>NC_066585.1:37616839-38216839 GCF_024323335.1 Lathyrus oleraceus | reverse complement strand
CAAATCTTGCAAACTACATAATTAGGAGACCAGACATACCTAGCAAGCATATATTTTAATCTTATCATAATTCCATCAAACACAAAAATAATCCATAAAACAAACTTTAAACTCTTAACAAATACAAGAATAATTATTGAATATAAAAACTATGACTCACCTCAATTAATCAAGGAAATCACGGTCGAGGAAAAGAAAAATAAACTCTGACAAGAGTCCAATCAAATTGCATCGTAGAGATTTCTGATGAATGAATAAACTTCATCTTCAACTGTTAGTATGAAGCTCCATAATTTAAAACAAGATTTAAAAGAGATTATAGAATATCACATATGAATGTAATTAAGTGAAATTTAATTGATAGGGAATTAGATCTAAAGAAATAGTGCAAATACATACCATTATTTAAATCAAACCTATGGTAACACCGTTGATTCACATACCTACGGGAATATATTTGAGAAAGGTTAAGCAGAAGCCCTGTAGAATTTAAATCAAATTCATGAGTGGGTATTAAGAGTTGAAGCTACCAATGGTTGCAGGTCACAGGAACCGGACGCCAAGTCATGAATCCTCATCCCCAAGCGGTTGTCAAAGTCTCTCCTCAGCAGAGCATGTTCCCCAACAGAGTTGACAGTATCCAGACTGTCTATTCCCAGCGGAGTTGACAGTGTCAGACTGTATCTTCCTAGCAACAGCGGAGTGGTTGCATACCCAACGGACAAGAGGGTGGTGTTCCCAGTGTTCATCTCATCCCCAGCAGATTATTTCTAACAGATTTGTTCTAATCCCCAGCTTGAGGACGATTAGCAAGTTCATATCCCCAGCAAGAAGTGTTTTCCCCACAGACTCTCCTCACAGAGCCTCGCCGAGAAAAGTTTCCATAGTTGATACTCCCCCCGCAAGGTCAACTTTTCAAGCAGCCAATTTATTTTTGGTGGCTCATTGGTCCCGACAGACGGATCATTCCCCACAGAGCATTCAAGGATTGATATAGCGATCTGTTCCCTACCGGAGTTTGCTTCCCCAAGCAGATTTCTTTTTACACCATGCATAACATTTGCATTTGCATGCATATCATATCAAGCATACACATAAGCTGATAAACAGGTTCTTCCAAGCAGACTGAAGAATTACTTTACAACCAAGGTCATGAGATCCAGCCAGAGGATCAAGCGTGAGTGATCCAGCCTGAGGGTCAATTCGAAGATTCAGCCTGAGAATCGTGTTCCAGTGATCCAGCCTGAGGGTCATTTCGAAGATTCCCCAGTGAAGTCGCCTACAAGCTTTATTTCCCCAGCAAGTCTAATTGAGGAGTCGTTACAACATGTTCTAGCCCGAAGAATATGTACGAACCAAAAGTGGAATATGCTCGAAGCTGCATATCTAATATGAAGGTTGGGTGTAGATTTCAAAAGAGGGTCAACCAGCGCATGCCTCAGATGCGGGATCCTAATGATGGGAATTTATCATCAAAACAAGTCAGATCTAGCCAAAAGATCGAAGTGGATTCAGCCAGAGAATCAGAGAAAGTAGATTCAGCTAGAGAATCGAAACAATTCAGATCTAGCCAGAAGATCGAAGTGGATTCAGCCACAGAATCAGAGAAAGTAGATTCAGCCAGAGAATCGAAACAATTCAGATCTAGCCAGAAGATCGAAGAAGATCTAGCCAGAAGATCGAAGTCAGGTCTAGCCCGAAGACCGGAAATAGATTCAGCCAGAGAATCAAAACTTCAGATCTAGCCAGAAGATCGAAGTAGATTCAGCCAGAGAATCAAAACAAAGGAGATCTAGCCAGAAGATCGAAGAAGATCTAGCCAGAAGATCGAAGAAGATCTAGCCAGAAGATCAAAATCATATCCAGCCCGAGGATCAAAATTAATATCCAACCAGAGGACTAAATTGAGTATAGGTTCAGCCAGAGGATCGAAACTCCAGATTAAGCCAGAAGACTGATTCAGATCCAGCCAGAGGATCGGAAGAAAAATAAACAGCACGGTGTATTTCCGCGTTTTTGTGGTGTTCTCGGAGCGCAAATTTTTGGTCTATCTTTGGTATTCAATCACAGCTCACCCCGTTTGTCTGATAAGCTGTTCGCTTTCATCCTACTCGGTTTAGTTGATGATTGAATAGGGGCAGCTGTAACACCCCAAAATTTGCCCTCCTCATTCATACATTCATTTTTAGGCCATTTAGTATTTCACATTACATTGCATCATGTCAATCAGAATCGGATCCTAGAAGCTTGAACATCATCCGAGACTTTATGGGTTCTATCCGGATGATCAGTCAACACAAGGAAAAGACTTGAGGTACTACCAACAGGACCAAATGGGGCCTATTCACCGTACAAATCGCCAAGCTGGAAGAAGCAAGAATCTGCTTCTGAGCTGTCATGCTCGCTAGGCGAGCAGATGCTTAGCCTAGCGAATAACACTGTCATGCTCGCTAGGCGAGCAGATCCTTCGCTAGGAGAAGGGCGCGTATTGCAGAACATATCAGAAAGTTTTTGGGCTTGAGCTGTCCTCATTCAAAGCCCACAAGCTGCGAAATTTGGCCTATATATACCAGAGTGGCCAATGAAATAAAACCTTGGAACGGAACACTGGCTGAACAGAAAAGACCAGAGACTGGAGAAAGAGACCTAGGAACTACTCTGCAGCAACCTTCAGGCAGCTCTGAGAAGTTCAATCCGCCTCACACAAACCCTAGTATCACTTTGCAGATCCAGACGTACCATTCAATCTTAATCAGTCTCTCTCATCAGGTATGCCTTTGTTCCTATTACTTTACGCCTTGAATTTGACTATTATAAATGTATGAGGTAATATCAGGTTTTGCCCCCGGGTTCGAATAGGCATGAATATGTAAATAGTGTCTTAAATGTTTAATAATTTCGTTTCTGAGATGAATGCCATAGGGTTTGGAATCCTTAACATCGTGCAGGTATCAATGAGAAATCCAAAACCCGCAGGCCTTCGCTAGCCGCTTCGCTAGGCGAGCCTGTAGCGAAGCTTCGCTAAGCTTTCGCTAGGCGATGCAGTCGCGAACGTGACAGTATTTGTTGTTTGTTATGTTTTGTTCTAACCTGTCTTTGTGTTGCCATGGCATTGTTTTCCCTGGAATTCATCTTGTTTGTCTAACCTTTTGTCGAGTTTTTGTGAGGACTCACGCACTCTTGCAGGGATACCCTTCGGAGGTTCATTCTGATTAATTGTATTGACTGATTTTCTTTGATGGTCTAGCTGGAGAGATCTCAGGGTTGCTAATCCTTTAATCGCTGTAACTTCGGATCTTTATCCGTGTGGTAATTTTTTCCCTTTCTCGTACTTTACCGCTTTCTTAGCTGGAAGACCTCGATAGGAGGCAACGTTTGAGCCCCTTGGTGGCATTTTACTTTGAGATACATGTTTTGTGTTTTGTATTCGTATCCCCACAGGTAGCGCGGTTCCTTCGTCCAGGACTGCCTGTTTGCCCTCGAGCATCCCAAACCCTAAAACCCAAAGCAACACGTTAAGTCCTTCTACTACAGGCGAGTAAGTCTCTAAAGGTCGAGCATCCGGTAGATTGCGTAGTGACCTCGTTCGTCCAAAACCCAATTCATAACCCCATAGTTAGCCGAACTACGTTTTGCTCTGATTCTCAGGCCAGATGAGATACGTAGGCATAAGACGCGATGTCTTAGCGAGCACACATCCCCCCAACCCATAGGTAGCCGAGCTACGAAGACTCTGATTCTCATATTCAGATGAGATACGTATGCAGTGGATGCGACATCCGCGCGAGTCATTTTCATTTAACCCTTTTTTTTTGGCAAACAGCACAAGATAAACCCACACCCTTTAGACAAAAACTACAAAAGTGGATCCCGTAGAGTACTACGGATGCGTAGGGGTGCTAATACCTTCCCTTCGCATAACCGACTCCCGAACCCAAGATTTGGTTGCGAGACCCCGTCTTGTCCTTTCCTTTTTCAGGTTTACTTCGAGCGTTTCCTTTCCCTCCTTTGGGATGAATAACGCACGGTGGCGACTCTTCTGTCATTTTCTTTCGCCGGTTGTTTTTTCGCGCACTGTATTTTTCAGGTTGCGACACTGTGGAGTCAGAATCCCTGAGTTGAAGTATACCTTTTAGGTTTTCCTCAGACGTTTTAAAGTTTTGATATCTCTCACCCTTATTCCGGTCTTGGATATTCATCTCTTCCTGAGCATGTTGTATCTCTCACCCTCATACCTGGCTTTCAGATCACATGTCTCCTTGAGCTTATTACCCAGTAACCGGTAATACCTCGTCCTGCTGCTTCCCCAGGAGTGTCCTTATGGACATCCCCAGCGAAGTCCCTTAGTGGATTGTTTTCATCCGGATTTTATCCGAAGTATCCATTGTGGATAGTTTTTTGCTGTATTGGCATATTCCCCAATACATGCATCTTCGAGTCAGCTCGAGTCTTTCCATTGGATCTTTTCCCTTTGGAATTCTGTTCCCCACGCTTTGAGTCGTTACCTGCTCGCGCATTTTTATCCCTTTTCTATCCCAAGGAGAGTCCCCAGGGTCTTGGTCCCATGGAGTGAATTGCTCATATGGATTATCAGTGGCTTCTGATTTCTTTGCTTTTGTGGACACATATCTCCACAGAATGCTACCATTTTTCATACCTACATTTGCATCATGAGGTCTCTTAGGGACCAAAATTCGTCTCTTTGTTATTATTTAAGCCCATTCTACCCCGTCGAGACGAAGATTTTAACCTTCACTTCTCCGGCTATAATGACCTTAAATAGGGGCATCTGTAAGACCCCAATTTTGACCCTAAGATCCCTCATGGCATCATAACATTGCATTTGCATTACCTCAAGGATCTTTAGCATCTTGGTTCCCTTTGCCTTTGGGTGGGACTCCTTGTGATTGGTTTGAGATCACTAAGCATGCTTGAATTATACATCATTGTTTCTCTTACTTTTGTTTACTAACCAAAAGCACAAAAATGTGTCACTAACATCTCTTGTTTGAAGCTTGAGTATCATCCAAGACACTTTATGGGTTCTATTTAAATGATCAGTCAACACAAAGGAATGGCTTGAGATACTTCCAACAGGTTCAAATGGGGTCTATTCGTCAGTCAAAACGTTAATCTTGAAGGAGCAAAAGTTTGTTCATGAGCTGTCATGCTCGCTAGGCTAGCAGAATGGGTCGCCTAGCGAGTCCCAAGAAAAGCCACCAGAATCACCTACGCTCAGAGGAATTTCTTGAACTGTCATGCTCGCTAGGCGAAGCCCACGTGTTTAAAAAAAACGAAAAACGAAAAATAAATAAGTAAATAAATAAATAAATAAAACATAATAGAAATTTTTTGGACTTGGGCCTCTCTGATTTGAGCCCACAGGTCCATAAAAATCAGGTTATAAATTCAGAGTTTCAGTGAAACAAAAGGCAATTCTATTCCTATTACCCTAGCAGGGAAAAAGATAGTGAGAGAAGAGCTAACAGAGTTCAGAGCAACCTCCAGAGACTGAAGGGAACTCATCGGCAAAGAACCAATTCCCTCTCATATAAACCCTCAGATTGCTTTGCAAACCCAACCGGGCAATTCAATTTCATTCGATCTCTCAAGTCAGGTTTGCCTTATTCCCATTACTTTATGCTTTTAATTTGAATGCTCTGAATGTATGAGGTATTATGGGTGAATTTGATACCCTTTTGATGCCTGTGTTTGACAAGAGGCTTAGGCCTCCTACCCATGGTTGCTTTTTGTGAGCTTTTTGTGAATTTTAATGGCATGATTCATGTGGTTACATTTTGATTTAGGGGCAACTCTTGATTACCCTATCTTGTTTCTCTAACCTGTTTGTCGAGTTTTGTTTTGTGAGGGCTCATATGACTCTTGCAGAGATGGCTTGCCTGGTGTTCCACTTTATTTGTGGGATACCACCTTGAGGTTTATTCTGATTACCTATACTAACTCACTTTCTTTGATGGTGCTAGCTTGAGAGATCTTTGGGGTTTCTTCTTTATCTAATTGCTGTTACTTCGGATCTTTATCCGTACGGTAGATCTCTCGATCCCTTTACTTTTCCCGCATGTTATCGATTTCTTAGGTTTCGTATAGCCTCTCGTGGCATGTCATTTAAGGTAGCGCGGTTTCTTCATCTAGGACTGCCTTTTTGCATGAGCATCCCTAAACACCCCAAACTCATTGATTTTTCTTCTCCTAAGAACACGTTATCTCCTTCTACTACAGGCGAGTAAGTCTCCAAAGGTCGAGTATCCGGTAGATTGCGTAGTAACGTCGTTCACCCCAAAACACAACCCTTACCCCATAGGTGGTCGAACTACGTTTTGCTCTGATTTTCTTCCCAGATGAGATACGTAGGCATAAGACGTGGTGTCTTAGCGAGCACACTCCTCTTTAACCCATAGGTAGCCGAGCTACGAAGACTCTGATTCTCAGATTCAGATGAGATACGTATGCAGTGGATGCGACGTCCGTGCGAGTCATTTTCTTTTGACCCTTCTTTTAGTAAGCAGTACATTAGATAAACATACACGCCTTTCTTATCCCTCCAACCATGTTTGTGTAGGAGAATTGCCATCCAAGGTGCAGCGGAATTTAAAAATTTCTCCATTTAGTGATCCTTACGAATGGGCATGATCAGTGATAGAATCGTTACCTCTTGTGGCGAATCAAACCTTTGGTGCAGATCTCTGATAATGATCAAAACCTTTGTTACATATCCACGGGGCGATCACGAACATTGAACGATGACAACGTCTCTACTCAGTCCACACGAACGGATTCCTTTAATCGCAGTGCTAGCTGTTATGAATGAAGGCTTTGAGTGAGAGAAAGAGGGAAACAAAATTCCAAGTCTCTACTTGAATTTCTGTCTGAGTGGGTTGGAGTGACAATGCTTTTACCCAAGGGGTTCTATTTATAGAACCACTTGTGTGGGCTTCAAGCTAAAAAGCCCACTTAAGTGTATTTGGCCCATATCTTATAATATGCCCAAAATCACTTAAGTATTTGGTACCTTACCATATTTCGCCTCCCACTTAAGTGCACCGTACCTTACGGTGTTCCTTAGTTACTTTATCTCTCATCAATCCGTCCTTTGTGTGTGACCCTATAGGTTTTCGCGGTGTTGGCAATTATATTAAATCACGCATTTAACATAATAAACAGTGAGCGGTATCTAGCAACACATCACTGCTACCCAAGTCACGAAAATGTCATGTGATCTGACAAAACCTCATGTGATAATAATTATGTGTATAATTACCCCTTTGCCCTTATGTCTATATTGAACACAAGGTATAGACCGTGTCACCCTTGTCCAGTTCAATATTGGGCCCATAGACATTTATCCTATTACGCAGGATTGGCAAATTCCATCTAGGACACTCATGTCCCTCAGCATGCTTCGTGGAGTACCCATCAACTGTCTTTATGGTTATCCAGTTACGGACAGCGTTGGATCAACAATAAAGCACTCGACTCTACATCTAGGATCCATAGTGGTTTCAGGTCGAAGAGTGGTATACACTATTATCACCATGAGAATAACTTATGACACTTTGCATAACTTTCTATATAGTATTCTCATAGCGGGTCAATCCGGTATAAATATTACTCCTAATATTCATACCTATGTTTAAGACTTGATAACTCTTTATCCATGATCCATGAGATGTGATCATCAGTCTACAAACATAATAGTCTTAATGCTTTAATGTTATCCCACTTCACATTAAAGCTCGACTACGGATACTTTAAGAACAGTGCCCTTATGTTTAATGTGTTCTCATGATTAAGTCACACTTAATACATTAAACGGACTATCTATTCTAGGGACTTTATTAATCAACCATAATAAAGAAAATGCCTTTTATTATTAATAAATAATTCGATACAAGTACCAAAAGTATTGGCCTCTAGGGCTTACACCAACAATCTCCCACTAGCACTAGAGCCAATCAGGCATACCCCGTATGCCCATTGATCTAGTATGGCCATCATGCTTCTGCTGCGCAAGAGGCTTTGTCAGTGGGTCAGCTATATTGTCAAGTGTAGGTACTTTACATATTTTCACATCTCCTCTATCTATTATCTCTCGAATGAGATGATAACGCCTAAGTATCTGTTTGGATCATTGGTGAGATCTAGGCTCCTTAGCTTGTGCGATAGCACCATTGTTATCACAATAGAGACCAATGGGATCCACAACGCTAGGGACTATGCCAAGTTCACTAATGAACATCCTGATCCAAACAGCTTCCTTTGCTGCACTTGAGGCAGCAATATACTCGACCTCGGTTGTAGAATCAGCAACTGTATCTTGCTTCAAACTTTTCCAGCTCACAGCGCCACCATTCAAGCAAAACACATAACCAGATTGTGATCTTATATGTCTGGAAGCTAGCATCAGTGTAACCAATTACAGCCAACTCTTCCTGACCTCCATTATCAAGAATGATTCCTTAATGTAAGACCCCAATTTTGTCCCTAAGATTCCTTATGGCATCATATCATATCATATCATTGCCTCAAGGATCATTGCGCACCTTGTTTCCTTCCCTGTGGGTGGGCTATCTTTTGAGTGTGATTCTTGATCACCAAGCATGTTTGGCATATGTATATCATTGCTTTTCATTTGTTTACTAACCAAAAGTACAAAAATATGTCATCTAACCTTTGCCTTGCAAATGAAGCAATCTTAGGTCAAGGCAGTCAAAGGCATTCATTGAGCAATAGATGGTGGCCATTCTTGAGAATTTGGACACCACAGTCATTCACAAGAGCTTACATGAACCATGTGATCATTTTGAATCAAAATCTCAAGTGGTAGAGGCTTGAATCTCATCAAGGCATTCTTCAGTCAACTGAAACCCTAGCCAGTCAACTGCCCAGTCAACTGTTGGATTTGGAGGTGGGAAGTGATGGGAAATACTTCATTCATGTTCAAACAAGTCTCATTTGACATTTCAAACATCAACATTGAAGAAAATAAAGTCAGGTCAAAACTTTCCAAAAATAGAAAGTGACCTGTAATTTGAAATTGCCAAAATTGGAAAGGTTTTCTACTCAAGATTACATCATCAAGAAAGCTTCCAATGAAATTTTATTGAACATGAAAGTTGAAGAT
The DNA here is from genome assembly GCF_024323335.1 of Lathyrus oleraceus. Lineage (NCBI taxonomy): Eukaryota > Viridiplantae > Streptophyta > Magnoliopsida > Fabales > Fabaceae > Lathyrus > Lathyrus oleraceus. The sequence continues at coordinate 38,207,697 of NC_066585.1, read as the reverse complement.
CTTGCTCTCCCATTTCCAAAAAGTCCAAGATCATCAACTTCTCATGTATGGTTGAAGAGATATGGATCAATCATGGCCAAGTGAACATTGAACTTCAAACATGCATAACTTTCAAACCAAAAGGCCAAATGAAGTGGTTCTTTTTTGTACATTCATGTCTTGACATATACTATCCAAATCATGCATCACATGCCATGCATTCCCATCACATAAATATTTGCCATTTCACCTAAATTTTGGAGGGAAAATTATAATTTGAAATTGGTGCATTGTCCATACATTCCATCACTTGCATTGGCTCTAAAATGATCTTTTGAGTGAATTTGATCAAAAAAACATGCACTGTTCCATTCATTTCTCATGCATAAGGGTGAAGTGGTATTTTTGCATTTGCACTCTCATTTCCCTAATCCACTTAACCAAATGATAAACATGATTAGCAACATGATTAAGAGGGAGTATATAACCCTAAGCATAACTGTTTTTCTACTAACAACATCACAATTTCCAGATCTAGAATTTCTTCACAAATTTTCTCTCACTTTGTTCTCTCAATTTCTTCACATAGCATCCTTTTTTCTTGATCCATTCCTCATCTGGAAGAGTTATTGAGTAGATTTGGAGCAAGAACCAAAGCAATTCATGCAGATTTGAAGCAGTTCGAAGCTTGCATCCAACAATGGTGAAATCTGGTTTTGAAGAGATCAAGCACGATTAAACCTTCATTCTTCATCCAACCAACTCTATAAGCATTGTGAAAGATCTGTTGAGCATTGCAAGGCCTTAGATCTACCAATTCCAGTTCTGTTCTCTCCAAGAGGTCAGGAATCGATCTCTTTAATTCTCAAATTCATTATGATGTTATTGTAGATCTTGCATTGCTGAGTAAATTGGGCTTTGAACCATTGAATTCCATGCCAATTTGAGTTAGTTATGCTGATTTGAAGATTCACATGTGAGACTTGTTTGCTTCGATTTGATTTGGTTAGTTAGAACTAGGTTAAATCATGTATGGATTGTTGATGTGTGTTGCAAGATCTACAAGATGATGTGCTTGATTTTGATTTCTGTGAACATTTGTTCTTGAGCCATGATGAACTTGATGAATATGATAGAAAAAATTTCCAGAAATCTGTTTTGATCTTCCAAAGCCTTTCCTGCGCGTATAGCATGTGTTTGTGAGAAACTCGTTCCTGATTGGTTCATGGGAGCGCTCATGCAGCGTTCTGATTGGCCAGAGCCAATCTTAAGTGAATAGGTGCGTTTTGCACCTGGCGCCACTTTTTGAATGTGGCTTGGCTTCGATTCCCCGCGTTTGCATATATTCAGAATGCCAGGCTATTATTTCTTTTCCCTCCATGCTTTCAACCATGCTTCACACATTTTTTTTAATTTTTCTTTAACTTCTAAAATTCGTAACTAATTGAATATACATCCAAAAAATATGAGGATTTTTGAGTTATGTCACATTTTCTGTCTATTATTTTCTGGTTATTTTTTCACAAATTGTGCATGGCTGAAATTAAATTGGTGCTAGAGAATGTTAACATGCATGTTTTTTGTACCTTGCTTGCCATTTTTCTTGTGAAATGATGAGTTTTAATCCAATGCCTATGAAATTTGACATGCTTAAACTAGTCTCTTGGCTGGACATTTTGGTGTTGAGTTTTCATTTTTATCATTTGTGGTTGCTGAGTTATGATCTTGTGAATGTAGGTGTGACAATGTGTGTCACACCTTTGCTTGTCCAACTTGATTAATTGATTTGCCATGCCAAATGAGTTCCAATTGGTGTGATTTTTTGTAGGATGCTTGATATGGATGTGGTGATTGATCATGAATTTTCTTGGAATTGTTGGATTCATTTCTAATTTGTTTGAGATTTTTCATGCTGGATGGTCATTTGTGAACTTTTGAATGGTTTTGAATTTCAGTTGTTTGTGAAATGCTTATGGTTTATCATATGAATGTGAAATTTTGCACATTGTTTCTAGACATGTTGAAGATTGTTTTGGCTTTGGTTTGAAGTTTTTATCATGATTCATTTATGTTTTAGGCTTGTGCTAAGTTGATGTGTCATTTGGTGTCATATTTGAGCTTGTTTTGTTTGCCTTGCCTTATACAATTTGATTACCATGCCTAATCATGTCCAATTGTCCTAAATTATGGTGTGTTGATCATGTTGTATGTTTTGTTCATCCATGATTTTTCTCAAGATTATTTGAATCATTCATGAATTTATGTGCATTTGTTCATTCTGATGTCTCAATGTGCTCACAACTTGCATACCTTGTCATGTTTAGTTTGTGAAATACTTTTGGTATATGATATGGTTGTGAGACCTTTTGGATTGTTTCAAGATGTGTTTGAAGTTGATTCATGTTAATTTTCAGATTCTGTTTTAAATTTTTACTCCATCTTTGACCCTAGGCTTTGACCTAGTGGTTTGCCTCTCATGTTTGAAGCTTTGTTTCAGGTTACACATTCAAGTTACACAATTGATGGTGCCTCATCTTGAGAGCATTTGATATTTGCTTTTGATTACTAATGTGTGTTTTGTAGGTTGATGTTGACCCTCTTGAGTTTGACTTTTGGCTTACACATTTTGCTTATTGGTTGACTGTTGATATTAACTGTTGGTTGTTTGCCTGAGTTGTATACTGATTTGTTTGATGTTTCCACAGGTACATTAGTTGCTTAAGTTCATTTTGAACTTGCTTTTGCTTGGTTGTTTAACCACTTAGGTATAATTTCTCTTCTTCATGTAGTCTAGAAGACCTGGCCTATTATGTGGTCAGGCACCTGTCTGAAGTCCTCCTTAAGAGGCAATGCTTGTGATTGTTTACTTTTTGTGCCAAGCAGGAAAAGTCCTCTTATGAGGCAATTGGTAGATAAAAGAGATGTGTAGTCCATCTCCTACTATTCAGTGTGTCATCCCTTTGCTCACATAACATGTTGATGCATTGGGGATATTAACCCAAGATCTATAGAGTCTAATCACTTGTGGAGAAGAGTTCCAACTTTCTGAACTCCCACACCTTCTATCATTCAAAGCTCTCCCTGACCAGGGATAAGAGCTATGAGGCACACCCCTCATCTCCATTTCATCTGCTTCACCTTAACTCTCAATGTTAAGGTTAAGAGCACAACATACCCTATTCCAGTTGACTGTAAAGTCTAACCTTGCTTGAGCCTAATTTCTTGTATATAGTGTGTGCTAACTGAATTGATTGTCTGCTTACTTGATTCATCTGTGCATATCTGCTTGAGTGTGCCTTAGTGCATTTATCATCATCATTTGTATATCTGTAGCGGTGTATTCGTCGCTATATGATTTATTGATTAAATCATAAGCAAAGTATAAAAGAATCGAGTCGCCACCGCACTTTTATTTATCCAAAGGATTGGCTAAAAAGCGAACAAAAGCCTAAGAAGTTTTACACATAGAAAACTAATGAAAAGATCAGAGAATCTGGGTAAGGGGTAAATTACGCAATGGGTAAGGGGTAAGGGGTAAATTTACCCCTTACCCAGATTCTCTGATCTTTTCATTAGTTTTCTATGTGTAAAACTTCTTAGGCTTTTGTTCGCTTTTTAGCCATTCCTTTGGAAAAATAAAAGTGCGGTGGCGACTCGATTTCTTTGTATGCTTTGCTTTTGGTTTAATCAATAAATCATAAAGTGACGAATACACCGCTACAGAAAAGTGGCGACTCTGCTGGGGATCCCCAAAACTCCTTGGTGGTATTGCCTACTTTTCACCCTTGTTGTATGATATTTGTTTATGTGTTATTTGACATATTTTTGTACAATTTGGGATAACTGTATTGATTGTAATGTTTGAATTGCTTGATATACAATTGCTGTTTGCTTTGGTGATCTCTGTGAGATGAGTTCTACACCCGAACTCGAGTGCACCTTAGGATAGGAGAATGGCATAGTCTTGTTGACTGGTGTGGAGTATTCCTTAGCCAGTTGACTTGCGAGTCCATTCACTTGGTGGAGGTCATGTTGGATTAATAATGTCACACAAGTTATTTGTGGATAGGCATTGTTCTTTCAATCATGTACCTTAGAAGCCAAGGACCGTAGTTTACCAAGCCCATCTTGGCCTATTTTTAGGACGTAGTGCGCAGGTCGTTCAGATGTCAGATCTGATGCGATTGTTACGCGATACTACACTCATAAGAGTCTCTCTTGAGAATATTTTTGGAATACGAGTATTCGTTCCTCCGATAATATCCGAAAGATGGGACGATGATTATGGGAACCTCTGGTAGAACATGTCTGGCAGGTTTAAACCCTAGTACACTCCCTTTGGGTGGTTCTTAACCGAGACTCCACGCTCGTGACTCTCAGCAAACCCGTGATTCGTGGTTGAGTCGTTCAAAGATCCTTAATATCAATGGAACTTGGGCGTTGATAAGGTGCAAACCATAATCCGCCAAAACGGATGGTTGATATTAAGGATGTTTGAGCCGGTTCATGTACCGTTAATATCAATGGAACTTGGGTCTTGATAAGGTGAAAACCATAATCCACCATGATGGATGATTGATATTAGGGATACCATGAGCTTTCCCATGACCTTTGTCTGGTGTGACTTGCTTGATCCTTGAGTGTGATTGTTGCATTCATGCATTCATCTACATTCATGTCATCAAAAAAAAGAAAAAATTTCAAGGAACTTAAAGGGTTTATTTGCAAAATTTTCAGACATGGAAAGACCAAAAAGGCATACAAAGAAGTACAGCTTTAGACAGCCCGATGTGAAAGAGTTAAGGAATCTGACATCTTATGTATTAGATCCCTTGAGTTTCAAAGCTCGTTATGGGAAGCTTCTGCCTCTGTTGACTACTCAGGTTGATGAGGGTTTGATGAGTACTTTGGCTCAGTTCTATGATCCTCTGTATCATTGCTTCTCATTTCCGGATTTCCAGCTGCTGCCTACGCTTGAGGAGTATGTTCATCTTATTGGGATCCCGATTCTGGATCAGGTGTCGTTCAGTGGCTTAGAGAGTATTCCGACTTCTCGAGAGATTGCAGACTTATTGCACATAGATGAATCCCTTATTGAGGCGCATATGACCACCAAAGGTGGAATTCAGGGTCTTCCTTCTGATTTCCTCATGGCTCAAGCTACCGTTTATGGGAAGGCCAGGAGTAAGGATGCCTTTGAGGCTTTATTTGTGCTGCTCATCTATGGTTTGGTATTGTTCCCCAACATCGACAAATTTGTGGATGTGAACGCCATTAGGATCTTTTCAGTTCTTAATCCCGTTCCAACTCTGTTGGGTGATGCCTATGTCTCTTTGCATCTGAGGAATGCGAAGGGTGGAGGAGTTATTGTGTGTAGTTTTCCTCTGTTGTATAAGTGGTTTATTTCTCACTTACCGCAGACAGTCGCTTTCAAGGAGAACAAGGGATGTCTACGGTGGTCTCAGAGACTGATGTCTCTCACTAATGATGATATCTCTTGGTATGATCGCGTGTATGATACTGTGCAGATTATTGATTATTGTGGTGAATTCCCTAATGTGCCTCTTCTCGGTACATGTGGTGGGATCAGCTACAATCCTATTTTAGCACGTCGTCAGCTTGGGTTCCCCCTAAAGGATAAACCTCATAACATTCTGTTAGAAGGTGTGTTCTTTCAGGAGGGTAAAGATCCCCAAGGCCTGAAAGCCAGATTTGTCCGCGTTTGGCATAAGATTCAGAAGAAGGGTAGGAATGAATTGGGTCCGAAGAATTGCATTGCTTTGGAGCCATATACTTCTTGGGTCAGACAGAGAGCTGTTGAGTATCTTATGTCGTACGATTATCCGAGACCTACACCATTGGATGTGGCTGGGCCTTCAACCCTCCCCAACCAGGGTATAGAGGAGTTGAGAGAAGAAGACCTTTCATGTGCTTGGATCCATGAAAGAGAGGAGTTGCTTCATCAGCTGAAGGAGAAGGACGCTCTGATCGAGTTTCTCGAGCATCAGGTGATCGATGATCCGAATGATACTTGGACTTCTCTGCTTCCTCAGTCTTCCAAGTTCTGGAAGAGGAAGTATGATCAACTTGCAAAGGAGAAAGCGGATATGGAAGCAGCCTATGAGAGAGAGATCAAGAAGCTTTGCGCATCTCGCCTTCCAGCATCCCGAGCTTCTAGGGATCCATAGGATGTTTATTTTCCTTTTCCCTTGTAATGATAAAAAATGTTGTACTTCTTTGTTCCAAATATATTTGATGAGATATTTTCCATATGCTATAATTGCTTTGAATATTCAAATTTGCAAATAAATGCCCTAAAAGGTTCCTTGAAAATAAAACAAAGCATATGCACAAGCATTGCATGCATCATTTTGCATAAGCAGGTTGTTCTGGTCTTCTTGTCTGTGGCCTAACTCTGTGCTCTTCATTTATTTTGAAGACAAGCTGACTCACCGGTACTATACCAGAGCCAATTCTGCTAGAGTGATGGATCAATTGGAACAAGAGAACAGAGAGCTGAAGGAAGAGGTCGCTCGTCTGAGTGCTCTGATGGAGCAGTTTCTGTCTGCTCAAAATCAACCTTCTCCACCTCCTGCAACTCCTCCCCAGAGGACGGTTATATCTGAAGTCGTTGCTCCGACTGTGCCAGCTGCCAGTGCTCATTTCATGCCTAATGCCATGCCAGCCGGGTTTCCGTGGGGTATGCCTCCGGGTTTCATGCCAGATATTCCAGCACCAACTTTTTCTTCCATGCCGGCATCTAGCCCGATCCTTGCTGCTGCTCCTCCTGTCGTGCATACCATTCCCAGGGTAGACGACACCATCTATCATTCTGAGCCGTCTGAGGGCCCAGATGTCAATGAAAAGATGGATGCGATGAATGATCAATTTCTTAAGCTGCGAAAGGAATTGAAGACCCTCCAAGGGAAAGATCTGTTTGGCAAGTCTGCTGCTGAACTTTGCCTTGTTCCCGGTGTGAAGATTCCAATCAAGTTCAAAGTGCCTGACTTTGAAAAATACAAGGGGAACACCTTCCCTCTCGCTCACCTGGTCATGTATGCCAGGAAAATGTCTACTCAAACAGATAATGATCAGCTTTTGATTCATTACTTCCAGGATAGTTTGTCCGGTGCGGCTCTTCGCTGGTATATGAGCCTTGATAGTGCAAACATCCGATCCTTCAACGATCTTGGCGAAGCCTTCGTCAAGCAATACAAATATAATGTTGATATGGCGCCTGACCGTGATCAACTCAGGGCCATGTCTCAGAAGGATAAAGAGACATTCAAAGAGTACGCCCAGAGGTGGCGAGAGTTAGCAGCTCAGATTACTCCTCCGCTGGAAGAGAAGGAAATGACTAAGATCTTTTTGAAGACTCTTAGCTCATTCTATTATGAGCGGATGGTTGCGAGTGCTCCCTATGATTTCACCGAGATGGTGAACATGGGGATGCGTCTGGAGGAAGGAGTCCGTGAAGGACGTTTGTCGAAGGATGAGAACTCTTCTAAACGGTATGGGGCGTTTAAAAAGAAAGATGGGGAGGCACATGCTGTGCAATCCCATGCTAAACCAAGAAGACCCTCTGTCAAGAGGAAGCCGACGCGTCATCAGCACCAGGTGGCTCATATAGCACCTGTTTTCAGAGAAAATGCTCAGTATCAGCAACCTAATCAGCATCAGCAACAGTCTCAGTATCAACAGCAGCACCGTCCACAGCAACAGGCTTACCAGCCTCGTGGCAGTACTAGTAACTAGGCCAACCTGAATTATGATAGGAAGAAGATCAGCTTCGATCCCATTCTTATGTCATATGCCGAATTATATCCTTCCTTGTTGGAGAGGAAGCTGGTTACTCCCAGGGATCCTCCAGCTGTGCCTGCGAACCCGCGGTGGTGGTTTAAGCCAGATCAACATTGTGTATATCATTCCGGTGCTCCGGGACATAATATTGAAAATTGCTATCCATTGAAGACTAAGGTTCAAGACCTTATGCGATGTGGTATTCTGAGCTTCGAGGACTCAGGCCCCAATGTTACAAAGAACCCATTGCCCGAGCATGGGAAATCAGTGAACATGGTCCAGGGGTGCCCTGGGAAGTATGAAGTCAAATATGTGAGCCATATTCGACAGTCATTGGTCGGGTTGCATCGTTTGCTGTGTTAGTACAGTCATATGGAGCACGACCATGATAGATGCCGCATTTTCTCCATCAATAGACTGGGTTGTCGCCAAGTACGAAGGGAGCTTCAAGAACTGTTGGATGAGGGTACCATAGAGATTCTTCAGAACCGTAATGTTGATGAAGATGAACCAGAAGTGAATGTTATTTCTCCTGTGTTCAAGCTACCCGAGCCTGTTGTCATCCGTTATGATGGTAGCAAGTCGAAGGTCTCTCCTTCTCTGATGATCAAGCCCGCAGGCCCTGTGCCTTATTCTTCGGATAAAGCGATTCCCTTCTGGTACAATCCTGTTGCTGTGGAAGATGGGAAAGAAGTGCCGTTGCCTTCAACCTCCATGGTTAATATTGCTGACGTGAGCGGGTTTACCCGTAGTGGTCGTGTGTTTTCTGCACCCCCGAAGCCTCACATTGTTTCTGATTCCGTTGAGCGTCCGGTTGGGACTGCGGTGAACGTTCAGAATCCGGCACTTGCTGTTGCCAAACCCTCCTCTGTACAAAAGACTCCTGCTTCTTCTGTTGGCCCGAGTGGCACTGTGAATGAAGAATGTGATGAGATGCTGAGGCTCATCAAGAAGAGTGAGTACAACGTTGTAGACCAGCTTCTACAAACGCCGTCCAAAATCTCCGTTCTATCTTTGCTGCTGAATTCAGAACCCCATAGGGAGGCTCTGTAGAAAGTTTTGGACCTGGCCTATGTTGATCACGATGTCACGATTGAACAGTTTGACAGTATAGTTGCAAATATTACTACTTGCAATTCTTTGAGTTTCTGTGACACTGATCTCCCTGAGGAGGGAAGAGACCACACCATGGCTTTACATATTTCTATGAACTGCAAGACCGACGCCATGTCCAACGTGCTGGTGGACACTGGGTCATCTCTAAATGTATTGCCAAAGACCACACTCTCTCGATTGTCGTATCAGGGGCCTCCCATGAGGCAGAGTGGTGTTGTTGTGAAAGCTTTTGATGGGTCGCGTAAGACTGTGATTGGGGAGGTTGATCTCCCAATCAAGATTGGACCAAGTGATTTCCAAATCACCTTTCAGGTTATGGATATCCACCCATCTTATAGTTGTCTCCTTGGTAGACCATGGATTCACGAGGCTGGCGCCGTGACATCCACCCTACACCAGAAGCTGAAATTCGTTAAGAATAAGAAATTGGTTGTGGTAGGGGGAGAAAAGGCTCTCCTGGTTAGCCACCTGTCTTCTTTCTCATATATTGATGCTAAGGATGAAGTTGGAACGCCTTTCCAAGCTTTATCTATTGCTGAGCCAATTGAGAAGAAGTCTCCTTCATTTGCTTCCTACCGTGATGCGAAACTGGCCATTGAATGTGGTGCAGTTGCTGGTTTAGAGGAGATGATCGAGCTTGAAGACAACAAATCCCAGGCTGGCATTGGCTATTCGTCTGGGGCATTCAACGAGCAAGGTTTGTTCAAGAGTGGAGGTTTCATCCATGCTGACCAACCTGAAGAAGCTGAGGCTATCTTAGAAGAAGATGCAGAGGACTTGAGCAACTTCATCATACCTGGTGGTGTCTGCCACAATTGGGTCGCTGTAGATGTTCCTACAGTCATTCATAGATCAGAGTAATGGTTCACTTTGTTCAAAACCCTTCTCCCATGCCAAAAGGAGAAGTGATGACATTGTTGGCAACATTTATACAATGATATTTCATTCAATTAATGCATTGTTAAACATTTGTTTCTCCAGTTGTTTTCATTTTTTTGCTTTTTGCATGAAATCAGTGATCACAAAAAACCCTAAAAACAAGAATAAAAGCAATCTTTTCATATGCATAATGATTTGCTTGTTTAAATTCTAAAGTTTTTCATTAACCATAATCATTATGCAGGTTGATTCTAAAACCCATTGAACATAATGATCCAACGCCATCTCCCAATTTTGAATTCCCTGTATTCGAGGCAGAGGAAGATGATGTTGAAGGAATTCCTGATGAGATTTCCCGTCTCCTTGAGCACGAAGAGAAGATCATTCAACCGCATCTCGAAGATCTGGAAACAGTCAACTTGGGGTCTGAAGATTGTGTTCGTATGGTGAAGATTGGGGCACTTCTTGAAGAGTCTGTCAAGAAGGGGTTGATCAGTTTGCTACGAGAATATTCCGATATCTTCGCTTGGTCGTATGAAGACATGCCGGGTCTAGATACAGATATTGTGCAACATTTCCTGCCTTTGAAGCCTGAGTGCGTGCCTGTGAAGCAGAAGCTCAGAAGAACTCACCCTGTTATGGCAGTGAAGATCAAAGAGGAAGTTCAGAAGCAAATTGATGCGGGGTTTCTGGTGACTTCTACATATCCTCAATGGGTGGCCAACATTGTGCCTGTGCCTAAGAAAGACGGAAAAGTCTGTATGTGTGTTGATTACAGAGATTTGAACAAAGCTAGTCCGAAAGATGATTTCCCTCTGCCACACATTGATATGTTGGTAGACAATACAGCTAAATTCAAAGTCTTTTCGTTTATGGACGGATTTTCCGGTTATAATCAAATCAAGATGGCACCCGAGGATATGGAGAAGACAACATTCATCACACCTTGGGGAACATTTTGTTATCGAGTGATGCCCTTCGGTTTGAAGAACGCCGGAGCCACGTATCAACGTGCTATGACTACCTTGTTTCATGATATGATGCACAAGGAGATAGAGGTCTATGTTGATGATATGATTGCTAAGTCCCGAACGGAAGTTGAACATGTTGAGCATTTGTTGAAGCTTTTTCAGTGTCTGAGGAAGTTTAGACTTCGCCTGAATCCGAACAAATGTACATTTGGAGTCCGTTCCGGCAAGTTGTTGGGTTTTGTTGTCAGCGAGAGAGGTATTGAAGTTGATCCTGCAAAGGTCAAAGCAATACAAGAGATGCTTGCACCCAAAACTGAGAAGCAAGTCCGAGGTTTTCTTGGCCGCTTGAACTATATTTCCAGATTTATATCCCACATGACTGCCACATGTGCGCCGATATTCAAGCTCCTCCTGAAAGATCAGTCCCATGATTGGACCGAGGATTGCCAGAAAGCTTTCGACAGTATCAAAGAGTATCTGTCTAAACCTCTGATCTTGTCTCCGCCTGTAGAAGGAAGACCTCTGATTATGTATTTGACTGTTCTTGAAGACTCGATGGGTTGTGTACTCGGTCAACAAGATGAATCAGGGAAGAAAGAATCTGCTATTTACTACCTGAGTAAAAAGTTTACTGATTGTGAGTCTCGATACTCTATGCTTGAGAAGACGTGTTGTGCTTTAGCTTGGGCTGCTAAGCGTTTGCGCCAGTACATGATAAATCATACAACTTGGTTGATATCCAGAATGGATCCAATTAAGTATATTTTCGAGAAGCCTGCTTTAACTGGGAGGATTGCCCGTTGGCAGATGTTGTTGTCTGAGTATGATATTGAGTATCGAGCTCAGAAAGCTATCAAAGGTAGTATCTTGGTTGACCATTTAGCGCACCAGCCGATTGAAGATCATCGGTCTGTTCAGTATGATTTCCCAGATGAGGAGATTCTATATTTGAAAATGAAAGATTGTGATGAGCCTACACTTGATGAAGGTACGGAACCTGGTTCCAGATGGACGATGGTGTTTGATGGCGCTGTGAATCAGTACGGAAATGGAATTGGGGCAGTCATCATTACTCCTCATGGCACGCATATTCCGTTTACAGCAAGGCTAACTTTCAAATGCACGAATAATATGGCTGAGTATGAGGCCTGTATTATGGGATTGGAAGAATGTATTGATTTGAGAATCAAGCATCTTGATGTGTATGGTGATTCGGCCCTGGTTGTTAATCAGATCAAGGGTGAATGGGAGACGAATCAGCCTGGTCTCATTCCGTACAGAGATTATGCAAGAAGGATTTCAACGTTCTTCACAGAAGTTGACTTCCATCATATTCCTCAAGAGGATAATCGGATGGCAGACGCTCTTGCTACGCTTGCTTCCATGATTGTAGTCAAGTATTGGAATGAAGTTCCTAACATTGCCGTGATGCGCTTGGATAGACCAGCTCACGTGTTTGCAGTGGAAGAAGTGAATGAGGACAAGCCTTGGTATTTTGATATCAAGAATTTCTTCCAGAACCAGGTCTACCCGCCTGGGGCATCTGTGAAAGATAGGAAAACTTTGAGAAGGTTGTCAGGCAGTTTCTACCTCAGTGGTGAAGTGCTGTATAAGAGAAATTTTGACATGGTTTTGCTCAGATGCGTGGACAGACACGAAGCAAACCTGTTGATGACTGAGGTCCATGAGGGTTCATTTGGTACTCATTCCAATGGACATGCCATGGCTCGGAAGATGTTGAGAGCAGGCTACTATTGGCTGACAATGGAGTCTGACTGCTGCAAATATGTGAAGAAATGCCACAAGTGTCAGATTTATGCAAATAAGATTCATATTCCTCCGACACTTCTGAATGTGATTTCATCACCATGGCCCTTCTCCATGTGGGGAATTGACATGATTGGCATGATAGAACCGAAAGCGTCCAATGGACACAGGTTTATTCTCGTAGCAATTGATTACTTCACCAAATGGGTTGAAGTCGCTTCGTATGCGAATGTGACCAGGCAAGTGGTCGTGAAGTTTATCAAGAACCAGCTGATTTGCCGGTATGGTGTGCCAGATAAGATCATTACTGATAATGGATCTAATCTGAATAATAAGATGATGGATGAGTTGTGCGCTGAGTTCAAGATTGCACACCATAGTTCCTCTCCTTACAGACCAAAGATGAATGGGGCTGTTGAAGCTGCTAATAAGAATATTAAGAAGATTATCCAGAAGATGACAATTACGTACAAAGATTGGCATGAGATGCTGCCATTTACTTTGCATGGATATCGTACATCTGTACGCACTTCAACAGGGGCAACCCCTTTCTCTCTTGTTTATGGCATGGAGGCTGTTCTCCCAGTAGAGGTGGAGATCCCATCAATGAGAGTCTTGATGGAAGCCAAGTTGACTGATGCTGAATGGATCCAGAGTCGTTATGACCAATTGAATTTGATTGAAGAGAAGCGATTGACTGCCATGTGTCATGGTCAGTTATATCAGCAGAGAATGAAGAAAGCATTCGATAAGAAGGTCAAGCCTCGTGTGTTTCGAGAAGGTGACCTCGTGCTCAAGAAAGTCTTGTCTTTCGCGCCCGATTCCAGGGGCAAGTGGACTCCAAACTATGAGGGTCCATATGTTGTCAAGAGAGCCTTTTCAGGCGGTGCTTTGATGCTTACAACAATGGATGGGGAGGATTTCACTCGTCCTGTGAATTCAGATGCAGTCAAGAAATACTTTGCCTAAAAAAAAAGTAAAGAAAAACAGAATAGCTCGCTAAGTTGAAAACCCGAAAGGGCGGCTTAGGCAAAAATGAGCGTCTCGGTGGATAACCCGAAAGGGTGATCCAAGCAAAAGTTAGTGACATGAAAAAAAAAAGAATATTTGTATCCCGCTAGATTGAGTACCTCACCCTAGGGCAATCTAGGCAAAAATTAGGGATTTGGCAAGTAACTGCATCCTGACAAGACTTTTTGTTCCACAGCCGTCTTTTCGTCAGAGATTCTCGATTCGTCGTCAACTGAAGCTTCGAATACATCGAGATTCAAATTGGTAGAGAAAGGATCATTATGTTCAATGTAGCCCTCTTCCAATATATATCACTGATTTCAAATTTGTACAAATCTATGGAGTCTTGCCATTTGCAGGATACCATTCCATCAAATAAATTTGAGCTTTTTATCCAATTGTTTGCACTCTTATTTGTTTCAATTCAACAAATGTTTTGCATGTTTAATTGATAAAATGTCATTGTTTTAAACAAATAATTCTTTTTCAAATTGTTGTTTTAAACAAAGTGAACATTCACAATGATGAAAGGATACTTAAGAATTTCTCAGTGCTCTCCCAAGGGTGGCATGATTTCCAACAGGGAAGACATTTGTTCATATTCCTGGCATGGTTGCATCCTCTTTCTCTAGTGTTGTTGTTGGGGTTGTTCCCCAAGCAGAGATTTTGTTGGGGTTGTTCCCTAAGCAGAGGGTTGTTGAGACTTCATAGTCCTCTCCAGCAGTATTCTCTCCTCAGCATGGTTGCTTTCCTTTGGAAGATTCGGTAGTAGATGATTTGAGACCCCGGTACCCCATCACTCTCCCCAGTGCAGTCGCCAGCGGAATTTTTGCTTCTCTCCTCAGCATTGTCGCCAGGGTTGTTGATATGATATACTGCATTTGATGCTATATCTCTCCATCGGAGTGTTTGTTGAGGTTTTTACCTCTTATCCCTTCAGCAGAGCAGTGTTTGTTTTCCTCCTCGACAGTTGTGAGTTTATACTTGGAAGGTTCAGCATTTGGTGGTTGATCCCCAGCTCTCCTCCTCATCCCCGGTGAATTCCCCAGTGGATTCCCCATCGGATCTGCCAGTAGATTTGTGGTATGATGGATTATATCTGTGTGATTCCCCCCAGAGTCCCCGCCAGAGTTAGTATCCTCGACAGAGTTGATATTGTGGCAGTTTTTGCCTGTTGAAATCTCTTTTTCCCCAGTAGGGTCGGTTGGTGATCTATCATCCTCAGATTTGGGTTGATTCCCTGATGCTTTTGATCCCTAGTAGAGTGGCTTGTTACAAGAATCTACTTGTGCGATCTGTTTTTCCTTCAGTGGGTGTATCCCCGATGGAATGGCTACTTGTGTTCTCCCGAGGTAGAGTTGCTTGTGCAGTAGATTCTACATGGATGATCTGTTCTCCCTCAGTGGGTTGTTCCCCAGTGGAGTTGTGTGGAGTTGCTTTCATAGCGGTTCTCGCCTGTGCAGTGAACTCTTGTTCCCAGTTGATACTGAGAATCCCCCTGCAGATATTTTGGGATTTCTCCCATTCCCCAACAGATTTGTCTTTGTGGCCGTTGTTGCTTGTTGTGATTTTCTGTTTGCCAGTTGGGTTGTTTGTTGATCCATCATTCAAAGATTTTGTGTTTTCTTCGATATCTATGATCTTTTGCCTTCCCGCAGATCTTTGCTTTTCAGCATGTGGATCTCCAGCAGATTGGCTTTCCAGTTGGTTTTCTTTGGAAGTGTAGTATTGGACGTTTGATTCCTGGGCCTGTTTGTGTTAGATATGTCTGTTTTGTCAGCATTCATCAAACATAAATCACGCATAGAGTCAGCCCCATAAGCAGAAAGCGTCTTTCTTTCCTTCTGCGGTTCCCCACTGAGATATACCCTCGTGGATGACGGTTTCTTCCGTTTCCTCCCAACGTATATATTGGGATGGATGTTCCTAATTGAGTTATATCCTCATTAGGAAGGGTCTTGATTCAGTTTGCCTTTTTGGTTTGATCCTGAATTGGTATTTTTTTCCAACTATGTCTCGTGCTTCCCTGTGGAATAAATGAATGAATTGCCCAGTAACCGACAATAATTCTTTTTATCCCCAGTGGAATCTTTTGGGCCTCTACCCTTATACCGGTAGTTGTAAGTCCTATGTTTTTTGCCTTCTTGGCGGAAGTTGTGGTTATATACCTTTTATTCCTCAGCAAGAGTCGATTTGGTTTTCTACCCAGTAGTCGGTAGCTGTAAATCCTATTTCCCTGCTCTCCAGCAGGTTGTGGTTTGTTACAAACCCTACTTTGTTTCCCGTGCGGTTTTATGATTCTTTCATTCCCCACGCGGAGTTGTTGGTTTTCTACCCAGTATTCGGTAGATGTAAACCCTATCTTTTATCCTCATCGGTGTTGTTGGCTACTACCCAGTATTCGGTAGTTGTAAGTCCTATCTCTTTTCCCCTAGCAGAGGTAACCTTTGTGGTTCGTTCTGGTTGATGGTGGATTTTGTGGTCTTCTACCCAGTATTCGGTAGTTGTAAATCCTATGTTGTTGTGGTTTTATTCCCAACGGAGTCTGTGCTTTTTGTGGATAGTTGCCGGATGCTAGCAACCCTATCCCCAACCAGAGTTTTGGTATTCTACCCCGTATTCGGCAGTTGTAAACCCTAATTTCTCCCCTTTGCAGAGTTAACCTTGTTGTTCATCCTAATCGATGATGGTTACTCTTTGTGGTTGTCTTCACCCAAGGATCGATGTTGATATTCTTCCCTTGCTTCTGGATAATTGCCTTTTGCTAGCAATTGTATCCCCAGCAGTCTTCTGTATCATTGCCGTATGCTCGCAATTTTATCCCTTTTGAAGTCGCCAGCAAGTCCTTGTGGATAATTGTTGTTTATGCAATTCATCCTCAGCGGGTCTCCTTTCATTTACCCTTTTGCTTGGTAATGATTGTTGCTCCTTTTGATCGGTCATCATTATATACCTAGTTTTGGTATCCCGATGCCTTTCTTTTCGGTTGATTTATCCTTTGTTAACCCAGTAACCGGTTGTGGATAATCTTCCATGCGAGTATGTTATCCACGTTCTGACGGTAATGGATAATATATCTCATGCACTCTTCAGTCGAAGCCTGTTGTGTTTCCCCAGTCGAGTGAGATTCGTATTCCTTTGTGGAATCGAATATTTGTTCTCTTGGATAATTGTCGGATGCTTGCAATTTATCCCCTGTGAGTTATCTTTCGTTTACCCTGTTGTTGGTATCGATTGTCTCTTTTTTGGTTGACCGCCTATTATATGCCCAGTAACCGGTATCTCTGATGTCTTCCTTTTCGAGTATATTATTCACGTTCTGACGGTAATGAATAATATATCTCTTTCACTCTTTGGTTGGAATCCTTTGTTGATCTTCCCCAGTAGAGTTAGATTCGTATTCTTTGTAGAATCAAATATCCATCCTTTGATAAGTTCGCGTTTTGCTCTTTTCAGGATGATGAGTGTTTTGTCATATATACCAATTCACGTTTTCGGTAGGTCACCTATTATATACCCAGTAACCGGTATCCCAGGTGTCTCTTCCATGCGAGTATATTATCTACGTTCTGACGGTAATAGATAATATATCTCATGCGAGTATACTATCCACGTTTTGACGGTAATGGATATTATATCTCATGCGCTCTTTGGGTTTGTGTCCCCAACTGAGTAAGATTCGTTTTCCCGTTGTGGATTCGAATGTCCATCCTGTAAGTCGATTTGCTTTTTCAAGCCCTCCTTTCGGATGATGAGTGTCTTGGCATATATACCAATTCACGCTTTGGTCGGTCACCTATTATATACCCAGTAACCGGTATCCCTGTTGTTCCTTCCTTTCTGCTCCCTATTATGACCTTGGTCTCCTGTGGAGTCAGATTTTCCTGAGTTGATGTACCTTTCTCAGGTCTTTCTCAGATGTTTGGTTGATTGATATCTCTCACCCTTATACCGATCTTAGATATTCATTCTTCCTGAGTTTGTTACCCTTATACCGGTAACACCTCATTTCTTTGTTGCTTCCCCACGAGAGTCTCTTTGTTAGACCCTCTCCAATGGAGTTTCCTGTTGTGATTTTTACCCTTTTGCTGTATTGGCGTTTTCCCTAATATATGCAGTTTTCCCCAGTAGGGAGGTTCTTTGGGAATCTTTTCCTTGGTCCGAGTCCGGATTTTTATCCGAAGTATCCTTTGTGGATAGTTTGAGTCAGCTTGAGTCTTTCCAATGGATGTGTTTTCCTTTGGAATTTTTTCTTTTCCCTAGTGTGAGTCCTTCACTTCCCAGCGAGGTCTCCAGTTTAGTTCTTTTCCCCTAATTCAGAGTCATGTCCTGCTCACGCATTCTTTTTCTTTTCTCTTATCCCCATGAGAGTCTTGTTAGAGTCTCTATTCCTGATGAGTGTATTACTCCGATGGATCGTCTTTTCTTTGTGGACCAGTATCCCCCACAGAGTTTTGTTTCTTTTGCATGCATACATTTGCATCATGAGGTCTATTAGGGACCAAAATTTGTCTCATTACTGTTATTTAAGCCCATTCTACCGCGTCGAGATGAAGATTTATAAACTTCACTTCTCCGGCTAGAATTACCTTAAATAGGGGCATCAGTAAGACCCCAATTTTGTCCCTAAGATTCCTCATGGCATCATATCATATCATATCATTGCCTCAAGGATCATTGTGCACCTTGTTTCCTTCCCTGTGGGTGGGCTATCTTTTGAGTGTGATTCTTGATCACCAAGCATGTTTGGCATATGTATATCATTGCTTTTCATTTGTTTACTAACCAAAAGTACAAAAATATGTCATCTAACCTTTGCCTTGCAGATGAAGCAATCTTAGGTCAAGGCAGTCAAAGGCATTCATTGAGCAATAGATGGTGGCAATTCTTGAGAATTTGGACACCACAATCATTCACAAGAGCTTACATGAACCATGTGATCATTTTGAATCAAAATCTCAAGTGGTAGAGGCTTGAATCTCATCAAGGGATTCTTCAGTCAACTCAAACCCTAGCCAGTCAACTGCCCAGTCAACTGTTGGATTTGGAGGTGGGAAGTGATGGGAAATACTTCATTCATGTTCAAACAAGTCTCATTTGACATTTCAAACATCAACATTGAAGAAAATAAAGTCAGGTCAAAACTTTCCAAAAATAGAAAGTGACCTGTAATTTGAAATTGCCAAAAATGGAAAGGTTTTCTACTCAAGATTACGTCATCAAGAAAGCTTCAAATGAACTTTTGTTGAACATGAAAGTTGAAGATCTTTCTCTCCCATTTCCAAAAAGTCCAAGATCATCCATTTATCATGTATGGTCGAAGAGATATGGATCAATCATGGCCAAGTGAACATTGGACTTCAAACATGCATAACTTTCAAACCAAAAGGCCAAATGAAGTGGTTCTTTTTTGTACATTCATGTCTTGACATGTACTATCCAAATCATATATCACATGCCATGCATTCCCATCACATAAATATTTGGCATTTCACCTAAATTTTGGAGGGAAAATTATAATTTGAAATTGGTGCATTGTCCATACATTCCATCACTTGCATTGGCTCTAAAATGATCTTTTGAGTGAATTTGATCAAAAAACGTGCACTGTTCCATTCATTTCTCATGCATAAGGGTGAAGTGGTATTTTTGCATTTGCACTCTCATTTCCCTAATCCACTTAACCAAATGATAAACATGATTAGCAACATGATTAAGAGGGAGTATATAACCCTAAGCATAACTGTTTTTCTGCTAACAACATCACAATATCCAGATCTAGAATTTCTTCACAAATTTTCTCTCACTTTGTTCTCTCAATTTCTTCACATAGCATCCTTTTTTCTTGATCCATTCCTCATCTGGAAGAGTTATTGAGTAGATTTGGAGCAAGAACCAAAGCAATTCATGCAGATTTGAAGCAGTTCGAAGCTTACATCCAACAATGGTGAAATCTGGTTTTGAAGAGATCAAGCACGATTAAACCTTCATTCTTCATCCAACCAACTCTATAAGCATTGTGAAAGATCTGTTGAGCATTACAAGGCCTTGGATCTACCAATTCCAGTTATGTTCTCTCCAAGAGGTCAGGAATCGATCTCTTTAATTCTCAAATTCGTTATGATGTTATTGTAGATCTTGCATTGCTGAGTAAATTGAGCTTTGAACCATTGAATTCCATGCCAATTTGAGTTAGTTATGCTGATTTGAAGATTCACATGTGAGACTTGTTTGCTTCGATTTGATTTGGTTAGTTAGAATTAGGTTAAATCATGTATGGATTGTTGATGTGTGTTGCAAGATCTACAAGATGATGTGCTTGATTTTGATTTCTGTGAACATTTGTTCTTGAGCCATGATGAACTTGATGAATATGATAGAAAAAATTTCCAGAAATCTGTTTTGATCTTCCAAAGCCTTTCCTGCGCGTATAGCATGTGTTTGTGAGAAACTCGTTCCTGATTGGTTCATGGGAGCGCTCATGCAGCGCTCTGATTGGCCAGAGGCAATCTTAAGTGAAACGGTGCGTTTTGCACCTGGCGACACTTTTTGAATGTGGCTTGGCTTCGATTCCCTGCGTTTGCATATATTCAGAATGCCATGTTATTATTTCTTTTCCCTCCATGCTTTCAACCATGCTTCACACATTTTTTTAAATTTTTCTTTAACTTCTAAAATTCGTATCTAATTGAATATACATCCAAAAAATATGAGGATTTTTGTGTTATGTCACATTTTCTGTCTATTATTCTCTGGTTATTTTTTCACAAATTGTGCATGGCTGAAATTAAATTGGTGCTAGAGAATGTTAACATGCATGTTTTTTGTACCTTGCTTGCCATTTTTCTTGTGAAATGATGAGTTTTATCTCAATGCCTATGAAATTTGACATGCTTAAACTAGACTCTTGGCTGGACATTTTGGTGTTGAATTTGCATTTTTATCATTTGTGGTTGCTGAGTTATGATCTTGTGAATGTAGGTGTGACAATGTGTGTCACACCTTTGCTTGTCCAACTTGATTAATTGATTTGCCATGCCAAATGAGTTCCAATTGGTGTGATTTTTTGTAGGATGCTTGATATGGATGTGGTGATTGATCATGGATTTTCTTGGAATTTTTGGATTCATTTCTGATTTGTTTGAGATTTTTCATGCTGGATGGTCATTTGTGAACTTTTGAATGGTCTTGAATTTCAATTGTTTGTGAAATGCTTATGGTTTATCATATGAATGTGAAACTTTTGCATATTGTTTCTAGACAGGTTGAAGATTGTTTTGGCTTTGGTTTGAAGTTTTTATCATGATTCATTTCTGTTTTACGCTTGTGCTAAGTTGATGTGTCATTTGGTGTCATATTTGAGCTTGTTTTGTTTGCCTTGCCTTATACAATTTGATTACCATGCCTAATCATGTCCAATTGTCCTAAATTATGGTGTGTTGATCATGTTGTATGTTTTGTTCATCCATGATTTTTCTCAAGATTATTTGAATCATTCATGAATTTATGTGCATTTGTTCATTCTGATGTCTCAATGTGCTCACAACTTGCATACCTTGTCATGTTTAGTTTGTGAAATACTTTTGGTATATGATATGGTTGTGAGACCTTTTGGATTGTTTCAAGATGTGTTTGAAGTTGATTCATGTTAATTTTCAGCTTCTGTTTTAAATTTTTGCTCCATCTTTGACCCTAGGCTTTGACCTAGTGGTTTGCCTCTCATGTTTGAAGCTTTGTTTCAGGTTACACATTCAAGTTACACAATTGATGGTGCCTCATCTTGAGAGTATTTGATATTTGCTTTTGATTACTAATGTGTGTTTTGTAGGTTGATGTTGACCCTCTTGAGTTTGACTTTTGGCTTACACATTTTGCTTATTGGTTGACTGTTGATATTAACTGTTGGTTGTTTGTCTGAGTTGTATACTGATTTGTTTGATGTTTCCACAGGTACATTAGTTGCTTAAGTTCATTTTGAACTTGCTTTTGCTTGGTTGCTTAACCACTTAGGTATAATTTCTCTTCTTCATGTAGTCTGGAAGACCTGGCCTGTTATGTGGTCAGGCACCTGTCTGAAGTCCTCCTTAAGAGGCAATGCTTGTGATTGTTTACTTTTTGTGCCAAGCAGGAAAAGTCCTCTTATGAGGCAATTGGTAGATAAAAGAGATGTGTAGTCCATCTCCTACTATTCAGTGTGTCATCCCTTTGCTCACATAACATGTTGATGCATTGGGGATATTAACCCAAGATCTATAGAGTCTAATCACTTGTGGAGAAGAGTTCCAACTTTCTGAACTCCCACACCTTCTATCATTCAAAGCTCTCCCTGAACAGGGATAAGAGCTATGAGGCACACCCCTCATCTCCATTTCATCTGCTTCACCTTAACTCTCAATGTTAAGGTTAAGAGCACAACATACCCTATTCCAGTTGACTGTAAAGTCTAACCTTGCTTGAGCCTAATTGCTTGTATATAGTGTGTGCTAACTGAATTGATTGTCTGCTTACTTGATTCATCTGTGCATATCTGCTTGAGTGTGCCTTAGTGCATTTATCATCATCATTTGTATATCTGTAGTGGTGTATTCGTCGCTATATGATTTATTGATTAAATCATAAGCAAAGTATAAAAGAATCGAGTCGCCACCGCACTTTTATTTATCCAAAGGATTGGCTAAAAAGCGAACAAAAGCCTAAGAAGTTTTACACATAGAAAACTAATGAAAAGATCAGAGAATCTGGGTAAGGGGTAAATTACGCAATGGGAAGGTATTAGGCACCCATCACGTCCTAGGTACTCCTAGGGAGCCCTTTTCACACTTGTTGTATAAAAAGTTTATTTGTTTATGACATATTGTGCAAACATGATTGGGATGATGAGGAAAGAATGTACAATTTTATTATTTTTGTGTTTGAACGGATGAACCCGTTGCCTACGTACCTTCCATCAAAGGTAAGGATCAAAACGCCGTAGTTCGGCTAAAAGATTTCCAAAAATTTGTGAGTTCATTTTAAAACACAAGCTCTAAGGCTTTTCATTACCAATGGGAGAAAACTCAACCTGAATCAACAATCCACCATGTGAGAAAAGCTTCAACGTACTAGAGGGGTTAACCCTGTTTTCAGTACGGAAGTCTTACAGTTCGATCACTAAGGACAAGGTAAGATTTACATCAACCACTATGGTAATTGAAACCTATGGCTAATGTATGAAAGCATGTTAACAATGGACAAAGCCAAAACAATTGAATGAGTGAAGTTAATTGATTATGAGTATTCACAAAATATGGTCAAAGTATGATTATGATTCATTTCAGAAGGAGTGTTAAGAAAAGTGAAAATTTGAAAAGTCAAGGACTTAGGGTCCAGGTTTCTAATTTGAAAAGACATGAAGATGTTTGCACAACATGCATTTCAAGTTTTGAAAGCAACATGTGAAAAGGGATTTTGGAACAAAAAGGAATGGATAATGGAGTGTAAAACTTCCTAGAAGTTCACCTCTTGAAATCATATAGAAGATGATTCAAGTGTGTCCTTTGGAATAAGGCAACAAAGCAAGTAAGCAAAATAAAGGCAAGGTGATACCGGATGCCATCAATGGACTTATACCAATCTCACAAACAAAGGCGGATACCGGATACCAATAAATGGATTTACACCAATCTCCTAAAACAAAACAATGATACTGGATGCCAATAAATGGACTTACTCCAATCTCACAAACAAAGGCGGATACCGGATACCAATAAATGGATTTACACCAATCTCCAAAGAATCAAGACATGGATGTCAGATGCCAATCTATCTGGGCTTACTCTAATCTCCAACAGATGATCATGGGAGTACAAATGCCAACAACATGGACTTATAATTGCATCCTCACATACAACAAACAAGATAAAAGCATTAAGCAAAGAGGACATGAGTGGCCAATGAAATGGTCTTACACTCAATCCCTTCCAAATCATAGGAACAGAAGCCAAAGAATGGACTTATAGCTGATTCCTCAATGGGCAAACTCAAACAAGTCACAAAGATATGAAGTGATGATCATGCAATAATGAATAATTAATGATGATAAATGCACAAAGGTATGCAAGCAAACATGTACAGATGAAGCAATCAATCAATCAAAGTCATTTAGCACACTCTATATACAAACAATTTTGGCTCAAGCAAAGGGTTAGACTTTAAAGTCAACTGGAATGAGGGTAAATGGTGCTCTTAACCTTGACATTGAGAGCCAAGGTGAAGCAGATGAAAGGATATGAGGGGTGTGCCTCATTGCTCTTATCTCTGGTCAGAGAGAGCATTGAATATCAGAAGGTGTGGGAGTTCAGAAAGTTGGAACTCTCTCCACAAGTTAAGGACTCTATAGATCTTAGGCTTTTACTCACTATGCATCAACACATGTGGTGTGAGCAAGGTGAGTGACACACAGAATAGAAGGAGATGGATTACACATCTCTTTTGTCTACCAATTGCCTTATTAAAAGGACTTTTCCTGCTTGGGGACAAAGATAAACATTCACAAACATTGCCTCTTAAGGAGGACTTCAGACAGGTGCCTGGCTAAGTAACAAGCCAGGTCTTCCAGACTACATTAAGAAGAAATGTTATACCTCAATGCTAATGCTATCTAGCAAAGCAAAAGCAAGTTCACAAAGGAACTATAGCAACTAAGGTACCTGAAATCAATCAAATATAATCAGTATACCAATCACAAAGTCAAAACAGACAAGATAAGAACCAACAATCAACACAATCAATCACATGTGTAAAGCATAAGCTCAAATCAAATGAGCTAAAGGCTTCCTACAAAACAAGCCAAGTTAGTCCATAACAATCAAGTAAACCAAGCTCAATCAACTTGAATTAATCTCCTTAAAGCAATTTGCTTCTTCAACCTGAAAACAAACTCAAACATGAGAAGTAAACCCTTAGGCCAAAGCCTAGGGTCAAAGGAGGAGAAATAGACCAAAACAGAACATGAAAGTTGATCAAAATCAAGATTAATCAATTAAGAATAAAGTCCAATTGGTCTCATATCAAAACTATGCACCAAATCCATTTCACAAGCAAATCATGTCAAACTAGGCAAGTTGAGAACTCAATGATGTAAACAGAATGAATCACTTCAAACCAAATCAAGAATGGCTCCATAAATTCCAAGAAAAATCATGCTTAACCAGAATACATTGAATGAGCAACACACCAAAAATCATTGCATTTGGATAAAGGGAAGCAAGTCAATTAAAATCCCTAAGTCAAAGCATGTTCAAACAAGCTCATACAAGACCACAAATGGTACATCAAGTTCATGCAAGCATAAAACAGGAACCAAACATGATAAATGAATGAAACCAAA
Organism: Lathyrus oleraceus; assembly: GCF_024323335.1. Taxonomy (NCBI): domain Eukaryota; kingdom Viridiplantae; phylum Streptophyta; class Magnoliopsida; order Fabales; family Fabaceae; genus Lathyrus; species Lathyrus oleraceus. The sequence goes on along the minus strand of NC_066585.1, from coordinate 38,182,806 downwards.
GCCATGGCAACCTTCAAGTTGTCTATAATGCACATGCCAAATTTCAAGTTCATCCAATAAACACCAAGGATTTCACAAATCATATGATATCATGACTCACAAAAGGTTCACAATTGGTCAAACAGAGGGAAAATTCTCAAACAAATGGAAAAATGCATTCAAAAATTCCAGGAAAAATCACAAGCAAACTTAACATCCATAAGTATCAACATGCAAAAATCCAGATCAATTCAAGTTCAATAAGCATGGAAAATAAAATCAAGAACATGAACAAGAAATGGTGTGACATACATTGTCACACCTCCAAAGATCACATCATATCTCACAATCCAGACATGCAAAAATCACAAACCGTATACCAAAAGATCACTTAAGATGTCTAGATCATGCATATAAAATTTCAAGAATTTTGGATCAACCATCATGATTTCACAAATGAAATGGCAAGCTATGTGCAAAAAATGACATGTGAGAACAAACCCTAGGCAATTATTTTTTTCAGCCGTGCACAAATTCATTAAAAATCATCAAAAAAAGAAGACATTACAAGGATCAAGGAATAAAAAATTGCATGTGATTTGGATTATTATTGAGAGAGTTATAGATTTTTTCATGTGGAAGAAAAATAAAAAAAAAAGTGAAATGGAAGCATGAACATGATAAGCATAACATGAAGAAAATACACAAGGCCAAGGGATTTTGTGTGGAGCAGGGAATCGAACCCCTGAGTAATTCAAAAATGAGCGCCACTTAAGTGAAACGCTGCGTTTCACTTAAGTGCGTGGCGTGTTATGATAGGTCACATGGATTGCAAACACAAAATTTTCATGCAAACAAAGCCAGGCGGATTGAAACATGTTCTGGAAACGAGATTCAAACGTTCATCATCATCTTCATGCTGTTCATCATGCTCAAGAACTTTTCATCACAGAAATCAATGAAACTTATATGGATCAAATCCTCTCATCATGTACAGCACTAATATGGCATTGATTTCATCTAAATTTACTCCTATCAAAAGGATCGATCAAAAGAAGTTCTAACAACCAAACTTTAAATCCAGATATCTTCCTTAATATTCAACGAAAATGCACGATTCAAAGTTCATCATGATCTACAACAAAAGATCTACCAAAGCCACATGAGAATTGCAAGAATTGGAGGATTCGAATTCTTACCTCTTTGATGATGCAGATTTTAATTGGCTTGTTTCAAGGCTCCAATTGTAGAAACAGATGCTCAATGATCAATAGGAAGATGAATGGAAGCAAAACTTCAGCTCAACAAAGCTTAAATGTGCAGAAATCTTCAACTGCCATGTGAATCTTCAACTTCCAACAGCCACGATCTTCAAGAATTCTCCACAATTCTTCTTCAACAAATCTTCACAAGGCCTGCATATGATGATTAGAGCAAGGAACAAGCAAGAAAAATGATGAAAATCGATGGAAGAAGTTGAGAAAAGTTTGAGTAAATTTGAGAGAATTTGAGAGATTTTGAGTTTGGATCTGAGATTGTGAATTGTTGATGATGAATTCTGTTAGGATTAGTGCTTTATACCACCTGTTAATCACACTAGCTAAACATGATTAGGCAAAATGGATTGGATTAGTGAATTAAGCATGTTAATGGAATTTGGCAAAAATGCCCTTATGCATATGCAACCAATGGAACAGTAAAATTTCACTTGCAGCAAGTCACAAATTCTATTTTGAGGCAATGGCAATTAGTTTGGCATGAAAATTGTGCATACTTTTCAAAATGACCTCTTTTCCCACCAAAATTCAAATTGATTCACTTGAAAAATGGACTTTTTGTATGATGATTTTTGATGAAACGTGATGAAGGATTATGATAGCTCATGTCAAATGTGAAATGTAGTAAGAAACCCCACTCAATTTGGCCAAATGGTGTGAAAGTTATCCAAGCTTGAAGTTCAAAATTTCTTGAGAATGATTTGATCATAACTTGCCAACCATAAATGGGAAATGGATGTTCTTGGACATTTTGGAAAGATGAGAGCAATATCTTCAACTTTCATGTTGGACAAAATTTGATTTGAAGCTTGCTTGATGAGGTAAATTTTAGGAGAAGACCTTTCCATTTTTGGCAGTTTGAAATTACAGGTCACTTACTATTTTTGGCAACTTTTTGTCTGACCTCAAATCCTCCAATGTTGATGTTTGAAATGTTATATGAGGCTTGTATGGACATGAATGAGACCTTTGTAATCATCTCCCACCTTCAAATCCCTGATTAAATGCACAGTTGAGCACAGTTGACTTTGCTAGGGTTTTGGTGACTGAACAATGCTTTGATGAATTCCAAGCTTCTACCACTTGAGATCTTGATTCCAAATGATGTCACAACTCATATGAACTCTTGATGGATGATCATGGTGCCCAAATTCTTCAGAATGGCCACCATTTATGGCTTAAGGAATGCCTCTGACTGCCTTGACCTAGTTTTGCTTCATCTGCAAGTAACAAGGTTAGATGACAATATTTTTGTACTTTTGGTTAGTGATTGAAATGAAAAGCAATGACATACAAATGCTAAACATGCTTGGTGATCAAGAACCACACTCAAAAGACAAACCACCCACAAGAAGGAAGGCAAGGTGCACAATGATCCTTGAGGCAATGATATGATATGATATGATGCCATGAGGGATCTTAGGGACAAAATTGGGGTCTTACAGATGCCCCTATTTAAGGTCATTCTAGCCGGAGAAATGAAGTTTAGAAATCTTCATCTCGACGCGGTAGAATGGGCTTAAATAACAGTAATGAGACAAATTTTGGTCCCTAAGAGACCTCATGATGCAAGTGTATGCATGCAAAAGACACAAACTCTGTGGGGATATGGTTCACACAGAAGAAAAGACGATCCATCGGAGTAATTCACTCACCAGGAACAGAGACTCTAACAGGACTCTTATCGGGGATAAAAAGAAAAGAATGCGTGAGCAGGACACGACTCTGAATTAGGGGAAAGACAAAACAACAGACTGGAGACTTTATTGGGGAAGTAAAGGACTCAAACTGGGGAGAAGAAGCAATTCCAAAGGAAGACACATCCATTGGAAAGACTCAAGCTGACTCGCGAAATGCATGTACTGGGGAGAACACCAATACAACAACACAAATAGAAACACAACTCCGCTGGGGAAATCTAGAAAAGACTTTCCAGGGGAAGTCAAAGGATGAGATGTTACCGGTTAGTGAGTAACAAACTCAGGAAGAATGAATATCTAAGACCGGTATACGGGTGAGAGATATCAATCAACCAAACATCTGAGAAAGACCTGAAAAAGGTACATAAACTCAGGAAAATCTGACTCCACATGGGACCAAGGTCATAATAGGGAGCAGACAGGAAGGAAACACCAAGGATACCGGGGTATATAATAGGTGACCGACCGAAATGTGAATTGGTATATATGCCAAAACACTCATCATCCTGAAGAAAGCTAGAAAAGCAGACTTGTTTATAGGATGGACATCTGATTCTATAAAGAATGCAAATCTTACTCAATTGGGGAAACAACAAAGGATTCGACAAAAGAGTGCATGAGATATATTATCTATAGCCGTCAAAACGTAGATAATAACCTCGCATGGAAGATTATCCTGAACCGGGTTGTAGGTTGTTTATAGGATAAAGATCCGAAATCGTGAATTGGTTTGTGTTCCAAGACACTCATCATCCTGAAGAAAGCTAGAACAGTAGACTTGTTTATAGGATGGACATTCGATTCTACAAAGAATACGAATCTTACTCGGCTGGGGAAACACGAAAGGCTTCAACCGAATAGTGAATGAGATATATTATTCATTACCGTCAAAACGTGAATAATAACCTCGAGAGGAAGAGACACCAGAGATACCGGTTAGGGCATATAATAGGTGACTAACCAAAAAGAGAGACCATCGATACCAAGCATACGGGTAAACGAAAGACAACTCAAAGGGATAAATTGCAAGCATCCGGCAATTATCCAACAACAAATATTCGATTCCGCAAAGGAAATAACGAATCTTACTCGACTAGGGAAACACAAAAGGCTTCGACTGAAGAGTGCATGAGATATATTATCCATTACCTTTAGAACGTGGATAACATACTCGCATGGAAGATTATCCTGAACCGGGTTGTAGGTTGTTTATAGGATAAAAATCCGAAAAGAAAGGCATCGGGATACCAAACTGGTATATAAAGATGACCGATCAAAGGGAGCAACAGACATTACCAACAAGAGGGTAAATGAAAGAAGACTCGCTGGGATACAATGATGAAAAATCAATGATCCGGGGAACACAATCACTGACAAACGGTGAAAGGGCCCACTGGGGATAAAATTGCTAGTAATACGGCAATTATCCTCAAAAGACTTGCTGGAGATATGAGTACTTATTCAAGCAACTCATCCAAGCGAAGGAAAATCAACATCGAATACTAGATTAAGATAACCACAAAGAGGGGATTACATCTACCAAAAATTTGGATAGAAAACCACAGAAGAGTAACTGCCATCGGTTGGGATGAACACAAAGTTAACTCCGTTAGGGGAGAAAACGGGTTTATAACTACTGGGTTGTAGGCAGAAAAACTGCAAAGATAGGACTTACGACTGCTGGTTTGTAGGCAGAAGGCCAAACAAGGTTCCACTGAAGATAAAATGAATGAGCGTCGGTTTGCAAGCAACTATTCATTTATACTACAGGGAAGCGCGAGAGACAGTTGAAAAATGCCAATTTAGGATCGAACCAAAAAGGCGGACTGAATCAAGACTCGTCCTGATGAGGATGTAACTCAAAAGGGAAAACCCGTCCCAATGTGTGTTGGGAGGCAACGAAAACAACCGTCATCCACGAGGATGTATCTCAGTGGGGAAATGGCAGGAAAGGACAGAAACTTTCTGCTTAAGGGCTGACTCTATTTTGAGAGATTTAAACACCCGACATCTGCTAAGGGGGATCTATAAAGAAGATCTATACCACCATTAGTAGGAAACAACAAACAAAAGATATATGGCAAAAATGCAACATGAATATCTGAATGTTTATGAGTATGCATGAATATGCGTGATTTATGTTTCATGAATGCTGACAAAACAGACAATTCTAACACAAACAGGACCAGGAATCAAACGCCCGGTACTATACTTCCAGGGAAAAATCCAACTGGAAAGCCAATCTGCTAGAGATCCACATGCTAAAAAGAAAAGATCTGCGGGGAGCAAAAGAGGTCAGAGATATCACCAAATCTCTGAGTGATGGATCAACAATCAACCCAACTGGGAACAGAAAGTCACAACAGGCAACAACAGCCACCAAGACAAATCTGTCGGGGAATGGGAGAAATCCCAAAACATCTGCAGGGGAGCAAGAGCTCACTGCACAGGCGAGAACTGCTATGAAAGCAACTCCAAATAACTCCACTGGGGAACAAACCACAAAGGGAGAACAGATCATCCATGTAGAATCCAACTGCACAAGCAACTCTACTTGGGGATGATACCAGTATTCCATCGGGGAACCACCCACTGAGGAGGAAGAAAAGATCACACAAGTAGATTCTGCAATAAGCCACTCTACTGGGGATCAAGAGCAATCAGGAAATCAGCCCAGCCTCTGGATGATAGATCACCAACCAACCCTACTGGGGAAACAGAGATTAACAAGCATAAACTGCTACAAAAGCAACTCCGTCGAGGACATCAGCTCTGGCGGAGACTCTGAGGGAATCATCACAGATATACCCTGACTCTGGCAGGGATTCTGGCTCTGTTGGGGATTTTGCACAAATACAATCCACCAAACCACAAATATACTGACGGATCTACTGGGGAAATCCACTGAGGGACCCACTGAGGATATGGAAGAGAGCTAGGGATCAACCACTAAATGCTAACTCTTCTGAGGAGAACATCCACAACTGCTGAGGAGGAACACAATCATTGCCCTGCTGACGGGATAAGCGCTCTGATGGGGAGATAGCAACTCCTGCTGGCAACTTGGCCGGGAAAGAGGGTACTGCTGGAGCAAACGGAGTCTTCCACAAGCGCTCTGCTCCGGGGATATATCACAGATCCCACTAGCGACTGTGCTGAGGAAAGACAGCAACAACCCTGCTGGCGATAATGTTGGGAAAGCGGTAAAGTACCGGGATATCAATCCACCAACCACTGAATCTTCAAAAAGAAAGCAACCATGCTGAGGAGAGAAACAACAACTCTGCTAGCGACTGCACTGGGGAGAAACGGAGTACCTGGGTTCAAACCATCAACTACCGAATCTACCACAAGGAGAACACCCATGCTGGGAGAGAATACTGCTGGAGAAGAAAACGAAGTCTTCAACAAGTACTCTGATTGGGGAATAACCCACAACAACAACCCTGCTTGAGGAACAACCCCAACAACAAAGCAGGAGAAAGAGGATACAACCAATGCCAGGAATATGAACAAATGTCTTACCTGTTGGAAATCATGCCACCCTTGGGAGAGCACTGAGAAATCCTTGAGTATCCTTTCATCATTGTGAATGTTCACTTTGTTTAAACAACAATTTTGAAAATTCTTTGTTTAAAAAAATGACATTTTATCAATTAAAACATGAAAAACATTTGTTGAATTGAAACAAATAAGAGTGCAAATAATTGGATAAAAAGCTCAAATTGATTTGATGGAATGGTAGTCTGCAAATGGCAAGACTCCATAGATCTGTACAAATTTAAAATCAATGATATATATTGGAAGAGGGCTACATTGAACATAATGATCCTTTCTCTACCAATTTGAATCTCGATGTATTCGAAGCTTCAGTTGATGACGAATCGAGAATCTCTGACGAAAAGACAGCTGCGGAACAGAAAGTCTTGTCAGGATGCAGTTACTTGCCAAATCCCTAATTTTTGCCTAGATTTCCCCAGGGTGAGGTACTCAATCTAGCGGGATGCAAATATACTTTTTTTTTCAAGTCTCTAACTTTTGTCTGGATCACCCTCGCGGATTCTCCACCAAGACTCTCATTTTTGCCTAAGCCGCCCTTTCGGGTTTTCAACTTAGCGAGCTATTCTGTTTTTCATTTGCATATACTTTATTTTTAGGCAAAGTATTTCTTGACTGCATCTGAATTCACAGGACGAGTGAAATCCTCCCCATCCATTGTTGTAAGCATCAAAGCTCCGCCTGAAAAAGCTCTCTTAACAACATATGGACCCTCGTAGTTTGGAGTCCACTTGCCCCTGGAATCGGGCACGAAAGACAAGACTTTCTTGAGCACAAGGTCACCTTCTCGGGACACACGAGGCTTGACCTTCTTATCGAATGCTTTCTTCATTCTCTGCTGATACAACTGACCATGGCACATGGCAGTCAATCGCTTCCCTTCAATCAGATTCAGTTGGTCATAACGACTCTGAATCCATTCGGCATCAGTCAACTAGGGATTTTGAGGGTATGCTTTTTCATTTTCTTTTTTCTTTTGAAAAAAAAAATTCTGATTTTTGATTGATTTTTTTTTTTGATTTTGTTTTTCACCCTCTTTTTTTTTTATTTATTGCATTTGCAATGCCCCAGTTTGACTGTTTTGCTGATTCTCATGATACAGCTGAATGAGCTTCCTTTGTGCTCAAGAAGGCGGGTAATCTCATCAGGAATCCCCTTCAACATCATCTTCCTCTGCTTCGAATACAAAGAATTCAAGATTGGGAGATGGCGTTGGATCATTATGTTCAATGGGTTTAGAATCGACCTGCATAATGATTTTGGTTAATGAAAAACTTTAGAATTTAAACAAGCAAATCATTATGCAGATGAAAAGAGTGCTTTTATTCTTGTTTTTATGGGTTTTTTGTGATCACTGATTTCATGCAAAAGCAAAAAGTGAAAACAAATGGAAAAACAAATGTTTGACAATGCATTAATTGAATGAAAACATCATTGTATATATGCTCCCAACAATGTCATCACTTCTCCTTTTGGCATGGGAGAAGGGTTTTAAACAAAGTGTACAATTACTCTGATCTATGGATGACTGTAGGAACATCTACAGCGACCCAATTGTGGCAAATACCACCAGGAATAACGAAGTTGTTCACGTCCTCTGCATCCTCTTCCAAGATAGCAGCAGCTTCTTCCTCAGGTTGTTCAGCATGGATGAATCCTCCACTCTTGAACAAACCTTGCTCATTAAATGCCCCAGAACAGTAGCCAATGCCAGCCCGGGATCTATTGTCTTCAAGCTCGATCACCTTCCCTAAACCAGCAACTGCACCACACTCGATGGCCAGTTTTGCATCACGGTAGGAAGCAAATGAAGGAGACTTCTTCTCAATTGGTTCATCAATAGATAAAGCTTGGAAAGGAGTTCCAACTTCATCCTCAGCGTCAATATATGAGAAAGAAGACAGGTGGCTAACCAGGAGAGCCTTTTCTCCCCCTACCACAACCAGTTTCTTGTTCTTGACAAACTTCAGCTTCTGGTGTAGGGTGGATGTCACGGCGCCAGCCTCGTGAATCCATGGTATGCCTAAGAGACAACTATAAGATGGGTGGATATCCATTACCTGGAAGGTAACTTGGAAATCACTTGGTCCAATCTTGATTGGGAGATCAACTTCCCCAATCACGTTCTTGCGCGACCCATCGAATGCTTTCACAACAACACCACTCTGCCTCATGGGAGGCCCCTGATATGACAATCTGGAGAGTGTGGATTTTGGAAATACATTAAGAGATGATCCAGTGTCCACTAGCATGTTGGACATGGCGTCAGATTTGCAATTCATGGAAATGTGTAAAGCCATGTTGTGGTCTCTTCCCTCCTCAGGGAGATCAGCGTCACAGAAACTCAAGGTGTTGCAAGCAGTGATGTTTGCAACAATACTGTCAAACTGTTCAACGGTGACGTCGTGATCAACATACGCCAGGTCCAAAACCTTTTGCAGAGCCTCTCTATGGGGTTCTGAATTCAACAGCAGAGATAGGACAGAAATCTTGGATGGCGTTTGTAGAAGCTGGTCTACAACGTTGTACTCACTCTTTTTGATGAGCTTCAGCATCTCATCACATTCTTCATTCAAAATGCCACTAGGGCCAACTGAAGAAGCAGGAGTCTTTTGTACAGAGGAGGAGGGTTGTCTGGCAACAGCAAGTGCCGGATTCTGAATATTCACAGCAGTCCCAACCGGACGCTCAACAGGGTCAGAAGCAACAGCCTTAGGAGGTGCAGAAAACACACGACCACTACGGGTCAACCCACTTACATCAGCAATGTTCGTCACGGACGTTGAAGGCAAAGGCACTTCTACCCCATCTTGCACAGCAATGGGATTGTATCTGAATGGCACGGCTCGGTCAGAAGAATAAGGCACAGGGCCTGCAAGCTTGATTGTTAGTGAAGGGGAGACCTTCGTCTTGCTGCTATCATAACGAATAACAACAGGCTCGGGTAGCTTGAACACAGGAGAAATAACATTCACCTTCGGTTCATCTTCATCAACATTGCGATTCTGAAGGATCTCAATGGTACCCTCATCTAGCAACTCTTGAAGTTCTCTGCGTACCTGATTACAACCCAGACGGTTCACCGAACAGATGCGGCATCGGTCGTGGTCATGCTCCATGTGGCTGTACTGACACAGCAACCGATGTAATTCGACCAACGATTGTCTAATATGGCTTACATATTTGACTTTGTATTTCCCATGACACCCCTGGACCATATTAACAGATTTCCCATGCGTGGGCAATGGGTTCTTTGTAACATTCGGGCTTGAGTCTTCGAAGCTCAGAATGCCACATCTCATCAGATCTTGCACCTTCGTCTTAAACTGAAAACAATTCTCTACATCATGGCCCGGAGCGCCAGAATGATAGACACAGTGCAGGTCAGGCTTATACCACCACTGAGGGTTGAACGGTATAGCCGAAGGATCTCTTAGAGTAATCAGCTTCCTCTCTATTAAAGAGGGATACAACTCTGCATACGACATGGGAATCGGATCGAAACTGATCTTCTTCCTATCATAGTTCATGTTAGCTTGATTACTGGTACTACCATGAGGCTGGTAGGCCTGTTGCTGTGGACGGGATTGCTGCTGACGATACTGTTGAGAAGATTGTTGCTGATTGTGTTGCTGCTGTTGATATTGCTGATGTTGCTGATGTTGCTGATGTTGATAATTGTCCCGGAAAACAGGTGCTACACTAGCCACCTGGTGCTGATGACGCACTGGCTTCCTCTTATCAGAGGGTCTCTTGGATTTAGAATGAGACTGCATAGCATGTGCCTCTCCATCCTTCTTCTTAAACACCCCATACCGTTTAGAAGAAGAGCTCTCATCTTTACTCAACCGTCCTTCGCGGACACCTTCTTCCAACCGCATCCCCATGTTCACCATCTCGGTGAAGTCAGAGGGAGCACTTGCAACCATCCGCTCATAATAAAATGGGCTAAGAGTCTTCAAGAAGATCTTAGTCATCTCTTTCTCTTCTAGCGGAGGAGTAATCTGAGCAGCCAACTCTCGCCACCTCTGGGCGTACTCCTTGAATGTCTCCTTATCCTTCTGGGACATGGCTCTGAGCTGATCACGGTCAGGCGCCATATCAACGTTATATTTGTACTGCTTGACGAAGGCTTCGCCAAGATCGTTGAAGGATCGGATTTTAGCGCTGTCCAAACTCATGTACCATCTGAGCGCAGCACCGGACAGGCTGTCTTTAAAATAATGGATCAGAAGCTGATCATTATCAGTTTGGGTAGACATTTTCCTGGCGTACATGACCAGATGAGCAAGAGGGCAGGTGTTCCCTTTATATTTTTCAAAGTCAGGCACTTTGAATTTGATCGGAATTTTAACACCGGGAACAAGGCACAACTCGGCAGCAGACTTGCCGAACAAATCCTTCCCTCTGAGGGTCTTCAATTCCTTCCTCAGCTCAAGGAATTGATCATTCATAGCTTCCATCTTCTCATTGACATCTGGGCCCTCAGACGGCTCAGAATGATAGATGGTGTCGTCTACCCTAGGCATGGTATGCACGACAGGAGGAGCAGCAACAGGGATCGGGCTAGATGCCGGCATATGAGCAAAAGTTGGAGCTGGAATGTCAGGCATGAAACCCGGTGGCATTCCCCAAGGAATCCCGGCTGGCATTGCATGAGACGCGAAATGAGCACTGGCAGCAGGCACAGTCGGAGTCACAATCTCTGAGATAACTGTCCTCTGGACAGGAGTTGCAGGCGGCGGTTGAGCAGGTTGATTCTGAGCAGCAAGGAGTTGCTCCATCAAAGCGCCAAGTCTGGCGACCTCTTCCTTCAATTCGCGGTTCTCTTGTTCTAGCTGATCCATTACTCTTGCAGAATTGGCTCGAGTATAATACCGGTGATTCAGCTTGTCTTCAAAATAAATGAAGAGCACAGAGTTAGGCCACAGACAAGAAGACCAAGAACAAGATACCTGCTTATGCAAAATGATGCATGTAATGCTTGTGCATATGCTTTGTTTATTTTCAAGGAACCCTTAGGGTATTATTTGCAAATTTTTGAATATTTAAGCATTTAATATCATCTGGAAAATATCTCATTCAAAATATTTTGAACAAAGAAGTACAGCATTTTTAATCATTACATAGAGAAAAGGAAAATAACATCCTATGGATCCCTAATAGCTCGGGATACTGGAAGACGAGATGCGCACAGCTTCTTGATCTCTCTCTCATAGGCTGCTTCCATATCCGCTTTCTCCTTCGCAAGTCGATCATACTTCCTTTTCCAGAATTTGGAAGACTGAGGAAGTAGAGAAGTCCAAGCGTCGTTCGGATCGTCGATCACCTGATGCTCGAGAAACTTAATCAGAGCGTCCTTCTCCTTCAGCTGCTGCAACAACTCTTTTCTTTCACGGATCCAAGCACGTGAAAGGTCTTCTTCTCTCAACTCCTCTACACGTTGGGTGGGGAGGGTTGAAGGCCCAGCCACATCCAAAGGTGTAGGTCTCGGATGATCATATGGCATAAGGTATACAGCGGCTCTCTGTCTGACCCAAGAAGTGTATGGCTCCAAAGCAACGCAATTCTTTGGACCTAGCTCATTCCTACTCTTCTTGCAGATCTTGCGCCAAGCGCGGACAAATCTGGCTTTCAGGCCTTGGGGATCTTTACCCTCCTGAAAGAATACACCTTCTAACAGAATGTTATGAGGTTTATCCTTTAGGGGGAACCCAAGCTGACGTCGTGCTAGAATGGGATTGTAGCTGATCCCACCACATGTACCAAAAGAGGCACATTAGGGAATTCACCACAATAGTCAACAATCTGCACAGTATCATCATTAGTGAGAGACATGAGTCTCTGAGACCACCGTAGACATCCCTTGTTCTCCTTGAAAGCAAGCGTCTTTGGTAAGTGCGAAATAAACCACTTGTACAGCAGAGGCAGACAGCATACAATAACTCCTCCACCCTTTGCATTCCTCAGATGCAAAGAGAAGTAGGCATCACCCAACAAAGTCGGAACGGGATTAAGAACTGAAAAGATCCTAATGGCGTTCACATCCACAAATTTGTCGATGTTGGGGAATAAGACCAACCCATAGATGAGCAGCACAAATAAAGCCTCAAAGGCATCCTCACTCATGGACTTCCCATAACTGGTAGCTTGAGCGATGAGGAAATCGGAAGGAAGACCCTGAATTCCACCTTTGGTAGTCAGATTAGCTTTAATCAAAGCTTCATCTATGTGCAACAAGTCTGCAATCTCTCGAGCAGTCGGAATACTCTCTAGGCCACTGAACGGCACCTGATCCAGAATCGGAATCCCAATAAGATGAGAATACTCCACCAAAGTAGGCAGCAACTGGAAGTCTGGAAATGAGAAGCAGCGATACAGAGGATCATAAAACTGAGCCAGAGTACTCATCAAACCCTCATCAACCTGAGTAGACAACAGAGGCAGAAGCTTCCCATAGCGAGCCTTGAAACCCAAGGGATCTAATACATAAGATGTCAGATTCCTTAACTCTTTCACATCGGGCTATCTAAAGCTGTACTTCTTTGTATGCCTTTTTGGTCTTTCCATGTCTGAAAATTTTGCAAATAAACCCTTTTAAGTTCCTTGAATTTTTTTTTTTTTTTGATGACATGAAATGCAGATGAATGCATGAATGCATGAATGCAACAATCACACTCAAGGATCAAGCAAGTCACACCAGACAAAGGTCGTGGGAAAGCTCATTGTATCCCTAATATCAATCATCCGTTTTGGTGGATTTAGGTTTTCACCTTATCAACACCCAAGTTCCATTGATATTAACGGTACATGAACCGGCTCAATCATCCTTAATATCAACCATCCATTTTGGCGGATTATGGTTTTCACTTTATCAACGCCCAAGTTCCATTGATATTAAGGATATCTGAACGACTCAACCACGAATCACGGGTTTGCTGAGAGTCACAAGCATGGAGTCCTGGTTAAGAACCACCCAAAGGGAATGTACTAGGGTTTAAGTCTGCCAGACATGTTCTACCAGAAGTTCCCATAATCATCGTCCCATCTTTCGGATATTATCGGATATACGAATACTCGTATTCCAAAAATATTCTCAAGAGAGACTCTTATGAGTGTAGTATCGCGTAACAATCGCATCAGATCTGACATCTGAACGACCTCCGCACTACGTCCTAAAAATAGGCCAAGATGGGCTTGGTAAACTACGGTCCTTGGCTTCTAAGGTACATGATTGAAAGAACAATGCCTATCCACAAATAACTTGTGTGACATTATTAATCCAACATGACCTTCACCAAGTGAATGGACTCGCAAGTCAACTGGCTAAGGAATACTCCACACCAGTCAACAAGACTATGCCATTCTCCTATCCTAAGGTGCACTCGAGTTCGGGTGTAGAACTCATCTCACAGAGATCACCAAAGCAAACAGCAATTGTATATCAAGCAATTCAAACATTACAATCAATACAGTTATCCCAAATTGTACAAAAATATGTCAAATAACACATAAACAAATATCATACAACAAGGGTGAAAAGTAGGCAATACCACCAGGGTATATTTATGGTATCCCCAGCAGAGTCGCCACTTTTCTGTAGTGGTGTATTCGTCGCTATATGATTTATTGATTAAATCATAAGCAAAGTATACAAAGAATCGAGTCGCCACCGCACTTTTATTTATCCAAAGGATTGGCTAAAAAGCGAACAAAAGCCTAAGAAGTTTTACACATAGAAAACTAATGAAAAGATCAGAGAATCTGGGTAAGGGGTAAATTACGCAATGGGAAGGTGTTAGTCACCCATCAAGTCCTAGGTACTCCTAGGGAGCCCGTTTCACACTTGTTGTATAAAAAGTTTATTTGTTTATGACATATTGTGCAAACATGATTGGGATGATGAGGAAAGAATGTACAATTTTATTATTTTTGTGTTTGAACGGATGAACCCGTTGCCTACGTACCTTCCATCAAAGGTAAGGATCAAAACGCCGTAGTTCGGCTAAAAGATTTCCAAAAATTTGTGAGTTCATTTTAAAACACAAGATCTAAGGCTTTTCATTACCAATGGGAGAAAACTCAACCTGAATCAACAATCCACCATGTGAGAAAAGCTTCGACGTACTAGAGGGGTTAACCCTGTTTTCAGTACGGAAGTCTTACAGTTCGATCACTAAGGACAAGGTAAGATTTACATCAACCACTATGGTAATTGAAACCTATGGCTAATGTATGAAAGCATGTTAACAATGGACAAAGCCAAAACAATTGAATGAGTGAAGTTAATTGATTATGAGTATTCACAAAATATGGTCAAAGTATGATTATGATTCATTTCAGAAGGAGTGTTAAGAAAAGTGAAAATTTGAAAAGTCAAGGACTTAGGGTCCAGGTTTCTAATTTGAAAAGACATGAAGATGTTTGCATAACATGCATTTCAAGTTTTGAAAGCAACATGTGAAAAGGGATTTTGGAACAAAAAGGAATGGATAATGGAGTGTAAAACTTCCTAGAAGTTCACCTCTTGAAATCATATAGAAGATGATTCAAGTGTGTCCTTTGGAATAAGGCAACAAAGCAAGTAAGCAAAATAAAGGCAAGGTGATACCGGATGCCATCAATGGACTTATACCAATCTCACAAACAAAGGCGGATACCGGATACCAATAAATGGATTTACACCAATCTCCTAAAACAAAACAATGATACTGGATGCCAATAAATGGACTTACTCCAATCTCACAAACAAAGGCGGATACCGGATACCAATAAATGGATTTACACAAATCTCTAAAGAATCAAGACATGGATGTCAGATGCCAATCTATCTGGGCTTACTCTAATCTCCAACAGATGATCATGGGAGTACAAATGCCAACAACATGGACTTATAATTGCATCCTCACATACAACAAACAAGATAAAAGCATTAAGCAAAGAGGACATGAGTGGCCAATGAAATGGTCTTACACTCAATCCCTTCCAAATCATAGGAACAGAAGCCAAAGAATGGACTTATAGCTGATTCCTCAATGGGAAAACTCAAACAAGTCACAAAGATATGAAGTGATGATCATGCAATAATGAACAATTAATGATGATAAATGCACAAAGGTATGCAAGCAAACATGTACAGATGAAGCAATCAATCAATCAAAGTCATTTAGCACACTCTATATACAAACAATTTTGGCTCAAGCAAAGGGTTAGACTTTAAAGTCAACTGGAATGAGGGTAAATGGTGCTCTTAACCTTGACATTGAGAGCCAAGGTGAAGCAGATGAAAGGATATGAGGGGTGTGCCTCATTGCTCTTATCTCTGGTCAGAGAGAGCATTGAATATCAGAAGGTGTGGGAGTTCAGAAAGTTGGAACTCTCTCCACAAGTTAAGGACTCTATAGATCTTGGGCTTTTACTCACTATGCATCAACACATGTGGTGTGAGCAAGGTGAGTGACACACAGAATAGTAGGAGATGGATTACACATCTCTTTTGTCTACCAATTGCCTTATTAAAAGGACTTTTCCTGCTTGGGGACAAAGATAAACATTCACAAACATTGCCTCTTAAGGAGGACTTCAGACAGGTGCCTGGCTAAGTACCAAGCCAGGTCTTCTAGACTAGATGAAGAATAAATGTTATACCTCAATGCTAATGCTATCTAGCAAAGCAAAAGCAAGTTCACAAAGGAACTATAGCAACTAAGGTACCTGAAATCAATCAAATATAATCAGTATACCAATCACAAAGTCAAAACAGACAAGATAAGAACCAACAATCAACACAATCAATCACATGTGTAAAGCATAAGCTCAAATCAAATGAGCTAGAGGCTTCCTACAAAACAAACCAAGTTAGTCCATAATAATCAAGTAAACCAAGCTCAATCAACTTGAATTAATCTCCTTAAAGCAATTTGCTTCTTCAACCTGAAAACAAACTCAAACATGAGAAGTAAACCCTTAGGCCAAAGCCTAGGGTCAAAGGAGGAGAAATAGACCAAAACAGAACATGAAAGTTGATCAAAATTAAGATTAATCAATTAAGAATAAAGTCCAATTGGTCTCATATCAAAACTATGCACCAAATCCATTTCACAAGCAAATCATGTCAAACTAGGCAAGTTGAGAACTCAATGATGTAAACAGAATGAATCACTTCAAACCAAATCAAGAATGGCTCCATAAATTCCAAGAAAAATCATGCTTAACCAGAATACATTGAATGAGCAACACACCAAAAATCATTGCATTTGGATAAAGGGAAGCAAGTCAATTAAAATCCCTAAGTAAAAGCATGTTCAAACAAGCTCATACAAGACCA
The DNA here is from genome assembly GCF_024323335.1 of Lathyrus oleraceus. Lineage (NCBI taxonomy): Eukaryota > Viridiplantae > Streptophyta > Magnoliopsida > Fabales > Fabaceae > Lathyrus > Lathyrus oleraceus. The sequence goes on along the minus strand of NC_066585.1, from coordinate 38,165,965 downwards.
CAAATGGTACATCAAGTTCATGCAAGCATAAAACAGGAACCAAACATGATAAATGAATGAAACCAAAGCCATGGCAACCTTCAAGTTGTCTATAATGCACATGCCAAATTTCAAGTTCATCCAATAAACACCAAGGATTTGACAAATCATATGATATCATGACTCACAAAAGGTTCACAATTGGTCAAACAGAGGGAAAATTCTCAAACAAATGGAAAAATGCATTCAAAAATTCCAGGAAAAATCACAAGCAAACTTAACATCCATAAGTATCAACATGCAAAAATCCAGATTAATTCAAGTTCAATAAGCATGGAAAATAAAATCAAGAACATGAACAAGAAATAGTGTGACATACATTGTCACACCTCCAAAGATCACATCATATCTCACAATCCAGACATGCAAAAATCACAAACCGTATACCAAAAGATCACTTAAGATGTCTAGATCATGCATATAAAATTTCAAGAATTTTGGATCAACCATCATGATTTCACAAATGAAATGGCAAGCTATGTGCAAAAAATGACATGTGAGAACAAACCCTAGGCAATTATTTTTTTCAGCCGTGCACAAATTCATTAAAAATCATCAAAAAAAAGAAGACATTACAAGGATCAAGGCATAAAAAATTGCATGTGATTTGGATTATTATTGAGAGAGTTATAGATTTTTTCATGTGGAAGAAAAATAAAAAAAAAATGTGAAATGGAAGCATGAACATGATAAGCATAACATGAAGAAAATACACAAGGCCAAGGGATTTTGTGTGGAGCAGGGAATCGAACCCCTGAGTAATTCAAAAATGAGCGCCACTTAAGTGAAACGCTGCATTTCACTTAAGTGCGTGGCGTGTTATGATAGGTCACATGGATTGCAAACACAAAATTTTCATGCAAACAAAGCCAGGCGGATTGAAACATGTTCTGGAAACGAGATTCAAACGTTCATCATCATCTTCATGCTGTTCATCATGCTCAAGAACTTTTCATCACAGAAATCAATGAAACTTATATGGATCAAATCCTCTCATCATGTACAGCACTAATATGGCATTGATTTCATCTAAATTTACTCCTATCAAAAGGATCGATCAAAAGAAGTTCTAACAACCAAACTTTAAATCCAGATATCTTCCTTAATATTCAACGAAAATGCACGATTCAAAGTTCATCATGATCTACAACAAAAGATCTACCAAAGCCACATGAGAATTACAAGAATTGGAGGATTCGAATTCTTACCTCTTTGATGATGCAGATCTTAATTGGCTTGTTTCAAGGCTCCAATTGTAGAAACAGATGCTCAATGATCAATAGGAAGATGAATGGAAGCAAAACTTCAGCTCAACAAAGCTTGAATGTGCAGAAATCTTCAACTGCCATGTGAATCTTCAACTTCCAACAGCCACGATCTTCAAGAATTCTCCACAATTCTTCTTCAACAGATCTTCACAAGGCCTGCATATGATGATTAGAGCAAGGAACAAGCAAGAAAAATGATGAAAATCGATGGAAGAAGTTGAGAAAAGTTTGAGTAAATTTGAGAGAATTTGAGAGATTTTGAGTTTGGATCTGAGATTGTGAATTGTTGATGATGAATTCTGTTAGGATTAGTGCTTTATACCACCTGTTAATCACACTAACTAAACATGATTAGGCAAAATGGATTGGATTAGTGAATTAAGCATGTTAATGGAATTAGGCAAAAATGCCCTTATGCATACGCAACCAATGGAACAGTAAAATTTCACTTGCAGCAAGTCACAAATTCTATTTTGAGGCAATGGCAATTAGTTTGGCATGAAAATTGTGCGTACTTTTCAAAATGACCTCTTTTCCCACCAAAATTCAAATTGATTCACTTGAAAAATGGACTTTTTGTATGATGATTTTTGATGAAATGTGATGAAGGATTATGATAGCTCATGTCAAATGTGAAATGTAGCAAGAAACCCCACTCAATTTGGCCAAATGGTGTGAAAGTTATCCAAGCTTGAAGTTCAAAATTTCTTGAGAATGATTTGATCATAACTTGCCAATCATAAATGGGAAATGGATGTTCTTGGACTTTTTGGAAAGATGAGAGCAATATCTTCAACTTTCATGTTGGACAAAATTTGATTTGAAGCTTGCTTGATGAGGTAAATTTTAGGAGAAGACCTTTCCATTTTTGGCAGTTTGAAATTACAGGTCACTTACTATTTTTGGCAACTTTTTGTCTGACCTCAAATCCTCCAATGTTGATGTTTGAAATGTTATATGAGGCTTGTATGGACATGAATGAGACCTTTGTAATCATCTCCCACCTTCAAATCCCTGATTAAATGCACAGTTGACCACAGTTGACTTTGCTAGGGTTTTGGTGACTGAACAATGCTTTGATGAATTCCAAGCTTCTACCACTTGAGATCTTGATTCCAAATGATGTCACAACTCATATGAACTCTTGATGGATGATCATGGTGCCCAAATTCTTCAGAATGGCCACCATTTATGGCTCAAGGAATGCCTCTGACTGGCTTGACCTAGTTTTGCTTGATCTGCAAGTAACAAGGTTATATGACAATATTTTTGTACTTTTGGTTAGTGATTGAAATGAAAAGCAATGACATACAAATGCTAAACATGCTTGGTGATCAAGAACCACACTCAAAAGACAAACCACCCACAAGAAGGAAGGCAAGGTGCACAATGATCCTTGAGGCAATGATATGATATGATATGATGCCATGAGGGATCTTAGGGAAAAAATTGGGGTCTTACAATATCATTTCATAAATTTTGCTTTATAGCATTTTTGCTTTGTCCATGGAGGAGACAAGCATAAGTCCATTACTTGGCAGTTGTTCCTATGATATGGTGTGAGATTATTGTAAGTCCATTGATTGGCATCTGGTATCATTGTTTTGTTTTAGGAGATTGGTGTAAATCCATTGATTGGTATCCGGTATCCATGTTTGTTTGTGAGACTAGTGTAAGTCCATTGATTGGCATCTGGTATCATTGTTTTGTTTTAGGAGATTGGTGTAAATCCATTGATTGGTATCTGGTATCCATGTTTGTTTGTGAGACTAGTGTAAGTCCATTGATTGGCATCTGGTATCATTGTTTTGTTTTAGGAGATTGGTGTAAATCCATTGATTGGTATCCGATATCCATGTTTGTTTGTGAGACTAGTGTAAGTCCATTGATTGGCATCTGGTATCATTGTTTTGTTTTAGGAGATTGGTGTAAATCCATTGATTGGTATCCGGTATCCATGTTTGTTTGTGAGACTAGTGTAAGTCCATTGATTGGCATCTGGTATCATTGTTTTGTTTTGGGAGATTGGTGTAAATCCATTGATTGGTATCCGGTATCCATGTTTGTTTGTGAGATTGGTATAAGTCCATTGATTGGCATCCAGTATCATTGTTTTGTTTGAGGAGATTGGAATAAGTCCATTGATTGGCATCCGGTATCCATTTATTTTGTCCATCTGTTATTTGTTTATTGCTCATTCCAAAGGACACACTTGAATCATCTGCATATGATCTCAAGAGGTGAACATCTAAGAAGTTTTTACACTCCCTCACTCTCCCACCTTTTGTTTCTTTAAACCTCCATTTGCATGCTAAACTTTAAAATATTGTGCAAACATTGTCATTTCTTTTCAAATTAGAAACCTAGGCCTTAGGCCTTTGATTTTCAAACTCCATTTCATAATACTTCTTTGAATTGAATTCTAATCATACTTTGACCATCTTTTCTGAATAAATCCTAATTGGTTAATCCAACTCATTCAATTGTTTTGTGGCTTTGTCCATTCTTGATAAGTTTTCATACATTAGCCATAGGTTTGATTTATCCTAGTTGGTTGATATTAATCTCACCTTCTGTCGTTAGTGATTGAATTGTAAGGCTTCCTTGCTTATTATAGGGTTAACCCCTCACTAGCAAGTTGAAGCTTTTCTCACATGGTGGACTTGTTGTTTGTATAAGGTTGAGTTTTCTCCCGTGGATAACGAAAGACCTGAGGGCTTTTGTTTTAAAATGAACCCACTCATATTTTGGAAATCTTTTAGCCGAACTACGGCGTTTTGATCCTTACCTTCCATGGAAAGGTACGTAGGCAACGGGTTCATCCGTTCAAACATAAAAATAATAACTTGTATATTCTTTTCTCATCCCTTCAATCCATGTTTGTACAATAATATTTTCATAACAAATAGCATTTCATTTCAACAAGTGTGAAAAGGGCTCCCTAGGAGTACCTAGGACGTTTTGGGTGCCTAACACCTTCCCATTGCGTAATTTACCCCTTACCCAGATTCTCTGATCTTTTCATTAGTTTTCTATGTGTAAAACTTCTTAGGCTTTTATTCGCTTTTTAGCCATTCCTTTGGAAAAATAAAAGTGCGGTGGCGACTCGATTTCTTTGTATGCTTTGCTTTTGGTTTAATCAATAAATCATAAAGTGACGAATACACCGCTACACTCAGTCCTTCTCAAGTACTTAAGGATATTCTTAACAGCTACCCAATGGGCATCACCAGGATCAGATTGGTACCTACTCATTGTACTTAAAGCATACGAGACATCTGGTCGAGTACATAACATGGCATACATGATAGATCCTATTGCAGATGCATATGGAATCTTATTCATGCGTTCCCTTTCTTCCTTAGTTGAAGGGGATTGTGTTTTTGATAGACACATGCCATGTTGCATAGGTATGAATCCTTTCTTGGAATCATGCATATTAAAGCGTCTCAGCACTTTGTCTATGTATGTACTCTGACTTAGGCCAAGCAGTTTTTGTGATCTATCTCTATAGATTCTGATTCCTAATATATAGGCTGCTTCACCTAGGTCCTTCATAGAAAAGCATTTCCCCAACCAAGTCTTTACTTGTTGCAGGGTAGGGACATCGTTTCCAATGAGTAATATGTCATCTACATATAACACCAGGAACACGATCATGCTCCCACTAACCTTCTTGTAGACACAAGGCTCATCTTCGTTCTTGATGAATCCATATTGTTTTACCGTTTCATCAAAATGAAGATTCCAGCTTCTGGAAGCTTGCTTCAATCCATAGATTGATCTTTGTAGCTTACATATCTTATGGGCTTCTTCTGGTATGTCAAATCCTTCAGGCTGTGTCATGTACACATCCTCAAGAAGATTCCCATTAAGGAAAGCAGTTTTGACATCCATCTGCCATATTTCATAATCATGATATACAGCGATAGCAAGTAAAATCCGAACAGATTTAAGCATTGCAACTGGTGAAAAGGTTTCATCATAGTCAACACCATGAATTTGTTTATATCCTTTTGCAACCAGTCTTGCCTTATAGGTATGTACCTTACCATCCATGTCAGTCTTCCTTTTGAAGACCCACTTGCATCCTATAGGATTAACTCCTACAGGAGGCTCTACCAAGTTCCAAACTTGGTTCGTGTACATGGAATCTATTTCGGATTTCATGGCCTCTAGCCACTTCTCAGACTCGGGACCAGTTATGGCCTCTTGGTAGGTCACAGGCTCATCTTGATCCATGAGTAATACATCACCTTGATCTGTTATGAGATATCCATATCTCTCAGGTAGGTGACGTATCCTGCCTGACCTACGCTGGTCTTGTTCTACTTGAGCAGGTTGCTCTTCCACAACCATTTGTGTTTCCTGCTCTAATTCCTCCATAGGTGTATCGATGCTTTGTGATTCTTGAATTTCTTCAAGCTCTACTTTCCTCCCACTGGTTCCTTTGGAAATAAAATCCTTTTCTAGGAAAACTCCAGTTCGAGCGACAAACACTTTGCCCTCAGAAGGATTGTAGAAGTAATATCCTCTTGTTTCTTTAGGATACCCCACAAATAAGCATTGGTCAGATTTGGGCTCAAGCTTAGTTGAAATTTGTCGTTTCACATAAACTTCGCAACCCCAAATCTTCATGTAAGACATATGTGGTCTCTTACCACTCCATATCTCATATGGTGTCTTATCAACCTTTTTGGATGGAACACGGTTAAGTGTGTAAGCTGCGGTCAACAGCGCATGTCCCCAAAAGGAGTTTGGAAGATCGGCTTGACTCATCATGGATCGGACCATGTCCAACAGGATTCGGTTTCTTCTCTCAGACACACCATTCCATTGGGGTGTTCCAGGAGGAGTGAGTTGGGATAGGATCCCACACTCTTTCAGATGGTCATCAAACTCTAGGCTTAAATATTCACCACCTCGATCTGATCGAAGAGCTTTAATATTCTTACCTAGTTGGTTTTGTACTTCATTCTTGAATTCTTTGAACTTTTCAAAGGACTCTGATTTTTGTTTCATTAAATACATATAACCATATCTACTGAAATCATCAGTGAATGTGATGAAGTACTGAAAACCTCCTCTGGCTGATATGTTCAGTGGACCACATACATCAGTATGTATGAGGGCCAAAAGATCATTAGCTCTTTCACCTTTTCCTGTGAATGGAGACTTTGTCATCTTTTCAATTAAACAAGATCTGCATGTCTCATATGATTCATAATCAAAAGAGTCCAACAGTCCATCTTTATGGAGTTTGGAAATGCGTTTCTCATTTATGTGGCCTAATCGATAATGCCAAAGGTAAGTTGGATTTAACTCATTAGGTTTCATCCTTTTAGTATTAATGTTATAAATATGCATTTCAAGATCAATGACATATAGTCCATTGTTCATTTGTGCAGTTGCATAGAATATATCATTCAAATAAATTGAACAACAATTGTTCTTTATTATGAATGAAAAACCGAACTTGTCCAAACAAGAAACGGAAATAATATTCCTGCTAATTGCTGGTACATAATAACAGTTCTCTAACTGAATTATTAAACCACTAGGTAAAGTCAATTCATAAGTTCCTACGGCTAAGGCAGCAACCTTTGCTCCATTACCAACTCGTAGGTCGACTTCACCTTTTGCCAATTTTCTACTCCTTTTTAGTTCTTGCACATTTGTACAAATGTGAGAACCGCATCCAGTATCTAATACCCATGATGCAGAAGTAGATAAATTAATTTCAATAACAAAAATACCTGAAGTTGGAGTCTCTACTCCATTCTTCCTATCTTCCAGGTACTTTGGGCAGTTCCTCTTCCAGTGTGCGGTCTTACCGCAATGGAGCAGGTGCCTTCCTTTTCTATGCTTCCACTAGGCTTCAAAGCAACACTAGTGGGTTTGGGTTTGGCAACTTCCTTGCCTTTCCCTGTATCATGTTTGAGGACAATCCTCATGTCTCGGTACCAATCCAGAAAATTTGTCCCAGACAATTTTTCCTTGTCAAGGTTTGATCGCAATATGTTGTTAGAGGTGTTTGTTGTCATGGTAATCTACACAAGGATTAATGAAAATATAAGTATCATTGACATATTTAATTAGGCCTTTAATTAAACATGCTCCCACTATTTTATTCAAAATAAATGACCCTCATCATTTGATTCGGAAAATCCCGTTGGAAGATTTTCTAGTGGGTCGAGATCCATATTTCACTTCGTTCTAAGTCCGCGTAGGCGGATTACACAAAACTAGGTTATTTTAGGTAGGAACTCCTTCCAATTGTATCTCATACAACTCTCGAAAATTTCAGTTGGGTGAATAACTCCTTATTCTAATCCATCATATGGATCATTCCCAACTCTTGCTTCTAAACATATATATAATCTTATTATAATTTGTTTAGTTAAGTTTGACCCATTGTTTTAACAGTTGGATATTACAATTATCCCATCGCACCTTACTAATATATAGATCATGCACCTCGCGTAGGCGAAACCTACATTATCCATTACTAGTCTTGATGAGTGTTAAAACTTGGAAAGCATAAACTTAATATTTAATTTGAGGGAATTGCAATTTTTCTGATCTCACCGGCTTGTTTATCATATAAACCGTCTCTCACATGCATCAACATACATTCATATGCATCAACATACATAATAAAACAGTTATGGCCCCTAGCACAATTGTTCTCCCAAGCCAATGAGAGAACCTAAGCTAACCTACAACGATCTAAGCTTCTCCAAGCAAGATCTTCAAGGTTGTCCTCCTTTGGCACTGACTTCTTTGCTTTCTTCATATCATTACATTACATGAAAGAAACTCGTTTTACATACGAGGGAGTGAGATGAGAAAAGAATTTACATTTGGGAGATTAAGAGAGAGGCACGACACGCAGGTCGTATTTAAAAAACCCAAAACAAAACAAAGGAAAACTAAGGCCATAACCGATCACCACAAGACAATAATAAACACTTTATCATTATTATTATTAATTCCTTTAATTAATTAAAATCAAATTAAATTTCGACGACCGATCACACTACGCAGAGTTAGCCAGGGGTCCGCTGCCCGGACAGCGGGAACGGGTGTTCCGCTGCCCGGTCAGCGGACGGTGGTTTTTCGTATCAACACTTGATACATCAAAGCACTTTTTCTAGCCGAACGGGTGAATTTTTCCTTGCGTTAACCAGTTAACCATATGCGTTAACCTGTTAACACTGTTTGAAAACTTTTAGAAAATTCTTTTCTGCCTTGCGTTAACGTTAACCATATGCGTTAACCGGTTAACACTGTTTGAAAATGTCTTGGAAAACTGTTTTCCGCCTTGCGTTAACCGGTTAGCCAAATACGTTAACCGGTTAACACTGTTTGAAAATTAAAAAATAATTATTTCGTATTGCGTTAACCGGTTAACCATACGCGTTAACCGATTAACAATGTTCGGAAAAGTGTTTAGAACGCACAACTCTTGTGCAGTCAAGCCCCAATCGCATAACTCTCTGACAACACAACCCTTGTGCCGTCACTAACCCTGATGCACCAATTTCAGACCGTCAAACACATCTCGATTGTTAATTCAGTATGATTGATCAACACGTCATTGCTTCACCATACTAATGTCGGATCAAGAAGCAAACGACCATTGATCGCTCAAAGGAAAACAATCATTGAGGGTTTGAATGAACGAAACGAGAACACTATATCATATATAATGTATTTTGCATCAGGATTACATATATCACATATATGTAACTTGATCGATCTCAATTTAACCTTTGATTCATTCTGTCTTTAATCATATTATTACAGAACAAAAACAAATATCAGATTCATGGTTTCGTAAGTGGCTCTGATACCACTGTAGGAGAATTGCCATCCAAGGTGCAACAGAATTTAAAAATTTCTCCATTTAGTGATCCTTACGAATGGGCATGATCAGTGATAGAATCGTTACCTCTTGTGGCGATTCAAACCTTTGGTGCAGATCTCTGATAATGATCAAAACATTTGATACAGATCCACGGGGCGATCACGAACGTTGAACGATGACAACGTCTTTACTCAGTCCACACGAACGGATTCCTTCAATCGCAGTGCTAGCTGTTATGAATGAAGGCTTTGAGTGAGAGAAAGAGGGAAACAAAATTCCAAGTCTCTACTTGAATTTCTGTCTGAGTGGGTTGGAGTGACAATGCTTCTATCCAAGGGGTTCTATTTATAGAACCACTTGTGTGGGCTTCAAGCTAAAAAGCCCACTTAAGTGTATTTTGGCCCATATCTTATAATATGCCCAAAATCACTTAAGTATTTGGTACCTTACCATATTTCGTCTCCCACTTAAGTGCACCGTACCTTACGGTGTTCCTTAGTTACTCTATCTCTCATCAATCCGTCCTTTGTGTGTGACCCTATAGGTTTTCGCGGCGTTGGCAATTATATTAAATCACGCATTTAACATAATAAACAGTGAGCGGTATCTAGCAACACATCACTGCTACCCAAGTCACGAAAATGTCATGTGATCTGACAAAACCTCTTGTGATAATAATCATGTGTATAATTACCCCTTTGCCCTTATGTCTATATTGAACACAAGGTATAGACCGTGTCACCCTTGTCCAGTTCAATATTGGGCCCATAGACATTTATCCTGTTACGCAGGATTGGCAAATTCAATCTAGGACACTCATGTCCCTCAGCATGCTTCGTGGAGTACCCATCAACTGTCTTTATGGTTATCCAATTACGAACTACGTTGGATCAGCAATAAAGCACTCAACTCTACATCTAGGATCCATAATGGTTTCAGGTCGAAGAGTGGTATACATTATTATCACCATGAGAATAACTTATGACACTTTGCATAACTTTCTATATAGTATTCTCATAGCGGGTCAATCCGGTATAAATATTACTCCTAATATTCATACCTATGTTTAAGACTTGATAACTCTTTATCCATGATCCATGATATGTGATCATCATTCTACAAACATAATAGTCTTAATGCTTTAATGTTATCCCACTTCACATTAAAGCTTGACTACGGATACTTTAAGAACAGTGACCTTATGTTTAATGTGTTCTCATGATTAAGTCACCCTTAATACATTAAACGGACTATCTATTCTAGGGACTTTATTAATCAACCATAATAAAGAAAATGCCTTTTATTATTAATAAATAATTCGATACAAGTACCAAAAGTATTGGCCTCTAGGGCTTACACCAACAGTTTGCACAAATAAATTTTAAAAAAAAAAACAACCTTTGCAACAAATGTGAAAAGGGCTCCCTAAGAGTACCTAAGATGCTTTGGGTGCCTAATACCTTCCCATTGCATAACCAACCCCCTTACCCAGATCTCTGACATTTTTACTAGTTTTTGATTCGATAAAACTTTTAGGTTTTTGTTCGCTTTCTAACCATTCCTTTGGATAAATAGAAGTGCGATGGCGACTCGACTTGTATGATTTACCTTGGATTTAGTCAATATCTCTAATGGTAACGAATACCCCGCTACAGTGTGCGACACCGGATCAGGCTGATTACTTTCTCCAGCGTTGGCGTCATCCAATATGGCCAGGTCTCTACGGTCAACGATGAAGATGGGGATAGTGATTGCGACATCGAAAAAGGGTGCATCCGAGGATCCCGGGTGAAGTCATCAACAATTGGTCTTCTGAGGAGATTGTCCAAGTCACTTTTCTGGAGGAGTAATTTTTCTTGTTTATTCATGCATGTCTAAGTCTTACGTTCCGCCCAGGGCGTAATGACTCATTGTAGGGCTCATCTATGCGAATACCTGCATTTTTTATCATAAATAAAGGACGTCTTTTTGCATTCAAAATTTCGTTCATTGTTTTTCTATTTTTGTAGTTTTCAAAAAAAACAAAAATCAAAAAAATATCTGGCAATGTTTTGTTTAGTTTTCACTTTTTTTTCACACTCATAAGCACATACCATCACTCATGCAGATGCACATCACCGGATCCTATTGATAACGGTTCTGCTATGGCTCGCTTCGACTTTGAAAATCCGATCTTTCAAACTGAAGAAGAGGGTGATGAAGACTGTGAACTCCCTGAAGAACTTGCCAGGCTATTAAAGCAAGAGGGAAGGGTCATTCAACCGCATCAAGAGTCTACTGAAGTGATTAATCTTGGCACCGAGGACGTCAAGAAAGAAATCAAGATAGGGGCTGCTTTGGAAGACGATGTGAAGAAGGGGTTGATTGAATTGCTGCAAAAGTATGTTGACATCTTTGCCTGGTCTTATCAGGACATGCCAGAGCTTGACACAGACATCGTGGTACACCGCTTGCCTCTCAAAGAAGGTTGTCCTCCGGTCAAGCAGAAGCTCAAAAGAACAAGACCAGAGATGGCTGTCAAGATAAAGGAAGAAGTGCAAAAACAGTTGGATGCAGGGTTTCTAGCAGTCACCAATTATCCGCCATGGGTTGCAAACATCGTTCCAGTACCTAAGAAGGATGGAAAGGTACGGATGTGTGTCGACTACCGAGATCTGAATAGAGCTAGCCCTAAGGATGATTTCCCATTACCTCACATTGACGTTTTGGTGGATAACACAGCTCAGTTCTCGATATTCTCCTTCATGGATGGCTTTTCTGGCTATAATCAAATCAAGATGGCACTAGAAGACATGGAGAAGACAACTTTCATAACCCCATGGGGCACCTTCTGCTACAAGGTGATGCCGTTTGGTCTGAAAAATGCTGGGGAAACATATCAACAAGCTATGGTAACTCTTTTCCATGATATGATTCATCATAAAATCGAGGTTTATATTGATGATATGATTGCCAAATCTCAGACAGAAGAAGATCATTTGGTGAATCTGCAGAAACTATTTGAGCGTTTGAGAAAGTTCAAGCTGAGGCTTAATCCGAACAAGTGTACTTTCGGGGTGAGATCTGGAAAACTGCTGGGTTTCATTGTTAGTGGAAAAGGGATTGAGGTGGATCCTGACAAAGTAAAAGCGATACAAGAAATGCCTAAGCCAAGAACGGAGAAACAAGTATGTGCTTTCTTAGGGAGGTTGAACTACATTGCAAGGTTCATCTCTCACATAACAGCTACGTGTGAGCCAATATTCAAGTTGTTAAGAAAAGATCAGGCCATCAGGTGGAATGATGATTGCCAAAGGGCTTTCGAGAAGATAAAAGAGTATTTTCAGAATCCTCCTATCCTTATGCCTCCCATCCCAGGGAGATCGCTGATTATGTACTTGATAGTACTAGACAATTCCATGGGTTGTGTTCTCGGTCAACACGACGAGATAGGTAGGAAAGAGCATGCCATCTACTACATGAGTAAAAAATTCACAGATTGCGAGTCGAGATACTCAATGCTTGAAAAGACATGTTATGCACTTGCATGGGCTGCTAAGCGTTTGAGACAATACATGCTGGCTCACACAACCTTATTGATCTCCAAAATGGATCCAGTCAAGTATATATTCGAGAAGCCAGCTCTCACCGAAAGGGTTGCTCGTTGGCAAATGGTACTGACAGAGTACAACATCCAGTATACATCCCAGAAAGCCATCAAAGGGAGTATTCTGTCAGACTATCTTGCTCAACAACCGATTGATGATTATGAGCCGATGAAGTTTGATTTTCCGGATGAAGACATCATATTCCTCAAGATGAAAGACTGCGAAGAGCCAGTTATTGAGGAGGGACCTGATCCAGACGAAAAGTGGACTTTGTTGTTTGATGGGGCTGTCAATGCTAGAGGAAGTGGAATTGGTGCTGTCATTACCACTCCGAAAGGTGCCCACATGCCTTTCACCGCTCGCCTGACTTTCGAGTGCACCAATAATGAGGCTGAGTATGAGGCCTATATCTTGGGTATTGAGCAAGCCTTTGATTTGAGAATCAAGACTTTGGACATCTTCGGAGATTCAGCTCTAGTGATCAATTAAGTAAATGGTGATTGGAACACTCTCCAGCCTAATTTGGTCCCCTACAGAGATTACACGAGAAGACTGTTGACTTTCTTCACAGCAGTAAAGTTGTATCATATACCTCGTGATGAGAACCAGATGGCCGACTCCCTTGCTACTCTATCCTCCATGATCAAGGTGAGTCGGTGGAACCATGCTCCTAGGATCGATGTTATGCGCCTTGATAGGGCCGCGTATGTGTTTGCTGTTGAAGTGGTAGTTGATGACAAGCCCTGGTATCACGACATCAAGTGCTTTCTGAAGAATCAAGAGTACCCTACAGGGGCATCCAACAATGACAGAAAGACTTTGAGAAGATTGGCAGGCAGTTTCTTCTTGAACAAGGATGATGTGTTGTATAAGAGGAATTTCGACATGGTCTTGCTCAGATGAGTGGTTAGACACGAAGCAGACATGTTAATGCAGGAAGTTCATGAAGGCTCCTTCGGTACTCATGCCGGCGGGCATGCAATGGCTAAGAAATTGGTGAGAGCGGGTTATTACTGGATGACCATGGAATCTGATTGTTTCAAATATGCTCGGAAGTGTCATAAATGCCAGATTTATGTTGATAAGGAACATGTGCCGCCAAATCCTTTGAATGTGATGTCTTCGTCGTGGCCTTTTGCTATGTGGGGCATTGATATGATTGGAAAGGTTGAGCCGACCGCCTCCAATGGGCATCGTTTCATCCTTGTTGCCATCGACTATTTCACCAAGTGGGTCGAAGCAGCGTCATTTGCGAAGGTCACCAGACATGTGGTTACCCGATTCATCAAGAAAGAAATCATTTGTCGTTATGGGATTCCCGAAAGAATCGTTACTGATAATGGTTCTAATCTAAATAACAAAATGATGAAGGAGTTGTGCAAGAACTTCAACATTCAGCATCACAATTCTTCCCCTTATCGCCCTAAGATGAATGGTGCTGTTGGGGCAGCAAATAAGAACATAAAGAAGATTGTGCAGAAGATGGTCGTCACGTACAGAGATTGGCACGAGATGCTACCCTTCGCCTTGCATGGGTACCGTACTTCAGTACGTACATCGACCGGGGAAACCCCTTACTCCCTTGTGTATGGTATGGAAGCAGTCCTACATGTTGAAGTGGAGATTCCTTCTCTAAGAGTCCTGTTGGATGTCAAGTTAGACGAAGCTGAATGGATTCGGACAAGGTTCAATGAGTTGAGTCTTATCGAAGAGAAGCGAATGGCAGCCATTTGTCATGGGCAGTTGTATCAGAGTCGGATGAAGAGAGCCTTTGATCGGAGAGTGTGTCCTCGATGTTTCCAAGTTGGAGATTTAGTGTTGAAAAGGATCCTTCCTCCTCAAACAGATCACAGGGGCAAGTGGACTCCTAACTATGAGGGACCGTGTATTGTCACCAAGGTTTTCGATGGTGGGGCCTTAATGCTTGCAACTATGGATGGTGAAGATTTCACTTCCCTCGTGAAGTCAGACGCAGTTAAAAAATACTTCGCATGAAATAGACCCGCTGGACAATAAAAAGAATAGTCCAGGAAAAAAATGGGCATCCTGACGAACCATGAAAATGAAAAGGTTCGGGCAAAAATTAGGGATTAAAAATGAAAAGATTGTACACCTGGTAAGTTGAAAACCTGAAAGGGCAACTTAGGCAAAAATGGGTATCCCGGTGGATTGATAACCCGAAAGGGCGATCCAGGCAAAAGTTAGGGATTAAGCGAATGACTGCGTTCTGAGTAGTTCTGAATCTCATCTCATGTTGGTAACTGGAAACTTTCGAAAGGTAGGAAACATTCCAATCACTCTTTTCGGAAAGTTGATCATCTGGAGGATCTTGAAGACGAGCGAGTCATAGCAGAATTGGAACCCGATAGAAATCCATTTCACATTGCCATTAGATTAATTTCTATTTTTTATCTTTTGTGCGATTACCTCTTTCCAGGGATTGCTTCCTGATGTAAATACCTATTCAGAGGCCACTCAATCAATAAAATCATGTTATTCAGTACATCTCTGTGTTCATTTTCATTTTACTGTTTTGTGTGCAAAAATGACGTCCGAATTTTTGATAAACATTGCATCATGAAACATAAGAGCTTTACAGGTACGTGCTCAATAAACATTGAAAATTGCTGTAAATTTTAAGTGCTTTGGATCATCTATTCAGAACAGGTACACTCGGGGCATTTCCTTAAGGTCCCCATCAAATGATCGCGAATGTTTTTCCTCAACAGTTAGAATTTAGTATCTTATCCCTGCAGAGCTGGTCCGAGGGTTGGATTCTTCAATCCCCAGCATGTTCTCGCTACTGTACTCCCCCAAGCGTGGGTTTCAGACTATACACTCCCTAGTAGAGTTGACAGTGCCAGACTATATATCCCCAGCGGAGTTGACAATGCCAGACTATATCTTCCCAGCAGAAGCGGCTACTCCTCAGAGTTCGATGCCAGATCAATAATCTCGATGCTAGATCCATGGTCTCTTTCCCTGAAGCAGAATCTCGGTACCGTATCGGTGTTTGCTTCCCTTGCTGAGTCGTCTCTCACAGATTATGGTTGCCAGAACCACCGTCGCTTTCCTCAGCAGCAAGCTTTCAGTGCCATTCTCTCCCAATCAGAGTCTTGGTATTTTGTTATTTGCCAAAACACCGTGTGGCGGGTCATTTCCCCACAGAGTTCTTTATGTTGTGCATCTCCAACAGCCTTGCCAGGGTCAAGAAGATTGTAATCATTTCCCCGGCAGGATTTCTTGCCTCGGCTTGGCATTCTCCCCAGCATTTCGCATCCCCTGCATGTAGAATCATATTGCATTGCATCCTCCCAAATTGCGTAGCATTTCCATTTTCATGGAGCATTACGCCATTGAAAAATTCAAACATACGCATGTAAAGCATAAGGCATTCTCGGTATCCCAAGTGATAAGCCAAAAGTTGTTTCCAGTACTCAGACTGAAGATTGTTCAGGACTTATCTTTATTATTCCCAGCAGGGGTCGTTGGCCCACGCGCCGCCTCAATTATCATTTTCCTTATTTCTGCCGATGCTGACAGGCATGAAATTTTCTGGTATTCAGACCAAAGTGGCATTCAGGCCAATTTTCCGATGTTCAGATCGAAGAAGTTTCCGACGTTCAGGTCGATGCAACTTGTGGCATTCAGGCCAGGTTTCGGTATTCAGACCGAAGTGGCATTCAGGCCAATCTTCCGATATTCAGATCGAAGCAGTTTCCGACGTTCAGGTCGATGCAACTTGTGGCATTCAGGCCAGTTTTTCGATATTCATATCGAAGAATTTTCCGACGTTCAGGTCGACGCAACTTGTGGCATTCAGGCTAGTTTGCCGATATTCAGACCGAAGTGGAATTCAGGCCAATTTTCCGATATTCAGATCGAAGAAGTTTCCGACATTCAGGTCGATGCAACTTGTGGCATTCAGGCAAGTTTTTCGGGTATTTAGACCGAAGTGACATTCAGGCCAGTCTCTCGGTGTTCAGACCGATATTAATAATCTCGTATCTTCCGATGCTCAGATCGAAGTCATTTCCAGTATTCAGACTGATGAGCGGCATTCAGGCCATGGTTATTTCTGTGTTACCATTTATTTTGGTATCCATGTTAACATTCTTTTTCGGTATTCAGACCGACTCTCACCTTACTAGACAGATTCTTCTTTCAAGACCACCTCTTTGCCGATTTTGACAGACATTTTTACTTCGCTTCTATTCAATGTAAATTTTCGGGATTTTATTGTATTTAATCCCTTGATACCTCGAAAGTGCAAAAGCCGCTGCTATCTTCTTTTCGGGTCTCCAGTTGATTGAATAGGGGCAGCTGTAGCACCTCAAATTTGCACCCCTCATTCATGCATTCATTTTTAGGTCATTTAACATTTCATATTGCATTTCATCATGTCAATCAGAATTAGCTCCAAGAAGCTTGAATATCATCCAAGACACTTTGTGGGTTCTATCTGGGTGATCAGTCAACACAAGGGAATGACTTGAGTTACTTCCAACATGTTCAAATGGGGTCTATTCATCATTCAAAACGCTAATCTTGAAGGAGAAAAAGTTTGTTCCTGAGCTGTCATGCTCGCTAGGCGAGCAGAGTGGTTCGCCTAGCGAGTCCCAAGTCTGAGCTGTCATGCTCGCTAGGCGAGCAAGTTCTTCGCTAAGCGAAGCTCACGCGTTTTAAGAATATAACAGAAAAATCTTGGACTTGGACCTCTCTCATTTGAGCCCATAAAGCCACGAAAATCAAGTTATAAATTCTAAAATTTCAGTAGAACAAAAACCCTAGAGGCTAAGAAAGAGAAGAGCTAACTAATCTAGAGCAGCCTCCATACAGACTGAAGAGAACTCATCTGCACCAAATCACCTCTGCCAATTCCATCTCGTATAAACCCTAAGATTGTTCTTAAAACCCAACGGTGCAATTCAATCTCAACCGATCTCGGCAACCAGGTTTGCCCTATTTCCATTGCTTGACACTTTCAATCTGAAACCTCTGAACTATGAGGTATTATGGGTGAATTTGGAAGAGTGGGTATCGTTAGGTTTCACATGTGGGTTTAGATATGTATGAATATGTAAAACAATGCCGTGAATGTTTAACCACTTCATTTCTGAGATGGATACCATAGGGTTTGGGGTTACTGAAATCGGACTGTTAGCAAGGAAGAAACCAAAACCCGCGGGCATTCGCTAGCACCTCACTAAACGAACATGTAGCGAAGCTTCGCTAGCACCTCGCTAAGCGAAGCAGTAGCGATCGTGACAGTAGTTGTTTTATTTTTCTGTTTGCTTTCTAATCTGTTTTATGACATGTTTTCTATTGCATCTGTGCACTGTTTACCTGACACCGTTGTTGTTATGGTTCTTTTGTCTGGTGCAACCCTTGATTGCATCCCATCTTGTTATTCTAACCTGTTCGTTGAGTTTTTGTGAGGACTCACATGACTCCTGAGGAGATAGCTCGCTTGGTATACCACTTTATTTGTGGGATACCACTTGGAGATTTATTCTGATTGCTTTGCTAACTTGCTTTCTTTGATGGTGCTAGCTTGAGAGATCTTTGGGTTTCTTGTCTCTTTAGTTACTGTTATTTCGGATCTTTGTCCGTGGGGTAGATCTCTTGATCCCTTTTACATCTTTTACATCTCAAGATTTGGTTGCGAGACCTTGTCTTTTCCTTTCCTTTCTCCAGGTTTACTTCGAGCGTTTCCTTTCCCTTCTTTGGGATAAATAACGCACGGTGGCGACTCTTCTGTCATTTTCCTTTTTCGCCGGTTGTTTCGTTTCGCATTTAGGTTACGACAGAAGTCACAGCCGAAACTCGTCGATCCTCTGAATTAACCGAACACAAAACTTCCAAGAAAAAGGCCTGCTGCGCTTGTTATCCAAGACCCTACTCATGAGGAAATGGCAAGAGTAGCAGCGACTCAAAGTGAGAGCGATAATTCTATCCCCGGGGTCAAAGGTTAAAAGGTACCACACACTTATTTTCACTTTATTTCACTTGTTTGCCTCTTTTAGTCATTTACGCCTTTTGATATTATTAATTTTTGGGTGAGGCGAGCACTGTCATTCTTCCTAAAAGAACTGCTTCCTCCAAGTCTACCTTTGTACCTGATATTTTGAACAGCGCTGGCGAACCTACCTATCGACCATCCTCTGAAAAGGGGTCCATAAGTGAGATCGATCAGCCTCCAACCGGTAATCTCGAAACCTCGACACCAAAAACCACTACTCAACATTATCACACCAGTGACTCTGGTCATGAAGCTGACTTGAGCGAAGAAAATGAGGCCCAAGGTGATCCAGTCCCTATCGCTGAGTGATCGAAAAAATAGCAAGTGTACTATTTATACTGATGTAGTAATAAGGAGTTTTATTTCCAAGTATCGATCTCAAGGATTGCGTAGGAAATACTTATTTTAATTTGATTCTATCAGAACAAAAAGATAATGGTTTGGTTGTTTTGGAATTTATAATAGTAAACACAAAAATAGTAAAAATAATTGATTAAGATAAAAGATGCTAGGGTGAGTGGTTGAGTTACCCGGTTATGAATTCAGTCCTGATTTCCTTAATACATATGAAACATTCAATCACCTAACCTCAGAATGTTCTTACTTAAGTCCTTAAGGAAGAAACTATTAAACTACCAATTCTTACTCAAATGTCCATTCAATTAATCATTGGTTTTAATCATACAAAATATCAAGGTTTACGGTGATTTACGAAAGTTACTAGTCCTAGATGATGCATTCATAAACCCAATTGTGTGAAAACCCTACGAATCACAATCCTATTATTGGAAGTCATAGATTAATTTGTATTTGTCCGATACAAAAGCATAATAACATCACACAATTGAATTGAAATACGTAACATAGTAATCAAGAAATCATTGGTTCAAATTCATAGCATACGATAACATCAGGACCACCCCCTAGCATCAGGGGGTTTAGCCTCTCATAGTACTTAAAGAACTCATAAAGTAAAGATTAGACATTACAAAGAATTAGGAGAGTTTGATCTTCAATGGTTGCTACCCTTGAATCTCGCCGTCTTCAAATCCGTCGTATTCGCTATCTTCTCCAATGCAATGCTTTCGTTCGTCTGTAAAAAAAGGTGTCCTCTTCTTTCTCTTCCAAGCCTTCTTATAGCTTCAGATGACTCTCTTCCAAGCTAAAGGTCCAAACTACCCTTAATGAGCAGAATCAGTTCACACAGCAAAAATTAGGTTTTCCAAGCTGCGTCCAATCAACACGGCCGTGTGGTGGCACACGGGTGGCCGTGTTGTTCTTCATCATTAATTATTTTCAGCATAAGTTACAGTGACAACAACACGAGCCGTGTCCCTACACACGGGTGCCCGTGTTAATGCACTGTTTTAATCAACACGGTCGTGTGGTGGCACACGGGTGCCCGTGTCGATCTCTGTTTTTCTGCTCCCTCTCTGCTCTGCTTGATCAACAACACGGGCAGTGTTGTGGCACACGGGTGCCCGTGTTGACCTGCTGTTTTTTTTTATATTTTTGTCCTTCAGAGTGTCCAGAACTTCACCATTCTTGCTTTTAAACCTGTAACAATGACACTACCAAACGAAACATAAACGAGATCTTTTTGACATAAACTTGTAATCTAATGCAATGCAATACCAACCCAACAAAACATGCTAATTGACTCAAATGCAACTAAAAACAAACATAAATCTTACCAAGGTGATGAAAATATGCCAGATTAGCGGCGGGAATTCAATGGAAATGGTGACCGATCACAACCCCAAACTTGTGTCATTGCTTGTCCTCAAGTGATGTATTGAGTCCAAACAAAGGTCACCCCCGAACTCGTTTTCCACAATGCAACCTAGTCTTTCACCATTTGTGTTCTTCCTTTCCAATCGAGTTTCAGGTCTCTCTGATTCAGGCAGTTTACCACATTTCCACATCAGAAACCTCTTCACCTGCAAGCTTTTCACACACTCACAATATCTCTCAGGGTTAGGTGTGTACACTCACAGCACAGTATGCAATACCAAACTCTTAACTTTGAATACATTCTAATGTTACTACCACAGCAGATTCCACACACTTTTTGAGGTCTTTTTAGGTTGTAACGGGGCTTGGGTACGGTGGGATAAACAAAAAAATTGGATAACAAAGGGTTTTGAACTCGGTAGTCATGTTGTGTGATTTTTCTTTCTCTTTTTTCTCTGTGCATCACATATACTCTGGGGGTTAATTTCACTCTTTTGACTCTTTTTCTACTCAAATTTTCCGAGCATTTTGTATCTATTAGAATCTAAGGTCTCGGCAAGTGCATTTTTCTCTTTTGTTTTTCTTTTCTTTTTTTCTTTTTTTTTCTTTTTTTTCTTTTAAAGAAAATACATACTATTTTTCTTTTTGTATGATCTCATCTTATGCACTTGCCTTCTCTTTCAAGATTTCCACCCCAAACTTAGTTTTATTGCACATCTTGCAATTCACACAATCATACCATGTTATGACACAAAAGGAAATGGATGATTAAAAGTTAACAGGGGGTTTATGATGAATAATGCTTAAACGTTAACATGGGGTTTACGATGAATAAAATGGCTAAGGCTCAACGGGGTTTACGAAGGGAAACATACATATAGGGATGGCTAGAAAGGCCCTGGCTAAACAAACAACTTGCCTCAGTGTGTGTTGTCATGCTGTGACGTGTCAACAGAACATACGCAAAATCAGAGTGATAAAGTCATACCTGGCTGAACTCTCATGTTGATATTTCGTGTTTGGCTTTTTGTGATCTCACCATGTTGGTTAGCTTGCAAGCTCTGAAGTCTCTTCGTGTTATGTGGTTCTTTCCTGACTTGGTCTTTCCATACCGCTTTCTTGGTCCGGTGTCCCCAAAATGTGTCCGACTTCTTTTCTCAAGGTTGCATCAACTTCCGGGGTGCCTTATCAGCCTAAGTTTGAGGGGTGTCATTCATCCACTACCATTGATCCCGGGCTCGTCTAACCGTTTCTCATCACCCTGTACACACAGTAGGTCCAAAAGAACAGAAAACAACCAAAACAAACAAACATCCTAATATAATGATAACATAACATAAACAAAACAAAGTGAAAGAAAATAAAAACATGAAAGGAGAAAAACCCCCCCACACTTGAACTAATTATTGGCCTCAATGTTTAAATTCAAACACGAAGGGGACTAACAGTGCTCACTGTTGAGGAGGAGGCGGGGGATCGTGCGGAAAATGCAACATCAGACGTTGCATCATGGCCTGCATGTCATCCATGACTGTCCCTTTCCGGAACAGTTCCACACTCTGTCTATCTAATTATGCACCTTGTCTGGTCTGCTCGGTACGGAGAGTTCCCATCTCCGTCTATATCCAATCCCACTGGTCCTGAGACATAAAAGAGGAGCCTTCACCATGTAGGCTCGAATCATGTGGGGGTGGCATACCGTGGGTAGCTTGCCTCTCATCTTCTTCCATGTCCTCACCTGAAAGATCATGGTCAAACTGTGCATCTTCCCCTCCCGCTTGGGCTGAACCTGTGTACAACCAATTACCAGCATTGGCAATGCTAATGGACCCAGGTGCTGGTAGTGCGAGCACTTCCACATTGTGAATCATCAGAGCGTAATGAGTCGGCCGGATGGCAATCATTTGTTGATTGACTAGCGTGTGCATGTCAATCTTAGTCTTGCCCATTACTGCAGTCTCTTCCATCAGAAGTTGATCATACCCGAAGTGGTCCGCGATCTGCGTGATCATACCACCTACAGAAATATCCCCAGTAGTGGCATGGCCAACCTATTTCAAATGATTGGCGGCGAAAGCCGCTGCATTGATTCGCTCATTATGGGCCATGCAATACAGAAAATATAGTTCTCTCTTTGTCGCAACCCCAGTACTATCACCCCGTCCGAACAAGGTGTATGCTAGCCCTTTTTGTGCATACCTGAAGCACGGGTTATGAATTCCAGAAGCTTTTCCCGAGCTAGGGTTATACCCATTTTTACCTGTAATAGCTTGCCAGAAATCAACAGCAGAAAAAGTGTCCGGAGGGGATCCGGGTCCAGATACCGGGAGTTTCAGAATACTCCCCAGTTCCTCAACCGATAACTCATGATCTTCATCAAACAGGCGGAAAGTAATTTGCCCATAAAACTCCCACTCCGACCCTGTCCACCTTCTCCTCATCTTGAACTCAACCGTACTCAAGAATTCAAGGGTGATCCGAGCGAAGGTCGGTGCTTCGAATTGCATGTATTCCAACATACCGATGGTGTGGAACATGCGGTGCACCTCCTCTTTCAAACCTAACTCATCCAGGGTGGCATCACATATATATCGGGTCGGAATAAGCTTATGTTTTGCTAGAATCACATACCTCTCTTGATGCTCCGGTTGGTCAAACAAAATGCCACGAGTATTTGTAGAGTGTCTAACCCGTTGCTTTGGTCGAAAAGACGTGGCTACCTCCTTCTCCTTGCTTGCACGCTTTGGAGGCATAATGGCACCTGACAAAAATTTCTCAAAATCCAACGAAAAGGTTAGTGAAAACTGCAACCGTCACTGTGTAGAGGACGGCGAGGGGAACACTTTTTGTGAAGGTGAGATGAGGTTAAAGTGTGTGGAACTAGGAGAAAAGTGAAGCTTAGCTTGATGGAGGCTAGGTTAACAATGGAGGAAGTGGGAGAGAGAGGTTGCCAAAATCAGAAAAAGTGAGAATGAGTGGTGAGGACGAAATATAATAGCAAGTGGGGCCCATTACTTAAAATACCCAAAATCAAAAAATTTGAAAATTTTACCCGTTACAAACAACACGGCCGTGTTCCTGCACACGGGCACCCGTGTTAATCTTCTGTTTTAATTAACACGACCGTGTGTCAGCATACGAGCGCCCGTGTTAACTCACTGTTTTACACAACACGGCCGTGTTCCTGCACACGGGCACCCGTGTTAATCTTCTGTTTTGATTAACACGGCCGTGTGTCAGCACACGGGTGGCCGTGTGGATGCGACGCGATTATGATTATGGCATCCTTTCTCCTTACCTGCAACAACATTTTACACCCATACAAAAAAGAAAAGAAAAAGCAAAATAAGTTAGCAATCGAACACGTGGGTTGCCTCCCACGAAGCGCTTCGTTTAACGTCACATGGCTCGACGGTTGCCCACCTCATTAGGCGAGGCGCATATGGTCAATCAAACCCGGTTGTTGGCCTCTGTAATATGGCTTCAGCCTCTGGCCATTCACCTTGAATACATCTCCATTGTCTTGGTTCTTAATCTCTATTGCTCCGTGGGGAAAAACCTTATGCACGACAAATGGCCCGGACCATCTAGACTTTAATTTCCCAAGAAACAACTTGAGCCGCGAATTGAACAACAATACCAGTTGTCCTTCCCAGAAATCTTTCCTGATGATTCTCTGATCATGCCACTTCCGTGTTTGCTCCTTGTACATCTTTGCATTCTCATATGCCTGATTACGAAATTCTTCTAACTCGTGAAGTTGAAGAATTCGGGATTCACCGGCTTTTGCAAGATCACAATTTAAGAACTTGGATGCCCAAAAGGCTTTGTGCTCCAATTCCAAAGGAAGATGATAAGCCTTACCATAAATCAGTTGATACAGAGACATGCCAATTGGTGTTTTGAAAGCGGTTCGGTACGCCTATAACGCGTCATCCAATTTGATTGCCCAATCTTTCCGTGAAGCATTGACTGTTTTTTCCAAAATCTTTTTAATTTGCCGATTAGACACTTCAACTTGCCCACTCGTTTGGGGATGATATGGTGTGGCAATCTTGTGCTTCACAGTATATTTCTTCAATAAGTTCTCCATGAGCTTATTCAAGAAATGTGTTCCTTCATCACTGATAAGTGCTCGAGGCACACCAAACCTTGAGAAGATATTTTGTTTAAGGAAGCTTACCACTGCTCTAGCGTCATTAGAGGGGAGAGCTACGGCTTCCATCCATTTGGAGACGTAGTCCACAGCCACCAGAATATAATTTTTCCCAAATGAGGGTGGAAATGACCCACTAAAGTCTATTCCCCAAACATCAAATAATTCCACTTCAAGCATGCCCTTTTGAGGCATCTGATTCTTTCTAGAGATATTTCTTGTCCGTTGGCATCTGTCACATTCCTTCACCACGACTTGGGCATCCTTAAACAACGTGGGCCAGTACAACCCGAATTGGAGGACTTTTGCGGCTATCCTGTCTCCACTAAAGTGTCCCCCATAATCTGAGTCATGACAAGCCTTTAAGACTTCATTTTGTTCTTCCTCAGGCACACATCGACGAATTAGCCCGTCTACCCCTTTCTTGTACAAGAATGGTTCGTCCCACAAATAAAAGCTGCAATCATGAAGAAACTTTTTCTTTTTGTTATAATCAAAGTCGTCAGGAATTATACCACCTACCAGGTAGTTTGCATAGTCCGCAAACCAAGGAACACACACCACCGCGAGGATTCTTTCATCTATAAACTCGTCCTTTATGGGATGTTCCTCTTTCGTCTCTTCAATCGAAGACATTCGGGACAGATGGTCAGCAACGGTGTTTTCACACCCCTTTTTATCTCGAATTTCAAGGTCAAATTCTTGCAACAGCAAGATCCATCTGAGCAGCCTTGGCTTCGAGTCCTGTTTAGAAAAAAAGATATTTCAACGCAGCTTGGTCAGTATAAACAATTACCTTTGTTCCCAACAAGTATTGCCGAAATTTGTCAAAGGCATAAACCACCGCCAGTAACTCCTTCTCTGTGGTTGCATAATTCATCTGGGCTGGATTCAACACATGGCTAGCATAGTAGATGACGTGGAGGCGTTTGTCTTTTCTTTTCCCCAAGACTGCCCCTACTGCTATATCGCATGCATCGCACATTATCTCAAAGGGTAGAGACCGGTCAGGTGAGATCACTATAGGAGCAGACACCAATCTATTTTTCAGAGTCTCGAAGGCTTCGTTACACTTTTTGTCAAACAGAAACGGAGTATCCTTCACAAGCAGGCTAGTCAACGGTTTTGCGATCTTGGAGAAATCTTTGATGAACCTACGATAGAATCCTGCATGTCCCAAGAAACTCCGTATACCTTTCTCATTCACAGGGTGAGGGAGATTGGCGATCACTTCCACTTTTGCCTTGTCAACTTCTATCCCTTGATGGGAAATTTTATGACCTAGTACTATCCCTTCTCTCACCATGAAGTGACACTTTTCCCAATTCAGAATTAGATTGGTTTGTTGACACCTTTCCAGCACAAGTGACATATTATACAAACAATTTTCGAAGGAAGATCCAAAAACCGAAAAATCATCCATAAACACTTCCATGTGCTTTTAAAGCATATCGAAAAATATGGATGTCATGCACCTCTGAAATGTTACAGGTGCGTTGCATAACCCAAATGGCATTCTTCTATAAGCAAAGATTCCGTATAGGCATGTGAATGCTGTTTTTTCTTGATCCTCAGGTGCCACCGCAATTTGGTTGTACCATGAGTACCCATCCAGAAAATAGTAGAAATCATGACCTGCCAATCTTTCCAACATCTGATCGATAAAAGGTAAAGGAAAATGGTCCTTCCTTGTAGTAGTGTTCAGTCTTCTATAGTCTATGCAAACTCTCCATCCTGTAACAGTACGGGTGGGGATCAACTCATTTTTCTCATTTTTTATCACAGTTGTCCCTCCCTTCTTTGGTACCACATGAACTGGGCTCACCCACGAACTGTCAGATATTGGGTAAATTAACCCCGCATCTAAAAGTTTCACAACCTCCTTGCGAACAACTTCTTTCATAGCTGGATTCAGTCTTCTTTGAGGTTGGACGACCGGTTTTTGATCATCCTCCATCAAAATCTTGTGCATACACATTGTCGGGCTGATTCCTTTCAAATCGTCCATCGCCCACCCAATAGCACCCTTGTATTTCTTTAGGACTTTGATTAGCTCTCCTTCTTGGGTCTCTCTCAAGCCTGAATTGATGATTGTTGGACATTTTTCCTCATTGTCAAGAAAAACATATTTGAGATGTTCTGGTAATTGTTTCAACTCTATCCCCTTTTTTATATCCTGTTTTGATTCTGAAGATGTTTTAGGTCGAAGCTCCTCCAACAGTTGCGGTCGGGAACGAAACCAAGGCGGTTGTTCCTTTAACATTGCTACCACTTCAGATTCTTCCTCATCAATTCCTTCAGTATCCTCCACAATAGATAAACTCAAAACTCTCTCCAAAGGAAGCCTGGGTGTTATAATCTGCATAGATTGAGCAAAAATTGTATCTAATACTTCAATACTTTTACTCGCCCCTTCGTCCTCCTTGAATTTCATAGTATCCCTCACGTCAATTTTGAGCTTTTCATCATAAACTTTGAGGGTCATGGTTCCTTCCTCAATATCTATCATGCATCTTCCCGTTTCCAGGAAAGGTCTTCCCAGTATGAGAGGAATCTCCTCATCTTCCGGCATCTCGAGTATCACAAAATCCACCGGAAATACAAATTTATCAATCTTCACCAGAACATCTGTTGCTATACTATAGGGTCTCTTCATAGAATGATCTGCAAACTGCAGTGTCATGCGAGTATCCTGCACCTCCCCTAACTCAAGTTTTTTGTAAATTGAGAGGGGCATTAGACTCACACTTGCTCCCAAATCGATCAGTGCCTTTTTGAAGGATCTATCTCCAATGCTACAAGGAATAGTGACTGCACCTCTATCTTTTTTCTTCATCGGAATTTTTAGGCCCTGCAAAATAGCACTACAAGTTTCAGTTAGCATGACTGGCTCGCTGTCGATCGACCTTTTCTTTGATATGATGTCTTTCATGAATTTGGTGTAGATCGACATCTGTTCCAGAGCTTCAGCAAAAGGTATGTTGATCTCGAGCTTCTTGAATAATTCCAAGAATCTCTCACAAAAAAATTCATGGAGATCTTTATTCTTTGTTCTTGTCGGAAAAGGAAGAATGATCTTTGGTTTTTGTTTCTCGTGCTGGCTTGTCGGCTTGACTACCACTTCTTCAGTTTGTTTTGGCTCTTCTCTAATCTCCAAGTCAACTTCCAACAATCCCTCTTCTTCAACCTATTCGTCAACTTGTGGTTCCTTAGCCTTTCCTTTTCTGGTGACCACAGCTTTAATGTGACTTTGATCACAGGGATTAACGATTGTCCCACTAGGAAGTGTGCCAGGTGCATGGGAGTTTGAAGCTAACTGTTGGGCAATTTGACCCATCTGAATTTCAAGATTTTTTATAGATGCTGTAGTGTTTTTCTGATTATTTCGAGTCTCCTCTTGGAATTGGATGTTGTGAGCTGCCATTTTTTCAATTGCGATCTCCCAATCTGCCTTCTTAGGTACCTGTTGTTGCTGCTGCTGATATTGATTTTGATATTGACCCTGTGCCTGCTGTTGCACGTTCCCTCTTTGATATTTCCATGCAAAGTTGGGATGATTTTTCCACCCCGGATTGTATGTGTTGGAGTAGGGATTGTTCTGCTTTAAAAATTTTATATCTTCGATCTGTTGTGGTGTTGCAAAACAATGAACATTATTGTGTGGTTCATTGCAAATGTCACACACTTCACTCGGTGCCTGTTGCACTTGAGCCACTTTCTGAGCACCTATGTTTAGTGCTCTCAACCTTTTCTCTACCTCTGCAGCAACAGCTTCTTCAATTTTCACCTGTTTATTTGTCTCAAGCTTCAAGTCAATAACTGCAGATTTGCTTGATACCCTGTCATATAACTCTAAATGGTCGTTCGAGGCAATAACTTCAATTATCTTCTTCATACTGGTGGCTGTTGCAAAGTTGGCTGAGCCACCAGCTTCTGAATCAAGGATTTGTCTTGTTTGAATTCGAAGACCATTGACGAACATTTGCATTTGTTTAGTTTCATCCATGTTGTGAGTAGGACAAGCCACTAGGATTCTCTTGAATCGTTTGTAGGCATCTCCTAGTGACTCACCCTCCTTCTGTTTGAAGTTTAGGATCTCATATCTTTTCCACAATGACACAGATGCGGGAAAATACTCTTGCAAGAATGTTGTTTCCATGTGCTCCCATGTAGTGATACTACCAGCAGGTAAGGAATAGAACCACTCTTCAGCCTCATCTGCTAAAGTGAATGGGAACATACGAAGTCGGACTGCTTCTTCACTATGTCCAGGCATTTTCAGTGTTGTGCTCATGGTTAAAAATCTTTGCAGATGCTTGTTGGCATCTTCATTCACTCTTCCAGAGAAGGACCTTCTTTCGAGTTGATTAATGGTGCTGGGATGCAGCTGGAATTGTTCCACAGTAACTGGTTGGTTGACAATTGTCATACGACCACCTGGGGTGTTGGTTCCACCATAGTCACTGAGGAGTCTCTCTGGTGGTGGTAGATTAGCAGCCATGATTTCAGGAACTGTTTCCGTGTCTGAATCTGAATTCTCTGAGTGCACTGAACCAACTTCTTCCTCTTAGCTTGTCTGAGTCTAGCACGAAGAGTTCTTTCTGGATCCGCGTCAAAAGGAAAATCCGCTGAGGCCTTTCCTCGCATAAACAAGTTAGACAAAGATTAGAATTGAATAAAAAAATTGTCACAGATAAAATTTTAGTTGGCGAGCAACAAAATTTCGATAGAATAGAAATTAAAATATGTAGTTTGGCAATCCCCGGCAACGGCGCCAAAAACTTGATCGGAAAAATAGCAAGTGTACTATTTTTACCGATGTAGTAATAAGGAGTTTTATTTCCAAGTATCGATCTCAAGGATTGCGTAGGAAATACTTATTTTAATTTGATTCTATCAGAACAAAAAGATAATGGTTTGGTTGTTTTGGAATTTATAATAATAAACACAAAAATAGTAAAAATAATTTATTAAGATAAAAGATGCTAGGGTGAGTGGTTGAGTTACCCGGTTATGAATTCAGTCCCGATTTCCTTAATACATATGAAACATTCAATCACCTAACCTCAGAATGTTCTTACTTAAGTCCTTAAGGAAGAAACTATTAAACTACCAATTCTTACTCAAATGTCCATTCAAAAGCATAATAACATCACACAATTGAATTGAAATACGTAACATAGTAATCAAGAAATCATTGGTTCAAATTCATAGCATACGATAACATCAGGACCACTCCCCTAGCATCAGGAGGTTTAGCCTCTCATAGTACTTAAAGAACTCAAAAAGTAAAGATTAGACATTACAAAGAATTAGGAGAGTTTGATCTTCAATGGTTGCTACCCTTGAATCTCGCCGTCTTCAAATCCGTCGTATTCAATATCTTCTCCAATGCAATGCTTTCGTTCGTCTGTAAAAAAAGGTGTCCTCTTCTTTCTCTTCCAAGCCTTCTTATAGCTTCAGATGACTCTCTTCCAAGCTAAAGGTCCAAACTACCCTTAATGAGCAGAATCGGTTCACACAGCAAAAATTAGGTTTTCCAAGTTGCGTCCAATCAACACGGCCGTGTGGTGGCACACGGGTGGCCGTGTTGTTCTTCATCATTAATTATTTTCAGCATAAGTTACAGTGGCAACAACACGGGCCGTGTCCCTACACACGGGTGCCCGTGTTAATGCACTGTTTTAATCAACATGGCCGTGTGGTGGCACACGGGTGCCCGTGTCGATCTCTGTTTTTCTGCTTCCTCTATGCTCTGCTTGATTAACAACACGGGCAGTGTTGTGGCACACGGGTGTCCGTGTTGACCTGCTGTTTTTTCATATTTTTGTCCTTCAGAGTGTCTAGAACTTCACCATTCTTGCTTTTAAACCTGTAACAATGACACTACCAAACGAAACATAAACGAGATCTTTTTGACATAAACTTGTAATCTAATGCAATGCAATACCAACCCAACAAAACATTCTAATTGACTCAAATGCAACTAAAAACAAACATAAATCTTACCAAGGTGATGAAAATATGTCAAATTAGCGGCGGGAATTCAATGGAAATGGTGACCGATCACCGAGGATGAACTCGCTGAGGATGAGGAAACCCCCGGGGCTGGTCTACATACATCGGAAGAAACGAATGAGCGTCAGGGCGAATGATGAGGCGTCGAAGACATGGTTAAAGGGGAAGCGGCTGAAGGAAATATGACGACTAACCCTGATAACACCGAGGGCCAAACAGAAGGAAGAGCCAATGCATGCGAGGAACATGCTTGAACTCAAACCCCTGCACTAGCTGAGAATCCTTGGAGTTTCGTTAAGTAGCATTGGTTCCCTTTCCGCATAAAAGTCGACTATCTTGAAGCGAAGTCAGCCACTGGAGTATCTAAAGGCGATGCTAAATTGTAGGGAGAGTTCTTCTGATCAAAGTCATAACACTTCAGCATCAGAAGATTATCCTTCGAGCTCCCCTACGGGAGAAATCCTTTCTAAAATCAAGGACAAAGTCTTTAAGGGTGACTTGTTTCTGTTGCTGTTGGTTGATCCTTCTGCCCCTTTAACTCTGAAAGCTCTTCTTAGCCAGGTTGACTTGTTAAAGGCTTCCCCCGAAGTGGTGAACGTTATTATAGAGATATGGACTATGATCGACCAAGCTGTTGCGGATCACAAGTTGCTACCTCACCTTACAGGGGAAATAGAGAAAAAATCTGGTTCTGAGGCTGCAACTTGGGATGCTGCTACCGAATATACCAATAAGACAATGGAGTCGGAACATACCAAGCAAAAGAATAAAGAGAAGGTCGATGCTCATGATCGCAACATTGCTTCCTGGAGATAACAAATATCAGAATTGCAGGCCAAAATCTCTGATGCTAAAAGGACAAGCAACAACTATTGGAATTTGATGATGCTTCGATGGCTCAAGATCTATCACTTGGCATGGAGTTTGACGAAAAAGCTCGACAACTTGAATCTGACGTCAAACTCCCGCGCTCAAAAAGATCTTTGTGCGAAAAAAGGCTGGAGCTCCTCAAAGTCAAGTATCTTCAGATTAAGGCCACTCTTCCCTTTTAATGCTATTTTTACTTGTCTGAAGATGTAACAAAATTTCTCCTTGTAATGAATATTGTTCTTTTGGCCTTATGACTTTACTATTACCATTTTGGCACTTTTACCATTTTGGCTTTTACTTTACTTACGCAATTACTCGTCTCTTATTTTTACTTCTTGGATTATTGGTTTGTATTTTTTCAAATATTTCCCGTTTACTCTTAGAATCCTCCTATCTTCGCTGAGCTCTTCGATCTCATAGGCACCATTAGAAAAAATATGTAGAATTTGGAAAGGGCCTTCCCACTTTGTGGACCATTTCCCCAAGGCTCTATCTTTTCGATCCATTGGAAGGATCACTCTCCAGACCAAATCCCCGGGCGTAAAACTTTTAACGTTCACTTTCTTATTATAAGAAACTTCTATCCTTTTCTTTTGTTGCCTTAGTAATTCTAAGGCATTTAACCTTTCCTCGTCCAGATCGACCAATTCATCCAACATCATGCACTAATATGATTCCGTTGGGAGTTCATGTTGCCTCTGAATCCTCAGGGATTGTAGGTGGATTTCTACTGGCAAGATAACATCATGGCTAAAAGTTAGGCGAAATGGGGTCGACTTAGTAGCCTTTTTAGGAGACGTGTGACATGCCCATAAAATTTAGTCCAGAGTCTTGTTCCAATTCTTAGGCTTCTTCCCTACATGTTTTTTAATCAAACCAATGATCACCTTATTGGAAGCTTCAACTTGTCCATTGGCCTGAGCATAATAGGGTGTTGACGTTAAAAATTTGAAACCTATGTCTGTGGCAAATTCCTGCATTTTCCGACCAGTAAATACTGATCCTTGATCCGTTGTGATTGTCTGTAGAATTCCAAACGTATAAATAATATGTTTTTGAATGAATTCGATCACATCCTCTTGGTTCATATTTGGCAAAGGTATGGCTTCAATCCATTTTGTGAAATAATCAACTCCTACCAATATATAGCTTTGACTTTTCGATGATGGAGGTCGAATTTCTCCAATCAAGTCCAAAGCCCAACCTCTAAATGGCCATGGTTTGATGATAGAATGTAATTCAGTTGCAGGGACATGTTGTATGCCTGCATGCACTTGACACTCTTGACATCCCTTCGCAAATTCCACGAAGTCTTTCAATATAGTAGGCCAATACTTTCCTTGCCGGAATAAGAGCCATTTCATCTTATGACCAACTTGGTGTGCTCCACATGTTCCACTATGTACAATTGAAAGGGAAAAGTATGCCTCTGACTCACTAAGGCATCTCAACAAAATTCCTTCGGGAGATTTCTTAAACAACTATGAACTAAAAAGAACGTAACTCAATGCTCGATACCTGGTTCTTTGATTAGTAGATGTTATGGGATTCTGCAGGTATACTACTATTATCTTTCTCTAGTCTTGTTCGAAATTTCGAAATTACCAAGGGAGTCAATCTACCTATTGCCAATATTTCGAAATTTCCTTCATCAGCACATCTTAACCTTGTCTTCTCTAAATCAAAGGGAGTCAATCTGGTTGCCACCACCTTTCCTCTGACTTCTATGACATTGTGCAACTTTTCCTTCAAAATTTTGGACCCAGGTACAATTTGAGCTAAATCATTTCGAACTTTGTTAATAATCGATTGGAGATTATAAAATACATGATCAAATTCTCTTTAACACGCCTATATCCTGCTATGAGGGCTTCATATTCAGCTTCGTTATTTGAACAAATGCCTTCTACTTTGTACTGCAATGTCGTTGGAATTTTATTTGGAGAAATAATTACGACTCCTTTACCTGTGCCATTTTTATGGCTAGATTCGTCGAAGTATAACTTCCACGTCCCTAATTCAGAGTGTCGGCGTCAATGGAGTGATCGACTATGAAGTCTGCTACCATTTGGGCTTTCACAGCTTTTAATGGCATGTATGTTATGGAAAACTCAGTTAATGCTAATGCCCATTTCCCAATTCAACTATGCAAAATTGGTTTCGATAACATATGCTTAATATTATCATAATGAGATGAAACATACACGTCAACAGGTTTGATATAATGCTTCAATTTTGTATAGGAGAAATATAAGCATAAACATAACTTTTCGATCATGCTATACCTAGTTTTTGCATCGTTTAAAACCCTATTGAGGTAATAAATGGATCTTTTAACACCATTATCATCCTCTTATGCTAACATGCTCCCTAAGGTTTTATCAGATGCGGATATATACAATCTCATGCTTTTATTTCTACAAGGTGGCGTCAAAATTGGTGGGTGGCTCAAGTACGCCTTGATCTTATCGAACGCCACTTGCTGAGCTTTCCCCCGTTCAAATACTTCCTTGTCGAGTCGAAGCAGAGGTGATAATGCTTGCATCTTCCCACTAAGGTTTGAGATGAATCTCCTTAGGAAATTGATCTTGCCCAGCAGTGACTGCAAACCCTTCTTTATTGATGGCGCTTTCGCTTCCATGATGGCTTTGGTTTTATTCTGGTTAATTTCAATCCCTTTTTTATGGACCACAAAACCTAGAAAATCCCCAGCCTGGACACAAAAAGCACATTTTAGAGGGTTCATTTTTAGACCATATTTTCTCATTCTTTCAAAAGATATTCGAAGGTGTTCTATATGACTTTTCCTTGAAATAGACTGAACAACAATGTCGTCTATATAGATTTGCATAAAAGTTTCTATGAAATCATGGAAGATCGAATTCATCTCCCTTTGGTAAGTTGCCCCTGCATTTTTCAAACCGAAAGGCATCACTACCCATTCATATGTGCCTAAGGCTCCAGGGCAACAGAATGCCGTTTTGGGGATATCTTCTTAGGTAATGAATATTTGATTGTACCCAGAATACCCGTCGAGCATGCTTAGATATTCATAACCTGTGGCAGAATCGACCAACATTTCCGCCACTGGCATTGAGTATTAATTTTTTAGGGTTGCTGTAATCAAATCTCTACAATATATGCAAACCCTTAACGTACCATTCTTTTTCACAACTGACACAATGTTATCTAACCAATCGACATACCTGGCAGTACGAATGAAGTTACAATAGAGAAGTCTTTCAACTTCCTCCTTGATTTTCAACAATATTGTTGGGGCAAATCGTTTTGGATTCTTCTTCACCGGCTTCTTTCCAGGTTTGATCGACAGTTTGAATTCGACCAGCTCCCTGCTTAAACCAGACATTTCATCGTAGTCCCATGCGAAGCAGTCTTTAAACTCTCTCAGCAACTGGACCACTTAGATCTTGAGTTGAGGATGGATGTTGGCACTGATGTAAGTTGGCCTTTTTATTACCCCCTCTACCAAGTCTACTTCTTCGAGGGGATCTTGAGTCAGCATCTTAACATTGGTCGCTAGCGGGTCCTTCTCGAAACCCAAAGGCTCGTCATCGTAGATCGCGTCAAGCCTCTAGTCTTGCTCTTCGTCTTGACCTTCGTTAGGTGGTCTTGGGTCTAAGTCTTTTCCATGACCTACTAATGGAGAAAATTCACTAGCATCGACAACCATGTTTTTTATTTCGGCCTCTAAGGCCAATTGCTACTTGTTTTCGGCCATGCAGGCCGAAATCCTCTTTAATGCTACGAACTCAATCATCATCACTGAATTCACTTCCCCACCCTGTGGGGTCAATTTCGGCTACTCCTAAATATCTGAAGTTGTCTTCGCCCACTACCTCTCTGTCCCACCGGAAACCATAGTGGGGGTGGAGTGATAAGGAACAGTGGGCGATGTCATCAGGGGTGAACGAAAACTCAGTCGAATCACAAGGCGCTATAGTGGCTAAGTGCTTGTCGAATTGGCGTCTGTCGACATGACTGATAGGGGTTTTGAAATACCCCTTATCCACAAGGACAATGCCATCTGGACGCCGAATTATAATCCTCTGGTACATCGAAGACGAGACGACTCCGACTCCATGGATTCATTCTCTGCATAGCAACATGTTGTAGTTTGCCTTCGTTTCCACAATCATGAACATTGTGGACCTAGTGATTATTCCCACATTCAATTTGACTTGGATAGCCCCCAGGGTGGAGCTTACTTTGCCTTCATAATTGGTTAACACCATATTATGAGGTTTGGCATCAGTGTCATATTGGCCAATTTTTGCCAACATTTGATGGGGCATCAAATTCACAGTCGCTCCACAATCTACCAGTATTTTATTAACTAGGATGTTTTCAACTTTTCTGGTGATGAAGAGGGGTTTCAAATGGCTCTTCATGGTGTCGCTGGGTCTCTCGAAAAAAGCATTCTACTCCTCGACACATCCATTGTTCATTATATAGTAACAGACCGGTTTGTGGGCGGCCATTTCCCTTTCGGTGATACTATCATTATCATCAACTTTGGTGATACGATCGAATTCTCTGGGCATCACGGATACCACTCTGACCAAGATGTCTAAGGAATCCTCTAAACTAGAGTCGAAGTTGTTAGTTAATAACTCATCTTTGGCAGCCGTCTGATTTTCTCCGGCCGTCTTGTTTGAAATCTTGGGATCTCTTTGGGTGAAGTTAGGGCCATCCTTTTTCTTCACCATCACGTTGGTACTTGATTCAGCTTGGTCCATTTCGCCAACTTCTCTTTTGGCTTTTCGCCTTCTCTATTCTCTTCTCCACTGGGACCTTGTCATATGATTCTTTCCTTTATAGTTTTCGGACACATGTGCGGTCCTTTTGTCGGACCGGAATTCTTGGAGATAGGCTAGTGATGAACCTCCTTCAACCTCAAATGTTTTCCATTTACCATGGCCATGTTTACTCCCCTAAGCCTGCTTGACCCACTTCCTATATGATCCTTCGATGCTTGGCTTAAAGGCCATGGGTTGGAAGTTTCATCCAACTTGCTTGGTTTCACTCAACATCACCGTAGGGCGCCTAGGATTAGGATATCTCCTGGGATCAAAGAACCTTTTTGGATTACCCGCTTGATTATTGTGGATGGCTTTATGGCCACTTTGTTGATTCAATCTCCTAAGCCCCTCCAGATTCTGAGCTGCCCTTTTGTCGTAGACAACACGGCACATGGGGCACATCATAACTTCCGTTTTCTTCTTTTGGCACCTTCGGAGAAAGTCGGACAATGTTTCTTCTTCCTGAGGGAAGACGACCTTGTTGTATTCCTCTTGTTTACTTTCATCATTGACTTCCATTGAGACATCTCAAGATACCTCCACCATATTAACTTCCATGTGGATATCCTCAGTAATAGCCAACTTTTGGAATTGTTTTTGAAGGCCGTGAGTAGCCTTGTCCAGCTGAATGAAATTATCAGCGATTTCTTTAGTGATCATTACTAACTTTGAATTTCCAACATCCTTGACATTTGAGGCTTCAACATTTTCTTTCTTGATGTCCTCTGTACCCCTTAGGGTCAAACCGTCAAGAGGTGCCTGCTCGAAGTACTCATGTACTTTAACCATGACAGGCCCATGGATGAAGTCTTCAGTAACTTCGATCGTACAGAAATCATCAGCAGCTTCAATGAAATTCACCTCCTCTAGCTCAGTATAATGAGCTTCAGCAATTTGTAGAGGATCAGAGTCGATTTTCATCTGGCTCCGTGGCTTATAACCGAACTTGAATCTTCCCTCCTGGATTGCATTCTGCACCATATCCCTGAAAAGAAAACGTTGAGACGTTTTCTGGCCCAAAAAACTATGGTATTTACAAAACCCTCGTTTCTTTCTTTGTTCTAAAGGGGGTACTTTAGCACCCGGAGGTACTATCATTTGACCATATTTAACCAGTAAGTCAAAAATTTCGTCACATTTTGTAACGTTGAATGTATATGTTTTCTTAGGAAACATGTCATTCTTTTCAGGTTCGACAGGGTTTTTCCCGTTCGAAGGGGCCAAAACTTTGCACGTATATGGTGGCCCCTGTGTCAATTCAGCAAGATCGATCTCAGTATCGTCGAAGTCTGAAACTTCATGGCCTGAATCTCCATGATCTTTCCTAAAATCAACATAGGCTACACTTTTACCTTTGTATGTCCTAGTCTTTTCTTCTTTTAAACGTTCTACATGTCGAACTTTGTCAGCCAACTGGGCCATATCCCTTAGATATTGAGTATCCAATTTCTTTCTAATTGAATTGTCGTGCCAATTTGTTTACCTTGAAAAATGGTAAACAACCGTTGATCTTCCAAATTTCTATATTTGGTCACTCACAGGATCGATCAGATTGATCCTAGGACATGTGCTAAACGTCTCATAAAGTAATAGTAATAACATAATAGTAATAAATGATCAAACTAAACGTCAAATCAAAGTATTAAAGAAAACTAAGGACAAAAGAGTGACTTGAACAAAAAGAAAAGTTTTAAATTAATGTTTAGAACTAATAAAGAAAAATGAAGTAAACCACGAGAATTGTAAAAGGGTTGAAAGTAATAAAAAAGGTTTGTAAGTGCTGGAATCTTTAAGACTGTAAGGTAAGAGTTTAAGGTAAGGAAAAGAACTAAGGATCTTTAAACTTTTAAATGACAAAGTAACAATAAAGTGTTTGAAAGGAAAGAACAAAGAAGAATGTTTCTAAAGAGGAAGTAAAGAAAGATTTATAATTCTTTGAAATGATTAAACAATGGTGTAGACAACATACATTCTACGTTTTACAGTTCTTCTTCACACGAATACTTAGTAAACTTGCAGATTTTTGTACACAATTTGACACACACTTTTCTAACACTACGACCCTATATTTATACTGGATCTAAATAACCCGCTTTGATGATCCTTCAATCACGTCGATACATGTGGCGCCCTGCATGCGTATGTTCGCTCACTCTGCTTCCACGTGTATCTTTGCGATTTCTAACGAAGGTAATCTTCCCTCCTTTATTTAAATTTAAAATCTTCGATCGAAATCGTTTTCTAACCGCTCCTCAAGGAACTGCTCCGAAATTTCAGCTATAAGCTTGATCTTTATCCAATCAGCCAAGTCGACTTACCCTCAGCTGGTCGAATCTCTTCTTAGTCGAAACTAGCTGTGCATATTTTCCAATTTTGGTAATTTGAAGCGAGCGTCGAAAATTTGAGCTAACTTAACCCGATGAATAAAAACCCATTAGATGTCTCCGAACCCTAGCTAGATAAACCCTATATAAATTATATGGGGCTTTTGCTTAACTTTTATCAAACCATCATATATATTCACGTAAATTGATAGCTTCAACTCTTAATACCAACTCATGAATTTTATTTAAATTCTACAGGGCTTCTGCTTTACCTTCCTCAAATATATTCTCGTAGGTATGTGAATAAACGGTGTTACCATAGGTTTGATTTAAATACTAGTATGTATTTGCACCATTTCTTTAGATCTAATTCCCTATCAATTAAATTTCTCTTAATTTCATTCATATGTGATATTCTATAATCTCTTCTAAAACTTGTTCTAAATTATGGAGCTTCATTCTAACAGTTGAAGATGAAGTTTATTCATTCAGAAGAAATCTCTATGATGCAATTTGATTGGTCTCTTGTTAGAGTTTATTTTTCTTTTCCTCGACCGTGATTTCCTTTACTAATTGAGGTGAGTTATGGTTTTTATATTTAATAATTATTCTTATATTTGTTAAGAATTTGAAATTTGTTTTCTGGATTTTTTGTGTGTGTGATGGAATTATGATAGAATTAAAATATATGCTTGCTAGGTATGTCTCGTCTCTTAATTATGTAATTTCCAAGATTTGATGGAATATATTTTGATAGATTTAAGCTTATTAAAGTTACTGAATTATAGGATAATTTTTTCTTTTGTTGTGCTTCATGAGATTCTGTATGGAATTGTGATAACAATAAAATATATGCTTATTAGGTACGTTTGGTCTCTTCAATATGT
Source organism: Lathyrus oleraceus (assembly GCF_024323335.1). Classification (NCBI taxonomy): domain Eukaryota; kingdom Viridiplantae; phylum Streptophyta; class Magnoliopsida; order Fabales; family Fabaceae; genus Lathyrus; species Lathyrus oleraceus. Next base: position 38,126,370 of record NC_066585.1, on the reverse strand, counting down.
AGTTAGCAAGATTTCTATATATTTTTTGTTGGATTCTTGCAATTTTTATAGATTTTAGATTATTAAAGCTACTAGATTATAGGGTAATTGTGTATTTAGTGTTCATTTATTTATCTTTATATTCTCTAATAGCTATTCTCATGTTTATTAGTTGTTGACTTAATTTATTTGCGTGAAGGCTGACAACTATTTCAGTGATATTAATCCTCTGTGCTGTTATATCACTTTACTAATGAATTTATGATTTATGTGCAGTCTATATTGAAAATGGTAATGGATGCATATGCAAGTGCTGGTCCTTCATATCATTCTATCACATTGTCAATGGATTCATGTGTGTTTATTTTTGAAATGGTAATTGATGTATATGTAGACAAGAGGAAGACAAGCAAAATCTTTGTCGCAAACATGTCCAGGTTTTACATTTGTAACACTTTTATATTAATTTCATTTTTAAATCATGCTAATTGTAAATGTTATGTTATAATATTAGGCTAGTGAAAGTTTTACTATCATTCATTTTATGTTGATCTAACTTCTCGAGAATCTTCCTCTCAAAAGTATTGAAAGATAAAATATCAACTCGAATGAAAGCATTATTGAGAATGACACTAATGCAAACATTCAAAATTCTGAAACAAACTCAAATTTTGTAAACAATTCCTATTAATGGACTTCATCCATTGCATGTGAAGAAAATGATGAATGGATTTTCAAATAGGAAATAAATAAGGGTAGAATGAAATAAATGAAAAACATTCTTGTTTTATGTTGGGGATTCCAAATTCTCGGATTCTGTAAACAAGTCCAATTAATGGACCTCAACCATTGCATGTGAAGCGAATGATGAAAGGGTAGAATGAAATAAATGAAAAAATTTCTTATTTAATGTTAGGAATGTCTTATTTCATTTTTTTACATGTGTTATGTTAGACAACTTTATAGATCCTGTGCTTGTGACTTCTGAAAACTTTTATATATGTAAGGCGTGCTCGTGACTTCTGAAAACTTTTATATATGTAAGGCATGAACAAAAAAACCTCTTACATAAGGAATCAACCCTATTAGAAAGATTCTAATGTACACAAATTTAATGTTTGATAGGAAAAATCAAATACTATATGTTCATAACTATTATTTTCAAATAAAAATATGTAAAATAATACTAAAGACTATTCATATGACACAACGTAAACACCTTCATAGCTTTCCCGAACTCCATTCCTTGGACCCAAATCCACATTTAAATGAACATTATTTCTACTGTTCATATGGTTTATAAGTTGATCAAATTACCTATCTTGCTATACCTGAAAGAAACGTTTTAACAAAATTATAAATCAAGAAATTATTTAGACTAGTTTTGTGATAATAACCTATAAGTTAAGTGAATAATTTTCAAAGGAACAAGCAATGCATGCATTATTTTTTGTCCTGCTTCTTTAATCCGTATTCGTGCTTAACATGAAAGTATGAGTTTATCGCTAAAGGAGAAGGAATTTGTGAAGTACACAATTGAGTATGTAGTATATTTAAGAAGAAGAAATAGTGAGTTGCTTATACTATGTCTTTATGTCGATTACCTGTTGATAACAGGAAATTGAAAGAAGGAGATCGAAGACTTCAAACATGACTTAAGTGAGGAGTTTGAAATGTCTGATTTGGGTAATCTCTCATACTTCCTTGGTATTGAATTCTACAGGAATAGTAAAGGTTGGATGATACACCAAAGAAGATATGCAAGATAAATACGCAAGATATTTGAGATGCAAGATTACAACCCATCTTCGACTCCTGCTGAGTCCAGATTGCAACTGTTGAAAGACACATATAAAGATAATGTTGATCCAACATAGTACAAAAGACTCATTGAATCACTTTGATACCATTGTCACATAAGGCTTGATCTAGCATATAATGTAGGTATGGTGAGTAGATTCATGTAGAAACCAAAGGTATCACACCTAGCAACGACGAAGAGGATACTAAGGCATCTGAAAGGAACTCTCGTCTATGGAATTTTTTATCCTGATGATGATGAAAAAAAGAATGTAAGCTTGTGGGATGCACCGACTCAATTTGCTGTAGTGATGATGAGGATAGAAAATCCACAACTGGCTATGTGTTTATGCTAGGTGGTCCACTAGTTGCTTGAAATTCAAGAAAGGAACTAGTAGTGGCACTATTGTTGTGTGAAGCTGAGTACATACTTGTTTCTCTTTGTGTGTGTCATGCAACTTGGATGCTTAATTTGGTTGAAGAGATTATGGGAAGAATCATGGAGCGATAACCATAAAGATCGACAACATGCCTGCTATCAATCTGGCGAAGAACCCATTAGTGCATGGACGAAGTATGCACATCAAAATGAGGTTCCACTATCTTTGAGACCATGTAGCTAATGGGAAGTTTAACTTCGAACACTGCAGAACTGAGAATTAGGTTGCATATATCATGACGAAAAGAGTGCATGTTGAAGTGTTCAAGAAATTAAGGTCTATGATGAATGTATATAGCTTAGACACGGTGAATTAGGTGGTGTGTTGAGAATGCAATTCATGGTGTCGAAGTATTTTTCCGTCGAAACATCTAGTTGTCGAAGCGTCGAGGAGTTAGCCTCGACATAGATTTTGACTTAGGGCTAACTTTTTAGTGTTAGCAGAATTAGGTATTTGGGATTTTCTTAGGGAGAAAGTAAATCCAATCTATAAACATGGAGTAACCCCTATCATTTTAATATAACACCTACTTGCAGTTGCAAAGAATAAAAAATTCCCAGTTTGAGAGCAGAGGGAAACTTTGCAGAAATTTCATCTTCCTCTTACTTTTCTCGTAAACCCTAAATTTTATTTTCTTCCTAAATTCAAATTTTCTTTCTTCTTCCATTAAAGTTGTGTAGCGCAATCTTGCAATCAAGACTGATTGATTCACTCGACTGCAGAGTGAACAATAAAAACAAGGTTGCAGTGGAATTCTCCACATGTTTTGGTGAATTTCCAACATTTAAAAACAAGGTGAACACTTTTAAATATGAAAGGACATGAGAATTTAATTAAATTTTATGATGCTTATTGTCGCGGCGGGAAAATCCCGAGTGTAAGCATTTGATTAACTTAACTCGATTGAAACAGAGTCGCCACCGAATTATTGTTTATTCCAAAAGGAAAATGGAGAAATATCGATAAAACCCTAAATAAAACTAGGTACGGAAGTCAGTTACACAAGGGGAAGGTATTAGCACCTCTCACGTCTGTAGTACTCTACGGTATCCACACAAGTCTATTTGTTCTAAGGGTGTCTAAGTCTAAAGCTTAAAAGCTAAGTAGGAATGCAATGCATGATAGAAGGTTGATTTATTTACAAAGAAAAAAAAGAAAAGGTTTTTACTAATTTGTCCGACGTGGTTGTGAACCTTTATGCCTACGTACCCCCTTAGTGAGGGATCAGGGCATTTGTAGTTCACCTTAAAAAGTTGGTTTGTTTGTGTTTTTTAGGAGGATAATGTTACATTCACACTCTAGCTTTTTGACGACTTACCGCCCGACCTTAGGGACTTACATGTCGCATTACGCGGAATGGAAATAACACATCCTTTGTTAAGAAGAAGGTTTGCAAAAGAAAAAAGGGCCAAAAGGCCAAAAAGAGTTTGATTTGGTTTGTACTTTTGTTGTAGATAGTGATGAGTTAATCCCAATGTACGAACACTCTTCCTTCTCCACTTTTATGAAAAAGATTTGAGAATTGGTCCATAATAAAAGGCTATGAATAAGAGAAATAATGGTAAACGGAATGTACCACATCATTATCCTCCTACTACTTAAGTCTCATAACATGTGAACCAACTCGTAATGGCTTAGTGTTTTGAATTTGATTAAGAAAAATAAGGTATAATGCAAAAGAAAGAAGAAAAGGCTAAGGGGAGGCTACACAAAGCCCTAATGTTATCATGCAATAATGGCCTTAAAGTTGAGGATATGGGAGACTAAGCCAAACCCTAATGTTAGCCTGCATGGATAGAATCCTAAGATCTAATGACTTATCTTGCACAAGATGAAGTCAAATCCTAAAGGAGCATGGCAAATAAATGATATAGAGGTAAGCAAGGATAAACAACATGCATACTAAGATCAAGCAACAAAACAAACTCACGGAGAGGATGCATAAGATTGCCACAAGATGTAATGCACATGGAGCAATACTCAAGTAATCTATGCAAATCAAAACAAACTAATGTATGATCAAATATCCATGTGACAAGGCAATGACAAGCCCAAAGTCAGCAGCATATCACAAAGGATGCCAAATGATCAAAGCACTAAGGTTAAAGCACAAAACAAACACAATTCACATAAGTGAGAGATATCATCGCACAAAGGAATCATATATCAAAGGTCAAACAAGGAAGGTATGATCACTAAAGGATCAAAGAAAACAAGTTAAGGAGGTAGATAAGACATACCAATAAGTATTAATCATTGAACATCATTCAACAAATGAAATAATCCTCAAGATACAAAACTAGCTAGCGAAAACATCAAACAAAACTCGAAGGAAGCAAACTTGTAATGCAAGCAAGAAGGAAGGACAAATATGAAAGTAATGCAATATTTGAATACGCTTGAAAACATACTTCAAATATCGATCCTCAACCCTAAAGTTCTCACCATCAAAGAGGAAAGAAAACAAAGTGGGAGGAGGAGAAATGTTGCTTCCTAAAAGTCATCAAAATGGACTTGTAATTGAATGCAAGCCATAGAATCATAGAAGCTATATCTTAAATGTAAAATGACTTTAGAAGTCAGTAGAAATAACACAAGATTCAATTAAATATGGATCAAAGGTATTTGGCAAAGGAACGCATCAAAACAATCTCCTAACCTTGATCACATATGAATGAAAATAAAGAAACAAAGAAAATCATAACAAACACAAGTTAAGGATCTTAAATGAATCAACCAAATTGATCTTAAGTCCCTAAATATGTCATGAGAATAAGATAAAGAAATTAGAATCATCTCATTAATGGTTCGCATCAATGCATTCCATGTATCTCACAAAAACCACAAATAAGCGTAAGAAAGAAACACAATCAAAGAGAAAGATCAAGGCGATCAAATGAAGTAAAATGCCTCTCAAGTCTTTGATAAGACTATTCTTGAGCTTATCATTCTTCTAAACATCAATGGAGTCAAGGTCAAAGCAAAAAGTTGGCTCAAAAGATCAAAAGGGTAGGAAACTAGGGTTTACAAACCACACAAACTTATATGCTTAAGTTAAAATCCAAATGATCAACTTAAAATTTCCAACAATTGAAAATAAGTTTACATACCAATTAAGCATCCAAATGACCATAACATACCCAAAACTAAGCCTTAAATTAGGTCCACAAGCTTCAAAATGAAGTTGGATTAAATTACACTAGGCAAAAGGGATGCACATGATAAAAAAACCAAAGAAAATAGTAAAATAGGATATAAAATCCAAACAAAATATTTGAAGGAGCTCAAAGCTCTAACAAGTCATAGGTATATCCTTTCTCAAACCAAAAGATCAAGGCAGCACCAAAACAAAACGAAAAGTTGAAACTAGCTCACAAACTAGTCTAAAACAATCTTTGAACAAAATAAATTTGAACAAGGCACAAAAACAGAAGCAAAAAATCTACAAAAATAACAAACATCAACTTAACATCTTACAAAAGCTATAAAATATTTTTGTGAATTTTTATGACCAATGTTAGTGAAGTAATTACATTGAAACTTCATGTAGAAGCCATAAAACCTCAAGAATCCATTTAAATATTGTCCGATTTTTAAAACAAAGCAAAACTAAAAATAAATTTGGTCCAAGATCATCAAAAATTCCAGAAAACTCAGAGTAATATGAAAATATTTTTTTGGGATTTTTAGGATTCATAAATTGGCCATAAATAATTAAATTCATAAGATATATAAAAGAAGTAACAAAATAAACACATTTAAGAAGTTAAAATACTAAAAATAGCAAACTAAATGTAAAAATAAAATAAAAATCATAAAAATAAAATAGACACAAATACTTTTCAGCACATATTTTGTTTATATTTTTTTAATAATTAAAAATATTTTTAATAAAATAAACAAGTAAAAGAAAATAGAAGAAACTAAATGACTAAAAATAAAGTTGGTCAAACATGTGCACATGGTATTCCGTGCCAAGCCAATAAAAAAAATCCAATCATTGGGTGCTAGAGGAAAAAAACAAGGTGAACCAACCACAACGTGCCACATGGCCATGCAAAAGCAAAAAAAAATCAAAACATTCACCAAAATCGTGTTTCACGATTTTTCACCAGGGGGACTTCCAATTCATTTTTCTCCTTCGTTTCTTGATGAAATAAAAAGTTGTAAACATCAATGTTGTAAATCTCAGATAGATCTACAACTTTGGTTTTGAAATTATTTCAAAAGGATGAAATATGAGAGAGAAATCTGGGAGAGAAGTTGGCTAAAAATCACTTTTTCAGTTGAAATCATGTTTCATGAATTCCAACCAGGCAACTTCACTTCCATTTTTCTCCTTCGTTTCTTAATGAAATAAAAAGTTGTAAACACCAAAGTTGTAGATCTCAGAGAGATCTACAACTTTGGTTTAGAAATGTTTTCAAAAGAATGAATGATGAGAGAGAAATCTGGGCGAGAAGTCGGCAAAAAATTACTTTTCATCAAATAACTTCCAATCCAAAAATCAGAAAATCAAGCAAGAATCAATGGAAAGTTTCAACATGAAAAATGTTCTAAACAACATCAAGAATACATATAATAATTTCCAGATCTTCAACTGCCCTCTTGTGCTTCCAAAATCAAAAGAAATCCAGAAACTCTTATAAATTCTTCTTCCTTCAACTCAAATAAAAAGTTTTTATATTGAGAAATTCTGGAGAAAAAGCTTGATTCAAGAGGGAGAAAGATAAGACCAATTTGGTGGTTTTTTGTGAAAGGGGAAGAGAGAGCTTATATGTCTTGAAATGGATGACTTGGATTGCTTATATAGGCCCCCAAAGTGAGAGTAGAAGAGTCATTGCAAGCAAAGAGACGTTGGAGGGCATAAATGGAAGATAGACCAAAAATTAACTTGTTAAGCAAGGTTGCATTTTGTTCACATTTGGCTAGGGGGTTTGTATGTTTTGGACACCTCATAAGTGCAGTAGTACATGGGAAAAAGATGGTACAAGTTAGTGGAGTGTAGAGAGAGAAACATCAAAGTTGGCTATTTTGGTAAAAATGAGGTTTTAAGTATAAAACTGGCAAAAATGGTTGCATGGGTGCAAATAGAAGGCAAGGTACTCTCATTCACGATTCAAATAGGTTATCTTATTGATTTGAGTAAAAAAGAATTGCTACATTTTGAGAAATTGGAGTGTGCAAAACTAGGTTTTAGTAAATTCACAAAAACCACCCCTTGGTTTCATGGCCATAACATTCTCAATTTTGAGAGTTAACTCAAATTCTTTTACTTTTTGGAAAGGTATTGAGATGAAATACAACTTTCATGTTGGTGGAAATTTGTTTTGAAACATTTAAAGTCCCCAAAAGTGGGCTCGAAAATGGCTGAACGGTGAAAATGACCCATAATTCTCAAAAATGACCTATAATGTCTTGCTCCATAACTCTCAGAATAAGAATTTTTTGGACATGGAACCACATGGACAAACTTGTAGGTATTCTTCCCAGATTTCCAGGCATATAAAGTTTGCAAATTTTCAATAAAGAATGAGGAAATTATGAATTTTACAAAATCTATACTATGAAGTAACTTACACTTGGAAAAATTTCCACTTCACCAAGTTACTTCATAAACAAGTTAGCTTCCAAAACCATATTTTCCTTGAATTTTTTTCACCAAAAGCCATATGATGTTGAAACATGATTTTTGACTTCAACTTTGACCAAAAGTCCACTTGGTCAACAGTTGAGTTTTGCTCAAATAATCAAATAATCAAGAATAAACCACTGGACATCAAATAATACCCACCAAAGGTCCATGATTCAAATGAGGATGCACTAGTACACATATAATCCATTTAGAACCAAGTTGCTCAAGAAATTTGTCAGAAACAACCTTTGACCAATAGTTGACTTTTTCACTGATCAAGTCAGAATTCAACAATCATCCAATGCAACGCTTTGAGAAGTCTTGTGATGAATCCAATGGTCATACTTGATACCTTGGGCCACCAATTTATCAAAGAAACTAATTCTTGATGAAAATTCAACTCAATTCTTGAAAGGGGCCAAAACCCTAATTCTTCATCAAAAGGCTTAAGGGCCAAGTAATTGAAGCCACACCCTGATTCCTCAAAGATTCTTGGGGAATTTCAAAAAGCCAATGATATTGAATCAATAAGATACTCATGAGTATGAGGTCCCACACAACTTTCCTTGAAAACTTCCATCTTCAACTGATGATCACAAGCTATAACAATCCTTGATCCCACACATAAATACCAATGTAAATGCAATGTATGAGAAGCAATAAGCATATGATGGTTGAAAACCAAGTGAGCAAATTTTGGGGTGCAACACTTATGAAGACCATGATAATGGGATTTCACTCATTATCTTGTATCTCAGCTTGCAAAGTCATATCTTGATTCTATACATAAACATGTAATTTTGGATTTATTGCTTTCCCATTATTCTTGGTCAATATTCTTTTTGATGAATGTTTATATTCAAAGTCTCTTATGTGTAAGCTCGGTAGAAAGTGATGATTTTAATAAACTGATATAGTAATTGTAGGTTTTAAGGAATGTTGATTATTTTCAACTAAAATGAGCATTTGGCACACATATTGTGGATATTGTGGTCCTATGAAGAATCAATTAATATAACTTTTTAAATGGTGAGGTGTTTGTGCCAAGTACATACCTGATACCTATGCATCAATATTCATATCATTGCAAAACTTTTCTGAGTATTTTAAGGTTATTATATTTGAATTGTGCATTGAAGAGAAGATCAATTTTTCTCTATTGGAATTGATTTAAGAACAACTTCTTATTCATATTTGTTCAAGGTTTGTATTTAATCACCAAGTGTGTTGTAACTTGATTAGTAATAGAAAGTGGTGTGCTTTCTAAGTGTTGTAAATAGAAAGTGGTGTGATTTTCGGTTTATGTGAGAATCATTGTAGTGGTTGATGATTTATGAAAAGATCCTTTGAATTAACTTAATTTAAAGTCCACCATATGTTTGATTCTTATGAAATCAAGGAAATGGTGTGTTTATTTGTTGTATTAGAAGATTGTAGGATAGGTCTTGGTGTAAGGTTTGTACAAAGATCTAACATATTGGAAAATTTCTCACCGGGTGTGAGAGAATTACACTGACCATTGATTGGAAAGGGGAACTAGTATACATTATTGTGTTATTTATTTTTTTCTATTTAAAATTCTTCATTTTACTTCATATGTTCATCGAATTATTTTATGGAAAAATATGAACATAAGAACCATCTTTTAAAAGCGAGAAAAATAAAGAGAATCTAATTCACCCCACTCTTAAATTGCAAATCTATACTTACATCTTTCTACATGTAAGGAGGGGTACGTGGCGGCCTATTAATCTTAAAGACTTTGTCAAGTTAAGATATTTACTTGGAGTATCAAAATCAAGTTTGTTTTGGGGGGTGTTGAATATTTAAATAGATTTTGGGTTTGTTAGTTTGGGCCTTAGGAATTTTAAACTCAAATTTGTGTATAATAGGTCCAACTTCTAGAAGTCTATTCTAAAGAGATCCATGGGATTCTCTAGAAGGTAAGGATAAATTAGGATTTTTGTAAAATATTAGAGAAAATTCTAGAAAATGATTTATAGCCACTAGATTAAGTTTGAGTGAATAAATAGTAATCATTGATTAATGAATGCCACTAGTATAAATAGATGGGATTTACTTGAATTTATTTCAAGGAAAAAATAAAAACACTCAATAATACAAGTAGCATTCTCTTTTCCAAACTTTCTTATTCTCTTCCAAATACTTTACATTTTCTCCACCTACCCAAAACTTCCATTCAACCGTTGGTAAATTACTTAACAATCACTATGATCTTTATTTTTTTAGGTAGGATCTCTTATTATTTATTTTTGTTGAAATTAAGAAAAAAACAAATAAAATTATCTTATCCCATTGTCGATCTAACCGTAGCATATGTTTTTCACTATTTCAAGGCTTAACAATTTTAAAATCCAATATAATGTAATAAAACAAATCCAATTTTTAAATTTTTTTTATCTTTAATATAAAACTATTTTAAAATATTGATATGTATTTATATTTTTGTTATTGGGCCAAAGATAAAAAATAATTGAGTTAAATGAATAATTGTGTTTGTTTTGATTTAAATACTGATATTTATTTGCACTATTTATTTACATCTGATCCGACTTCTACTAAATTTTTCTTAATTTCATTCATAGGTTATATTTTTCTTTTCAACGACCGTGATTTCCTTGATTAAATATGGTGAGTCATAGTTTTATTTTCAGCATTGGTTCTGGATATTCTTAAGATTTTAAAATTTATGTTATATGAGTTGTTGTGGTGAAGTGTTTGTTAGTTGTTTCTTTGGTTGTGTTAACATGAGTGGCTACCATGTGATTTTGTTAGGAATTGTGATAACATTAAGGATGTCGTATTAGAATTTTGGTTGGGAAACCTGATTTAATACCATCACTGAATTTGGGGTTGAGTCTGACTCAATCTTATAAAATCAACTTATTAGGTGAGGATTGTCCACCATATATAAATATATTCCCATACCATATTTTATCCAATCTGAGACTATAAATACTAAAAAATCATTAAAACGAAAAGTGATTGTAGCCACAAATTAGTAATAGGAAGAGATAAGTACCATACCTGGTTGGTTAACTGTCTAATTGTATCATACTTGTTCTACATTTTAGTGCACAAAACCACATTCATGTGCATGTATTTGATACCTTGACAATAGTGATGTCTTACTATCACATTTCTAATGCATGTTGAATTTATTTTTATCCAAAATTGTAGTTCCTAAGGCACTGTTACTGAACGAGTATGATACATTTCTAATGCATGTTGAATTTATTTTTATCCAAAATTCTAATATATTATTCTCACGTTTTATAGTTTTTAACTTCATTTTTCTTTATGAATTTATACACAACATGTATTTATGATTTATGTGCAGTTGATATTCAAAATGTAATGGATGCATCTGCAAGTCTTGATCATTCATGTCTTCCATCACATGTGATAGGAACAGAGATGATATACACAGCTAGAGGAAGACAACATTTGTTCGATATAGATCAAGAGGAAGACAACATTTGTGTGATAGGAACATAGATGATATGTACAGCAAAAAAAGACAACAGTTGTATGATAGGAATAAAGATGATATACGCAATACGAAGAAGACAATACTTTGTTTGATAAGAACATAAATGATACATACAACAATACGAAGACAACATTTATTTGATAGAAACACAAATTATATATACAACTATAGGAAAAAGTATTTCACTGTTTTATTTTATTTTATTGTCTTAAGGTTAAATATAAAGACAATTCACATGTACTCTAAGTTCGCATTTTGAGATCATGTTGAATTTTTAAAATTAAGGAACAAGTTATTAAATGTAAGGATTGATTGTCTCCAATAATCTGGTTACTGCTTAACTTTCTCATATATATATATATATATATATATATATATATATATATATATATATATATATATATATATATATATATATATATATATATATATATATATATATATATATATATATATATATATATTCACGTAGCATCATCTGTTAACTTTCTCATATATGAGTTTGATTTCAATTCTACGGCGTTACTACTGAGTTTGATTTAAGTACTGGTCGTATGCTTTTTAATTACTTTTTTAGAACATGTTGAGTTTGCTACACAACTATAAATAAAGATGATATACACAAATGATATATACAAAAATAAAAAGACAGCGTTTGTTTGATAGAAACACAAATTGTATATACAACTATGGCAAGAATGATTCCACTGCTGTTGTTTAAATTCAGATGTATTTCATTTGTTTCTTAGTAAATAACAATAACAGTAGTGTAATAAAGGTAATAATAAAAGGACTTTTCTTTTTCTTTTTTTATATATTAATTTTCCTTTATTTTTAGACTAAAATACATGAAAAATGAATAATATAATAATTATTTAAAAAATTAATAAAAAATTCAAAAATTAAATATAAAAATAAAAAAGTAGAAGTTTTAATTTTAAAATAATTTAAGTGAAGCTAAAAACATAACAAAAAGAAAAACTCTAGAAATAGGGAAAATTCAATGTGTGAAAATGTTTCTTCTATTTATATCAAATTATTAGGTTAAAACAATTAATTATAACATTAAAAGCTGAATCAACAATAAAATAAAATAAATAATTCTGTAAATGGATTCTAACCTAATATATATATTTTTATTTTATGCAATGAATCAAAATATTTGACTTTTATGGTTTTTAATTAAAAAAAATTGTCAAAAAATAAAATAACGCATAAAAAAATAATTAATAAAAATTAAAATTAGCCCTTTTGACTTTTTAACTTTTTATAATAGACACAATGTATTTTTTTCCTTTTTTTGGATATATTTTGAATAAAATGTGAAAAAAAGTGAAAAGCAAATGAATTTATTTTATTTGTTTCTTAGGTGCCACCCAAATAAGTTTCGATGGATTCATGACTTATCTAAAATGTAACAACAAAATGGTTAAATGAAATTAATTTTTGTAATTTTAGTAAATAATAATAATAGTAGTGTAGTAAAGGTAATAATAAAAGGATTTTGATTTTCTTTATTTTTTTTATTGATTTTCCTTTATTTTTAGACTAAAATACATGAAAAATAAATAATATAATAATTATTTAAAAAAATTATATAAAATTCTAAAATTAAATATAAAAATTAAAAAAATTAGAAGTTTTAATTTTAAAATAATTTAAGTGAAAGGTAAAACATAACAAAAAGAAAAACTCTAAAAATAGGGAAAATTCAATGTGTCAAAATGTTTCTTCTATTTATATCAAGTTTATGTTAAAAAATTTAATTATAACATTAAAAGATGAATCAACAATAAAATAAAATAAATAAGTAATGTAAATGGATTCTAGCCTTATTTTTTTTCTGCAATGAAACAAAATATTTGGCTTTTATGGTTTTTAATTATAGCAAAATTGTCAAAAATGAAATAAAGCATAAAACTAAAATTTAATTAATAAAAATTAAAATTAGCCCTTTTGACTTTTTAATTTTTTTTATAATAATCACAATGTATTTTTTTAATCGTTTTTTTTTATATATTTTGAATAAAAAGTGAAAAGCAAATGAATTTATTTTATTTGTTTCTTAGGTGTCAAGCAAATGAATTTGGATGAATTCATGGCTGATGTAAAATGTAACATCAAAATGGTTAAATGAAATTAATTTTTATAATTTATTAAATAATAATAGTATTGTAATAAAGGTAATAAAAAAAGGATTTTAATTTTTCTTTTTTTTATATTGATATACCTTTATTTTTAGACTAAAATATATGAAAAATGAATAATGTAATAATTATTTATAAAATTTATAAAAAAAAATCAAAAGTTACTACAAAAGTTAAAAAAGGTAGAATTTTTAATTTTAAAATAATTTAAGTGAAGGTAAAAACATAACAAAAAGAAAAACTCTAAAAATAGGGAAAATTCAATGTGCTAAAATGTTTCTTCTATTTATATCAAGTTTAGATTAAAATATTTAATTATAACATTAAAAGCTGAATCGACAATAAAATTTAAAAAAAATTAATGTAAATGGATTCTAACCTAATATATTTTATTGATTTTATTCAATTAATCAAAATATTTGACTTTTATGATTTTTAATTTAAACAAAATTGTCAAAAATGAAATAAAGCATAAAAATAAATATTAATGAATAATATTATAATTAGCCCTTTTGACTATATTTTTTAATCCTTTTTTTGGATTTATTTTGAATAAAAAGTGAAAAGCCAATGAGTTTATTTTATTTGTTTCTTAGGTGCCAAGCAAATGAGTATGGATGTATTCATGACTTATGTAAAATGTAACATCAAAATGATTAAATGAAATTAAGTTTTATAATTTAGTAAATAATAATAACACTAGCGTAATAAAGGTAATAATAAAAGGATTTTGATATTTCTTTTTTTTATATTGATTTTCCTTTATTTTTAGACTAAAATATATGAAAAATAAATAATATAATAATTATTTATAAAATTTATTAAAAATTCAAAAATTAAATATAAAAATTAAAAAAGTAGGAGTTTTAATTTTAAAATAATTTAAGTGAAGGTAAATGCATAACAAAAAGAAAAACTCTAAAAATAGGGTAAATTCTGAAGGTGTTTAAAAGGACAAACTTGTAACACCCTAAAATCCGTACTCTTTAATTTAACGAGATAAACAATATTATTCTAAATTAAAAACTTGCAGCGAAACTCAACCTAAAAACATACTTGAAATTATTTAATCAAAATAAAGTATTCGCTTAGGATTAAGTAATTCAAAACATCAACTCAAAAGGTTACAAAATGACCATTTCCTAGTGTTAGAGATCAGAGGAATCGAAAACTAAAAGAAAATGATAAATAAAACAAAGAAAAACCTCATGCTATATTTCAAATCACAATAGTTATTGCTCCACCGGATTATCTATACCACAGTGTACAGAACACCACAAACAAATAAAAGAGGGGTGAGAATACACTCAAATATACTTGCAGTGCAAAATATATCAAGGGTAGCATTATTGATACCAATCATCACACACATGATGAAACAAAAGCTTAAAGTAAAGTCGCAATCACCGGCAGTAGAGTTTTTGAAAAAGATTTATGAGATGGCGGATGATTATGTGACTGATGATGTGATTTGTTGGGGGTGGAAATGGCAATAGTTTTGTTGTGATTCAACATGCTGAGTTTGCTACGGATTTACTTTCTAAGCATTTCAAGCACCACTATAAATAAAGATGATATCCACAACATGAAGAAGACAATATTTTATTTGATAAGAACACAAATGATATATACAAAAATAGGAAGACAACATTTGTTTGATAGAAACACAAATTATATATACAACTATTGGAAGAATTATTCCACTATTTTTGTTTAAAATCACATTTATATTAATTTCCATTTTGAGTTCAGGTTGAATTTTTAAAATTAGAGGACAAGTTATTACATGTAAGCTCTTAGTATATCTGTGTGTTCGGCTTGGTTTATTTATCAGCATTGCATCAACTCCATTTTATTTCGATTGTGATGTGCGTGTTTTACTTTAGCAGGTTGGTTGGTTTTTCTTTTGTTTACGTGCGACATTTCAATAATGTTATCTTCACATTTAATTCAGATTTGTATGGTTTTTTTTGGTATTTCAGCATAACAACAGTTCGAGTTTGCTTCCGTCACGTGACGTTGCTTTCGTTATGACATGATTTACTAAGAGGAAGACAATGTTCACTTAGATAAGAACACAAATGACGTATACAATACGAGGAAGATTGATGTTTTAGTAGCACCTTTTTGTAGTAAGGTTATAGCCAATATCTCATTAGGTTCAAAGAATATACATGTTCTAATTGTTCAAGTTAACAAACTATGCTCAATGTAAAGCAAGCATCTGAATATATAATTATATCATTCACATTCTAAAAAATTAATGAAAACCATAACTCTTTATATTAAACTATGTGTTTATATTTGAAAAAATAACAATTGTATATCTGGAAAGAGAAACTATCATATCAAACTAAAAAGTACTCAATTTTCAAGAACTATGTGTTTATGACAAATTATTTGGATTGATTTTGGGAAATAAGTTGTTCGATTCTTTGATTGAACTGAAATGTTATTATTTTCAAGGAGGACGAGTTGGCTAATCATTATCATTTCCCCTTGTTTCACCCTTAACCATTTTAAAGTCCAAATATAATGTAATAATACAAATTCTATTTTTAATATTGTTTTTTAGATTTCAATACAAAAATATTTTTAAAAATTTATGTTTATTAAATAATTTTGTAATTCAGCCAATGTGATATAATAACAATTGAGATGATGAAAACCCATTATATGCCTTTGAACCCTAGGTAAATAGACCCTTTATATAATTTCTACAGCGCTTCTCTTTAACTTTTATCAAACCATCATATATATTCACCCTAGGTAGATACTCTCTCTCTCTCTCTCTCTCTCTCTCTCTCTCTCTCTCTCTCTCTCTCTCTCTCTCTCTCTCTCCTCTCTCTCTCTCTCTCTCTCTCTCTCTCTCTCTCTCTCTCTCTCTCTCTCTCTCTCTCTCTCTCTCTCTCTCTCTCTCTCTCTCTCTCTCTCTCTCTCTCTCTCTCTCTCTCTCTCTCTCTCTCTCTCTCTCTCTCTCTCTCTCTCTCTCTCTCTCTCTCTCTCTCTCTCTCTATATATATATATATATATATATATATATATATATATATATATATATATATATATATATATATTTTACGACACTTCTCTTTACCTTTTATCAAACCATTATATATTTACGGAAATTGGTAGTATCAACTATTAATACCAACTCATGAGTTTGATTTAAATTCTACGACGCTTCTCCTTAACTTTTATCAAACCATCATATATATTCACCCTAGGTAGATAAAATATATATCTCTCTCTCTCTCTATATATATATATATATATATATTCTACGACACTTCTCACGTAAATTGGTAGCTTCAACTATTAATACCAACTCATGAGTTTGATTTAAATTCTACGGCGCTTCTGCTCTACCTTCCTCAAATATATTCCCCTAGGTATGTGAATCAACGGCGCTACCATAGTTTTGATTTACATACTGGTATGTATTTGCACTATTTCTTTAGATCTAATTCCCTATCAAATAAATTTTCACTTAATTTCATTCATATTTGATATTCTATAATCTATTCTAAATTTTGTTCTAAATTATGGAGCTTCATTCTAACAGTTGAAGATGAAGTTTATTCATTCAACGGAAATCTTTACGATCAATTTGATTGGTCTCTTGTCAGAGTTTATTTGTCTTTTCCTCGACCGTGATTTCCTTGATTAATTGAGGTGAGTCATAGTTTTTACCTTCAGTAATTATTCTTGTATTTGTTAAGAATTTGAAGTTTGTTAGATGGATTTTTTTTTGTGTTTGATGACATTGTGATAAGATTAAAATATCTGCTTGCTAGGTATGTTTGGTCTCTTAATTATGTAGTTTGCAAGATTTGATTGAATATATTTTGTTGGATTCTTGCACTTTTGATAGATTTAAGGTTATTAAAGTTACTATATTATAGGATAATCTTTATTTTGTTGTGTTTGATGAGATTCTGTATCGAATTGTGATAACAATAAAATATATGCTCGCTAGGTACATTTGGTCTCTTCATTATGTAGTTAGCAATATATCTATATATATTTTGTTGGATTCTTGCAATTTTTATAGATTTTATCTTATTAAAGCTACTAGATTATAGGGTAATTGTGTATTTGGTGTTCATTTACTTATCTTCATATTGGGATCGCACTCTAAACTAAAGATACATATACCGGTGAGAGATGCATTTCAAGGAGAGATATCTAGTTGAGATTTTTAATTTATTTTTCTCTTATTGTTCTCATGTTTTATAGTTGTTGACTTAATTTTTTGTGTGAAAGCTGACAACTATATCAATGATATTGATCCTCTGTGCTGTTATATCACTTTACTAATTAGTTTATGATTTATGTGCGATCTATATTCAAAATGGTAATGGATGCATATATAAGTGCTGGTCCTTCATGTCATTCTATCACATTTCCAATGGATTCATGTGTTTTTATTTTTGAAATGGTAATTGATATATATGTAGACAAGAGGAAGACAAGAAAAATCTTTATTGCAAATATCTCCAGGGTCTACATTTGTAATACTTTTATATTAATTTCATTTTTAAATCATGCTAATTGCAAATGTTATGTTATAATATTAGGTTAGTGAAAGTTTTACTGTCATTCATTTTATGTTGAGTTAGCTTCTCGAGCATCTTTCTCCTGATGACATTGAAAGGCAAAATATCAACTCGAATGAAAGTACTATTGAGGACAAACTTAGATTTTGTAAATAATTCCAATTAATGGATTTCATCCATTGCATGTGAAGCAAATGATGAATGTATTTTCAAATAGGAAATAAATAAGGGTAGAATGAAATAAATGAAAAACATTCTTGTTTTATGTTTGGGATTCAAAATTCTCGGATTCTGTAAACAATTCCAATTAATGGATTTCATCCATTACATGTGAATCGAATGATGAAAGGGTGAAATGAAATAAATGAAAAAATTACTTATTTAGTGTTAAGAATGTGTTTTTTCCCCATGTTTACTTATATTTTTTGTGCTATTTCATTTTCTTTACATGTGTTATGTTAGACAACTTTATAGTTCGCGTACTTGTCTTAATTTCATTGGTCTGTTAGTTTTATAACAAAATAGATGTTTAATGAGACATTGTGACTTCTGAAAAGTTACTTCCTACCCCTTCAAACAAAAACTTTTATCTATGAACGGCATGAACAAAAAAACCATTTACATAAGGAACCAACCCTATTAGAAAGATTCTAATGTACACAAATTTAAGTTTTGATAGAAAAAAGCAAATACTATAAATTCATAACTATTATTTTCAAATAAAAATATGTAAATTGATACTAAAGACAATTCATATGACACAACATAAACGTCTTTATTGCTTTCCCTAACTCCATTTCTTTCAAGCCTACAGACCTAGACCATATAAAATCATCCATAACAAAAAAAAAAAAGATAAAATTTATATGCTAGTTTGATAACACAAAATCATGAAAGAAGAATACGAAAAAGTTTAATAATGCTTACTCACAGTACTTCCAATATGCCAAAATATGCATTGCAATTTCAATACACTTCTACCATTCTTGAATAAAACCTCATATTCTAATTCCATAGCTCATTCATGACAGGTTTGTATAATTTCCACTCCGCTCCATTCACCTTTAATCATGTGTACTTTTTTCCCTCCATTTCCTTTTCCAAACAGTCCTTTCATTTGTGCTTCTCATGTCATAGCTCCTTCATACAATACTTTTATATTTGCATTAGTTTAGTGTCTTAGTCATCACAAACAACTCCATTATCAAATAAACCAAGTATTCAAAAACATCATTTAGATAGTTCTTTTCCTATGACACCTAACACATTAATACATATAGATTATCACTCACTTATTTTTTTTAACCTTTCACAATGCTTCTATGTAAAAGAATAAAGAAGGAGAGGGATAAAACGAGACACTAATATAGAATTCCCCTTATCTTCTCTTTTACTTTGACAAAACAATTGTACCCTTTTATCATAAGGTTAGTTATCAAATCAGAATTTATTGGATCAATGTGGATAGAGAAACTACTTCTTACATGGATCAAAAGTAATGATAAATGGAAGTTTAAAAGTTGAAGATACCCTAACCTAATTTTCTATTTGTATTAGAAATGGTCATGTTAGTATCATGGTGGAAAAATACTCTAATTGTGTATTGGAATTAGAAATGCAAACTCTTGAAGGACTAGATTTTTTCGGTAACAGTTTGGTAATTGGTAATGGTTAAATTTATTAACTATTTCATTTAATGGATGTGTTTTTGTGTTGTTTTTATGTATTTTTTAGTATTATATCGGTAGTCTATGTCTATTTCAGGTACAAAGTGTTTGGAAGCTTCTAGGCGACAAAATGGCGAAAAACAGGAAGAAAAGGCAAAATTTCTGACTGTCCTGACGGTCAACACCCTTATGGGAGGTTAGCCCGTCACCAAATTCAACGAAATGAATAAGTTTTTCCTGTGCCAAATGAAGGACAACCCGTAAGCCAGGTGATGGTCGTCATCAGCATGGCAGACAGAACATCATGGTATTGCCGACATAGTTTTTCTGCATTTTATTTCTGTTTTTTCTGTATGAGATTAAAGTCACCATTTAGGACAACCCGTAATGCATTATTTTTACTATTGTTAATTGATTAAATGTCAAATTAGTTGTATAGAGATATTTTAATTGACTTTGTAAGTTTGACTTGTGTTGTTGGGCCTTGGTCAAGGTTGATTTGACATTGTTAGGTTAAGATCATTGGATTTCGGAGATTGATGGAATGTAAATTCCATCTCCCAAAATGAATGAATGATCTTAACTTGGTAAAAGTCCTCCTTTGTCCAATTTGAGTTTGATCCATTTCCCCTCCCTCTTCATCTCATTCCCCTTCTTTATGCATTCATGTCATGGACCTATGATATCTCAATATCCTAAGGCTAGTTGATTGCAAAATCAACATAAATATGGATGAGATTAGGTCCCCCACTTTGCATATTCTTTTTGTGTGTGGTATGTTTCATGAGCATAGTTCATCATACTATGTATCTAACATGCATTAACACCAAAATTCTATTGCCCGACCTCAAATAGTTGTGACTTCTACATAAGTCCAATTACGATTGCTTAACATAGCGCTAAATTTTAACACAAAGACATAACATTCTAGTTAGTGAGATTGTAAGTGTCCCCTCTTTCATGGTATTGTGTGGAAACTAGACATTTTTTCCTTCCTTTAGAAGATGTCTTGGTTCAAGGATCCATGCTTGTGATAAGTGGGTTCAGTGTTCTCCGAAGAACGACTTAAACAAAAGAGAAAAAGCAAATGCAATACTAACTTCTAACTTATTAACAACTAACATTTAATTTCAAGTCCTTTATTTTTAATTCACTTTATTTTTGAGCTTTATTCATTTGCCATTATTCATACCATTCTAATTGTTTATGTTAATGTCATTTTCACTTTGTCCACTTGAACCATATTGTGTGATATATTTTGTTTATGTATATTGTGTTTGTTTGTGTGGTCTTTGACCATTAATGTACATAATAAGAACAAAAACCCTAAAAAATATCTTGTGTGGACTATTGGTTTGATCTGAGACAATTGGACTTAGAATTTAGGCAACATTCCCTATGAAAAGGACTTGGCCAATGCCAACTTTCATGTAACCAAGTGCTTGTGATTTGAAACTTCACTTGATACATCATTGAAGATCCATTTGAGTTCATCTGCAACATGATCATTATGACGCTGTTATTTTGAACCTGTGACTTATGCCATCTTGGAATTCATCTAATGCATGGGAAATTTTGAATAAGATCATGGAGTTGCTAAGCCTGGATGTGCCCATCTTTATTTGATGCCTTGTTCTTCAACTTGCTATTTGCGCATTGTTTGTTGCTTGATTCTAAAAGTCTAAGGGAAATTTGGGTTTCTATATGACATTCTTGTCTATTGGATTGCAACTCATTGGTCAGATCTTTTCAACTCTCAACTTTTAAATTTATGCTTAGGATTAGTGTCTTCATATCTCTCCCTCATTTTAAAAACTTATTTGTTTGTGCTTGTTTTCCAAACGTAGACCATATTGCAAACTAGAAACTTTGGCCTTAAGCCATTGCATTTTCAAACTTATTTTCTTAATCAAACTTTTAAATAGACTTAACTATACCTGACTTAAAATTTTCAAAAGCCAAAAAGAAATAACTCATTCAAACCATCTTATGTCTTTGTGCCTTTCAAGATTAAATTTTTGTTAAAAGCAATGCATCCATTTTGAAATTGATACCACAAACTACGAGATTTGGATCCCTCATTTTTATGTTGGTACGTAGGCACAAGTTCGAAGGTTTTGTCAAACACAAAAATATAATTAATGAATTATTTTCTCATCCCCCATTTTATTTGTTTGCAAACATCATTTGTACAAACACACATATGCACACAAAAAAGGGCTCCCTAGGAATACCTAGGACACTTTGGGTGCTAATACCTTCCCTCTGTGTAAGCAACCCCCTGACCTGTTATCTCTGGCATTTTATTAGTTTTGATTTGAAAACTTCTTATTTTTGGGTTTTCTTCGTACTCTTCCCTTTTCACTTGGAAACAATTAAAGCACGGTGGCGACTCATGTTTATTTGATGTCTATCTTGTCCATAGCCTGATGATCATGAATTTCTCGCTACACATGGCTTATGTAAAATGTAGCCGCAAAATGATTAAATCAAATTAATTTTTATAATTTTAGTAAATAATAATAATCGTAGTGTAATAAAGGTAATAATAAAAGGATTTTTATTTTTCTTTATTTTTAGACTAAAATACATGAAAAATGAATAACATAATAATTAATTAATAAATTAATAAAAAATTCAAAAAGCTGAATATTATAATTTTAAGTGGAGGTAAAAACATAACAAAAAGAAAAACTCTAAAAATAGGGAATATTCAATGTGTGAAAATGTTTCTTCAATTTATATCAAGTTTAGGTTAAAACATTTAATTATAACATTAAAAGCTGAATCAACAATAAAATAAAATAAATAATTAATGTCAATGGATTCTAACCTAATATACTTTTTAGATTTTATTCGATGAATCAAAATATTTGAATTTTATGGTTTTTAATTAAAACAAAATTGTCAAAAATGAAATAAAGCATAAAAATAAAAATTAATTAATAAAAATTAAAATAACCCTTTTGAGTTTTTATTTTTTTATCCTTTTTTTGGATTTATTTTGAATAAAAAGTGAAAAAAGGGAAAAGAAAATGAGTTTATTTTATTCCTTTCTTAGGTGCCAAGCAAATGAATTTCGATGGATTCCTGGATTACGTAAAATGCAGCAGCAAAATGATTAAATCAAATTAATTTTTATAATTTTAGTAAATAATAATAATCGTAGTGTAATAAAGGTTTTATTTTTCATTTTTTTATATTGATTTTTCATTATTTTTAGTCTAAAATACATGAAAAATGAATAATATAATAATTAATTAATAAATTAATAAAAATTTTGAAAATTAAATATAAAAATTATAAAAGTAGAAGTTTTAATTTTAAAATAATTTAAGTGAAGGTAAAAACATAACTAAAAGAAAAACTCTAAAAATAGTGAATATTCAATGTGTGAAAATGTGTCTTCTATTTATATCAAGTTTAAGTTAAAACATTTAATTATAACATTAAAAGCTGAATCAACAATAAAATAAAATAAATAATTAATGTAAATGGATTCTAACCTAATATATATTTTTGATTTAATTGAATGACTCAAAATATTTGAATTTTATGGTTTTTAATTAAAACAAATTTGTAAAAAATGAAATAAAGCATAAAAATAAAAATTAATTAATAAAAATTAAAATAACCATTTTGACTTTTTATTTTTTTATTCCTTTTTTTGGATTTATTTTGAATAAAAAGTGAAAAAAAGGGAAAAGCAAATGAGTTTATTTTATTCCTTTCATAGGTGCCAAGCAAATGAATTTCGATTGATTGGTGGATTATGTAAAATGTAGCAGCAAAATGATTAAATCAAATTAATTTTTATAATTTTAGTAAATAATAATAATCGTAGTGTAATAAAGGTAATAATGAAAGGATTTTTATTTTTATTTTTTTATATTGATTTTTCATTATTTTTAGACTAAAATACATGAAAAATGAATAATATAATAGTTAATTAATAAATCAATAAATTTTTTGAAAATTAAATATAAAAATTATAAAAGTAGAAGTTTTAATTTTAAAATAATTTAAGTGAAGGTAAAAACATATCAAAAAGAAAAACTCTAAAAATCGTGAATATTCAATGTGTCAAAATGTGTCTTCTATTTATGTCAAGTTTAGGTGAAAACATTTAATTATAACATTAAAAGCTGAATCAACAATTAAATAAAATAAATAATTAATGTAAATGGATTCAAACCTAATATATTTTTTTGATTTTATTCAATGACTCAAAATATTTTAATTTTATGTTTTTTAATTAAAACAAATTTGTCAAAAATGAAATAAAGCATAAAAATAAAAATTAATTTATAAAAATTAAAATAACCCTTTTGACTTTTTATTTTTTTATCCTTAACTTTTATCAAACCATCATATATATATATATATATATATATATATATATATATATATATATATATATATATATATAATATATATATATATATATATATATATATATATATATATATATATATATATTCACGTAAATTGGTAGCTTCAACTCTTAATACATCCTCATGAATTAGATTTAAATTCTACCGGGCTTATGCTTTACCGTCCTCAATATTTGCACTATTTCTTTAGATCTAAATACTGATATGTATTTGCACTATTTCTTTAGATCTAAATACCTATCAATTAAATTTCACTTAATTTCATTCATATGTGATATTCTATAATCTCTTCTAAATATTTTTCTAAATTATGGAGCTTCATTCTAACAGTTGAAGATGAAGTTTATTTATTCAGCGGAAATCTCAACGATGCAATTTGATTGGTCTCTTGTCAGAGTTTATTTTTCTTTTCCTCGACCGTGATTTCCTTGATTAATTCAGGTGAGTCATAGGTTTTATATTCAATAATTATTCTTGTTTTTTGGATTTTTTTTGTGTTTGACGGAATTGTGATAAGATTAAAATATATGCTTGCTAGGTATGTTTGGTCTCTTAATTATGTAGTTTGCAAGATTTAATGGAATATATTTTGTTGGATTGTTGCAGTTTTGATAGATTTAAGCTTATTAAAGTTACTGAATTATAGAAAAAAAAATTCTTTTGTTGTGCTTGATGAGATTCTGTATGGAATTGTGATAACGATAAAATATATGCTTGTTAGGTAGGTTTGGTCTCTTCATTATGTAGTTAGCAAGATTTCTATATATATTTTGTTGGATTCTTGCAATTTTTATAGATTTTAGCTTATTAAAGCTACTATATTATAGGGTAATTGTGTATTTGGTGTTCATTTATTTATCTTTATATTCTCTTATAGCTATTCTCATGTTTATTAGTTGTTGACTTAATTTTTTTGCATGAAGGCTGACAATTATTTCAGTGATATTAATCCTCTGTGCTGTTATATTACTTTACTAACGAATTTATTAAGAGGAAGACAAGAAAAGTCTTTCCTGCAAACATCTCCAAGTTTTACATTTGTTATACTTTTATATTAATTTCACTTTTAAATCATGCTAATTGTAAATGTTATTTTATAATATTAGGCTAGTGAAAGTTTTACTGTCATTGAGCTAGCTTCTCGAGCATCTTCCTCCTGAAGAAATTGAAAGACAAAATATCAACTCGAATGAAAGCACTATTGAGGATGGTACTAATACAAACATTCAAAATTCTAAAACAAACTCAGATTTCGTAAACAATTTCAATTAATGATTTCATCCATTGAATGTGAAGCAAATGATGAATGTATTTTCAAATAGGAAGTAAATAAGGGTAGAATGAAATAAATGAAAAACATTCTTGTTTTATGTTTGGGATTCCAATTTCTCAAATTATGTAAACAAGTCCAATTAATGGACCTGAACCATTGCATGTGAAGCAAATGATGAAAGGGTAGAATGAAATAAATGAATAAATTTCATATTTAATGTTATGAATGTTTTTTCTCCCCATATTTACTTACATTTTTTGTGCTATTTCATTTTTTTTACATGTGTTATGTTAGACAACTTTATAGATCTTGTGCTTGTGGTAATTTCGTTGTTCTGTTAGTTTTATAACAAGATAGATGTTTAATGAGATATTGTGACTTCTGAAAAGTTACTTTTTACCCCTTCAAACAAAAACTTTTATGTATGTAAGGCACGAACATAAAAACCTTTTACATAAGGAATCAACTCTATTAGAAAGATTCTAATGTACACAAATTTAATGTTTGATAGGAAAAAGCGAATACTATATGTTAATAACTATTATTTTCAAATATGTAAAATGATACTAAAGACTATTCATATGACACAGCGTAAATGTCTTCATTGCTTTCCCGAACTCCATTCCTTTCAAGCCTTTAGGCACATCTTTAGCCTATCAAGTTTTTGTTTTTTACAAAAATCATTTACATATCTAGACCATATAAAATCATCCTTAATAAATAAAATTATACGCTAGTTTGATAACACAAACTCATGAAAGAAGAATACGAGAAGAGGCCAAAATACGCATTTCCATTTCAATACACTTCTACCATTATTGAATAAAACCTCATATTCTAATGTCATAGCTCCTTCACGACAGGTTTGCATAATTTTCACTTTGCTGCAAATATACCATTCTCCTTATCTTCAAAATATGCATTGGGCCAAAGATACAGAAACCCGATTGATATTTATAAACCCATCATTACATAATTTCAAACCCTAGCTAGACAAACCCTATGTATATATTCACGTAGCATCATCTATTAAGTACTGGTAATATGCTTTTTAACTACTTCTTTAGAACATGTTAAGTTTGTAACACAACTATAAATAACGATGATAAACACAACATACAATAATATTTTATTTGATAAGAACATAAATGATATATACAAAAATAAGAAGACATAATTTATTTGATAGAAACACAAACTGTAGATACAACTATTGCAAGAAGTATTCCATTATTTTTGTCTAAATTCAGATGTATTTCATTTGTTTCCTAGGTGCCAAGCAAATGAATTTCGATGGATTCATGGCTTATGTAAAATGTAACAGCAAAATGATTAAATGAAATTAATTTTTATAATTTTAGTAAATAATAATAATAGTAGTGTAGTAAAGGTAATAATAAAAGGATTTTGAGTTTTTTTTATATTGATTTTCCTTTATTTTTAGACTAAAATACATGAAAACTGAATAATATAATAATTATTTTAAAAGTTTATAAAAAAATTGAAAATTAAAAAAGTGGAATTTTTTATTTTAAAATAATATAAGTGAGGGTAAAAACATAAAATTAATATCAAGTTTCAAAATAATTGAGTGTGTGAAATTGAGTGTGTGAAAATGTTTCTATTATTTAAATCAAGTTTAGGTTAAAAAATTAAAAGTTGAATCCACAATAAAATAAAATTAATAATTATTGTAAATGGATTCTAACCTAATATATTTTTATTTTATTTTATGCAATGAATCAAAATATTTGTGTTTTATGGTTTTTTATTAAAAAAATTGTCAAAAATGAAATAAAGCATAAAAAAAAATTAATAAAACTTAAAATTAGCCCTTTTGACTTTTAAATTTTTCTATAATAATCACAATGTATTTTTTTTATCCTTTTTCTTATATATTTTGAATAAAAAGTGAAAAAAGTGATAAAAACAATGAATTTATTTTATTTATTTCTTAGGTGCCAAGCAAATGAATTTGGATGGGTTCATGGCTTATGTAAAATGTAACAGTAAAATGATTAAACGAAATTAATTTTATAATTTTAGTAAATAATCATAATCATAGTGTAATAAAGGTAATAAAAAAAAGATATTTTTATATTGATTTTTCTTTATTTTTAGACTAAAATACATGAAAAATGAATAATATAATACTTATTTAAAACATTAATAAAAAATTCAAAAATTAAATATAGAAAACTAAAAAAATAGAAGTTCTATTTTTAAAATAATTTAATTGAAGGTAAAAACATAACAAAAAGAAAAACTCTAAAAATAGGGAAAATTCATTGTGTGAAAATTTTAGGTTAAAACATTTAATCATAACGTTAAAAGTTGAATCAACAATAAAATAAAATGATTAATTAATGTATATGGATTCTAACGTACTAAATTTTTTGATTTTATTCAATGAATCTAAATATTTGACTTTTATGGGTTTTAATTAAAACAAAATTGTCAAAAAAGAAATAAAGCATAAAAATAAAAATTAATATATAAAAATTAAAATTAGCCCTTTTGACTTTTTATTTTTTTAGTCCTTTTTTGTATTTTTTTGAAAAAAAAGTGAAAAGCAAATGAGTTTATTTTATTTCTTTCTTAGGTGCCAAGCAAATGAATTTCGATGGATTCTTGGATTATGTAAAATATAACAGAAAAATGATTAAATGAAAATAATTTTTATAATTTTAGTAAATAATAGTAATAGTAGTGTAATAAAGGTAATAATAAAAGGATTTTGATTTTTTTTATATTGATTTTCCTTTATTTTTAAACTAAAATACATGAAAAATGATTAATATAATAATTATTTAAAAAAATTATAAAAATTCAAAAATTAAATATAAAAATTCAAAAAGTAGAAGTTTTAATTTTAAAATACTTTACGTGATGGTAAAGACATTACTGTTTAACATGAAAGTATGAGTTTATCGCTAAAGGAGAAGGAATTTGTGAAAATCTACTGTGGTTTTAGTTGTCAGTAAAAACCTCGGTTGGTAGATTTATGGAGAATTTGTTTCAAATTCTCGATCATGTTTACATTTCTCCCAAAATAGCTGATAGATTTATTTGGTGGAGGGACGACGTCGGTTTCTCGGTCAGAAGTAGTTATGTTGTGAATCAGAAGTAGGTGGATGACAATTCTGCCATGGATACAATGTGTCTTGATGGTTTAGACTTGATCTGGAAATTGATAATTCCTAGCAAGGTCCAAGTTTTCTGTTCGACAATGTTGATGAAAGAATATTCTTCTTGAGACTGATAGTGGAAAGCTTGTTCTTTTTTGTCAAGTAATTGAGGAAGATGAGTTGCATATCTTCAAGAACGGTGTGATTAGCAAAGTTGTTTGGCTAGGAATTGAGGTGGAGGAGCGAAATAGTTTCCTAGCATATTACCTATTCTTAATTCGCTCAAAGTTGGAAAACTGATTTTTTGTCAAATTACTTGGATTGATTCTGGCAGCAACTTGTTCGATTCTTTGATTGAACTGAAAAGTTGGCTAACTTTAAGCTTGTAAATTCTTCTAATTTAAAAAAATGATATGATAAAGAAATTTTACTTATCAAATCGATTACACTTAAGTGTTTCAATAAATGATATGTAACGCTTTTACAAACCAAAAAAACATGTATAGAGGTCAAAATTCCCAAAATCCAAAAAGATTTAAAGTGAGGGTGACAAAAAAAAACACCACTAATCATTTTCCCCTGTTTCACCCTTAACCATTTTAAAGTCCAAATATAATGTAATTAAAAGAAATCCCATTTTTCAATATTTTTTTTATCTTCAATACAAAACTATTTTAAAATATTTATATATATAAAATAATTATTTTAAATTATTTTTACAAAATTATTTTAAAATATTCATTCAGCGGAAGTCTCTACGATGCAATTTGATTGGTCTCTTGTCAGAGTTTATTTTTATTTTGCTCGACCGTGATTTCCTTGATTAATTGAGGTGAGTCATAGTTTTTATATTCAATAATTATTCTTGTATTTGTTAAGAATTTGAAGTTTGTTTTATGGATTATTTTTTGTGTTTGATGGAATTATGATAAGATTAAAATATATGCTTGCTAGGTTTGTTTGGTCTCTTAATTATGTAGTTTGCAAGATTTGAAGGAATATATTTTGTTGAGCTAGCTTCTCGAGCATCTTCCTCCTGAAGACATTGAAAGACAAAATATCAACTCGAATAAAAGTACTATTGAGGATGGTACTAATGCAAACATTCAAAATTCTGAAACAAACTCAGATTTTGTCAATAATTTCAATTAATGATTTCATCCATTGCATGTGAAGCAAATGATGAATGGATTTTCAAATAGGAAATAAATAACGGTAGAATGAAATAAATGAAAAACATTCTTGTTTTATGTTTGGGATTCCAAATTCTCAAATTATGTAAACAAGTCCAATTAATGGACCTCAACCATTGCATGTGAAGCTAATGATGAAAGGGTAGAATCAAATAAATGAATAAATTTATTATTTATTGTTAGGAATGTGTTATTTCATTTTTACATGTGTTATGTTAGACAACTTTATAGATCTCGTGCTTGTGTTAATTTCGTTGTTCTGTAAGTTTTATAACTAGATAGATGTTTAATGAGACATTGTGACTTCTTAAAAGTTACTTCCTACCCATTCAAACAAAAACTTTTATATATGTAAGGCATGAACACAAAAACCTCTTACAAAAGGAATCAACCCTATTAGAAAGATTCTAATGTACACAAATTTAATGTTTGATAGGAAAAAGCAAATACTATACGTTAATAAGTATTATTTTTAAATAAAAATATGTAAAATGATACTAAAGAGTATTCATATGACACAAAGTAAACACCTTCATTGCTTTCCCGAGTTCCATTCCTTTCAAGCCTTTAGGCACATCTTTAGTCTATCAGGGTTTTTTTTCTACAAAAATCATTTACAGATCTAGACCATATAAAATTATCCATAATAAAAAAATTTATATGCTAGTTTGATAACACAAACTCAAGAAAGAAGAATACGAGAAAAGGCCAAAATATGCATTTTCATTTCAATATACTTCTACCATTATTGAATAAAATCTCATATTCTAATTTCGTAGCTCCTTCATGACAGGTTTGCATAATTTCCACTCCGCTCCAAATATACAATTCTCCTTATCTTCTCTTTTTCTTTGGATAAAAGAATTGTACCCTTTTATCATAAGGTTAGTTATCAAATCAGAAATTATTAGATAGAGAAAATATTTGGATCAAAAGTAATGATAAATATAAGTTTACAAGTTGAAGATACCCTAACCTAATTGTATATTTGCATTAGAAATCGCCATGATAGTATCAAGGTGCAAAACCACTCTGATTGTATATTGGGATTAGAAATGCAAGGGAGGAGTGTCAAAAGGAGGTGTTTACATGTGTTATTCATGGCATGCCGCAGAGATACATAATAGACATTTTGAACATGGCTATGCAACATGCAGACTCTTGAAGGATTAGATTTCTTTGCTAACAGTTTGGAAATTATATCATTCCTAATAATTATATCATTCTCATTCTAAACAATTAGTGAAAACCATAAATGTTTATTTTAAACTATGTGATTATATTTGGAAAGATAACAATTGTATACCAGGAAAGCGAAATTATCATATCAAAGTAAAAAGAACTCAATTATTTTCCATCAAAGAGATTTTTACTCATATCATCCATGTTGTCACTAGGCTTGGTATCCTTGAGACTTCAGTATTAGAAGAATTAGGTATTTGGGATTTTCTTAGGGAGATAGTAAATCCAGTCTATAAACATGGAGTAACCCCTATCATTTTAATATAACACCTACTTGCAGTTGTAAAGAATAAAAAATTCTCAAATTGAGAGCAGAGAGAGACTCTGCAGAAATTTCATCTTCTTCTTACTTTTCTCGTAAACCCTAAATTTTATTTTCTTCCCAAATTCAAATTTTCTTTCTTCTTCCATTAAAGCTGTGTAGCGCAATCTTGCAATCAAGGCCGATTGAGTCACTCGACTGCAAAGTGAAGAACAAGAGAGAATCTGATTGATTTGATTGAATCATGTTCAACAAGATTGCAGGGGAATTCTCCATAAGTTTTGGTGAATTTCCAACATTTAAAAACAAGGTGAACACTTTTAAATATGAATGGACATAAGAATTTAATTAAATTTTATGATGCTTATGAAGACCATGATAATGGGATTTCACTCATTATCCTGTATCTCAGCTTGCAAAGTCATATCTTGATTCTATACATGAACATGTAATTTTGGATTTATTGCTTTCCCATTATTCTTGGCAAATATTCTTTCTGATGAATGTTTATATTCAAAGTCTTTTATGTGTAAGCTCAGTAGAAAATGATGATTTTAATAGATTGATATAATAATTGCAGGTTTTAAGGAATGTTGATTATTTTCAACTAAAATGAGCATTTGGCACACATATTGTGGATGTTGTGGTCCTATGAAGAATCAAGTAATATAACTTCTAAAATGGTGAGGTGTCTGTGCAAAGTACATACCTGATACCTATGCATCAATTGTCATATCATTGCAAAACTTTTCTGAGTATTTTAAGGTTATTATATTTGAATTGTGCATTGAAGAGAAGATCAATTTTTCTGTATTGTAATTGATTTAAGAACAACTTCTTATTCATATTTGTTCAAGGGTTGTATTTAATCACCAAGTGTGTTATAACTTGATTTGTAATAGAAAGTGGTGTGCTTTCTAAGTGTTGTAAATAGAGAGTGGTGTGATTTTCGGTTTATGTGAGAATCATTGTAGTGGTTGATGATTTATGAAAAGATCCTTTGAATTAACTTAATTTAAAGTCCACCATATGTTTGATTCTTGTGAAATCAAGGAAATGATGTGTTTCTTTGTTGTATTAGAAGATTGTAGGATAGGTCTTAGCTTAAGGTTTGTACAAAGATCTAACATATTGGAAAATTTCTCACAGGGTGTGAGAGGATTAGACTAACCATTGATTGGAAAGGGGAACTAGTATACATTATTGTGTTATTTATTTTTCTATATTTAAACTTCTTCATTTTACTTCATATGTTCATCGAATTATTTTATGGAAAAATATGAACATAAGAACCATCTTTTAAAAATGAGAAAAATAAAGAGAATATAATTCAGCCCACTCTTAAATTGCAAATCTATACTTACATCTTTCTACATGTAAGGAGGGGTACGTGGCGGCCTCTTAATCTTAAAGACTTTGTCAAGTTAAGATATTTACTTGGAGTGTCAAAATCAAGTTTGTTTTGGGGGGTGTTGAATATTTAAATAGATTTTGGGTTTGTTAGTTTGGGCCTTAGGAATTTTAAACTCAAATTTGTGTATAATAGGTCCAACTTCTAGAAGTCTATTCTAGAGAGATCCATGGGATTCTCTAGAAGATAAGGATAAACTAGGATTTTTGTAAAATATTAGAGAAAATTCTAGAGAATGATTTATAGCCATTAGATTAAGTTTGAGTGAAAAAATAGTAATCGTTGATTAATGAGTGCCACTAGTATAAATAGATGGGATTTACTTGAATTTGTTTCAAGGAAAAAATAAAAACACTCAATAATACAAGTAGCATTCCCTTTTCCAAACTTTCCTATCCTCTTCCAAATACTTTACATTTTCTCCACCTACCCAAAACTTCCTTTCAACAATTGGTAAATTACTTAACAATCACTATGATCTTTATTTTTTTAGGTCGCATATCTTATTATTTATTTTTGTTGAAATTAAGAAAAAAGCAAACAAAATTACCTTATCCCATTGTCGATTTAACCGAAGCATATGTTTTTCACTGTTTCAAGGCTTAACAATTTTAAAATCCAATATAATATAATAAAACAAATCCAATTTTTAAATATTTTTTATCTTCAATATAAAACTATTTTAAAATACTGATATGTATTTATATTTTTGTTATTGGGCCAAAGATAAAGAATAATTGAGTTAAATGAATAAACCCATTACCAAATCGTAGGTAGACAACCCTAGCTTTAAATTCTACAACTACTGCTTATCCTTTCTCAAATATAACAACTCAACCATATTCAATGGCTACCATGTTTTGATTTAAATACTCATATTTATTTGCACTATTTATTTAGATCTGATCCGACTTCTACTAAATTTTTCTTAATTTCATTCATAGGTAATATTCTAATATCTACTTAATCTTGTTTTAAATTATGCAGCTTCATGTTAGAAAATTCGGTAAAATTAAATGGATCCAGGACTGAATCGTGATTGAGAATCACTTTCCTTAAAAGTATTTCAAGCACTCTTTTATATGTCTTAGAGTTGGAAAATGCAAGAACACTCAGGATAATGTCAGCCTTATTTCGAGTCTGCACAAGACAAGTGAAGAACCCGAAATGCAAGGAAGTTTTTCTGGAATTTGGAAGAGAAATTCGTTTTTTTAGTTCTTGTTTTTATTTTTTCTGAATAGAATCATATATTTATAGGAGATATGGATGTTGTTTCAAAAGTTTGCAACCTTTGATGAAACAACACCATTTTACCATAAAACACAATGTTTCATATATGACACTACTTCATGAAAAGATATGAAAATTGAATTCAAAATTCAAACAAAATAATAACTAAAAATGCTATTTAACTCTTTTGTCATTTTGGAACTAATATTGCAAAACAATTTCCAACAATCCCCCACTAGTTCTAATAATGACAAAAATCATTCCAGATAGTGAAATATAAAAAGTGTTAATACAGTTAGGTATCTTTCGATTTTAAACTTAACCTTAGTGAGGATAACGCAAAGTTTAATCGGAATGTTTGGTAGCAAAGCTTTTAAACCATTAATCCATGGGATCAGACCGGCGTTACCTTACACACACTCTTTAAAGGTTCTTCCTTTACATATCTCGCTTAGCACTTATTTATGGCCATATGCTATCCTTTTCATGAATTTTTCATGAGAGAAACTCCAACTCTCACTTTGAGACGGCACCATCTCAAAATTCACATAGGTGAGGTTCATGTAGCATCCTTTCCAATAGATACTCTTCTTCGTTAATGAACTTCATTAAGAGGTTTTGGAAACCTCAACCCTCAATTCAACACAGTCAACCTTATTTCCCAAATTCTTGACTTACATCCAATTCAACGACTTGTTGTTACCCATTGAATCTTGAAGTTAATGTTTTGTTAACATAAGATTGGGTTGCTGCCGTTGTCGGAACTTTTATTTAAGGAGTTTCAACCCCATTCCTCTCGAGGTTGTTCGTACTAAGTCTCTGGCCAGTGGCTTAGTAAACGGATCTGCTAAGTTATAGCATGTTCGTATGTAGGTGAGTGAAATGATTCCATCCTTAATCAATTTTCTTACGAACGAATGTCTAAGTCCTATATGTCTAGACTTTCCATTATACACTTCGCTGAATGCTCTTGCTAATGTGGCTTGGCTATCGCAATGTATCATCACTTTTGAGACATTGTCTTTAGCCAATGGAACTTCCAACAGAAGATCCCTCAACCATTCCGCTTCTTGACCGGCGGAAGCGAGAGCCACAAACTCTGATTCCATGGTCGAAAGTGTAATGCATGTTTGTTTCTTGCTCTTCCAAGAAATTGCTCCACCAGCAAGTGTAAATATCCATCCAGTTGTAGATTTATGGTCTCCAATATTAGATATCCAACTCGCATCAGTGTATCCTTCTAATATGGCAGGGAACCTTCCATAGTGAAGACCAAGGTCCTTGGTTTTCAGTAGATAGCCAAAAATCCTTGTAATTGCCTTCCAATGTTCATTACTTGGATTACTAGTAAATCGACTCATTTTACTGACTGCAAATGATATGTCGGGTCTGGTACATTGCATTAGGTACATTAGACACCCTATTGCACTTGCATATTCCAATTGAGCCACTGATCTTCCATTATTCTTTTGAAGTTTGTTGGCATGATCAAATGGAGTGGTTACTTCCTTAAAGTTTAGATGTTTAAACTTATCAAGCATTTTCTCAATATAGTGGGTTTGACTAAGTTCATAACCCCCACTATTTCGCTTAACCTTAATCCCTAAAATTGTGTCAACAAGTCCAAGATCTTTCATCTTGAAAGTGGATGTTAGAAACTTCTTTGTTTCTAAGATTCCTTTTAAATCATTACTAATGATCAACATATCGTCGACATAGAGACAAAGGAATATTACAGTGGTTTTGCACGTCTTTGTGTATAAACACTTGTCACAAGAATTAGGAATAAATCCATTTGAGAGTATTACAGAGTCAAATTTTTGATGCCACTGTTTTGGTGCTTGTTTTAGTCCGTATAAGGATTTGACAAGTTTACACACCTTTTGTTCATTTCCAGGAAGCAGGCAGCCTTCCGGTTGTTCCATGTAGATTTCCTCATCGAGATCTCCATTTAGGAACGCTGTTTTAACATCCATCTGATGGATTATAAGATCATTCAAAGATGCTAAGGCAAACAACAATCTAATAGTAGTTGTTCTTGCTACTGGTGCGTATGTGTCGAAGTAATCTATGCCTTCTTTCTGTCTAAATCCTTTTGTCACTAATCTGGCTTTATAAGTGTTTAGAGTACCATCGCTATGGTATTTCTTCTTAAACACCCACTTGCATCCAATGGGCCTTGATCCCTTAGGTAAGTCAACAAGTTCCCAAGTGTGGTTTGATACAATTGAATCCATTTCATCTTGGATAGCATCTTTCCAAAAAGTGGAGTCCCTTGAAGTTATTGCTTCCTTATAAGTTTTTGGATCATCTTCCACTTGAAGAATAATCGGAATGCGTTGAACAAAGTTCTTACAATTTCCCTCAACAAGATAAAAGGAAATAGATTGAGAATCAATCTCATCTGGTCCTAGATTCTTTGTTTTCCGAATTCTCTTGCTTATCCTAGGCTCGGGTTGTGGTTCAATGATTATAGGAGTGCCTTCAGTTTGTATTTCTACAGTCCGAGAAGAGTTATCTTCATGAGATTCTTTATTAGTGGCCGACTCCGATCCTTTATCCTTTGTGATAAGGTTTTCAAAGAATTCTACATCCCGGGATTCAACAATTACATTAGATTCTAGATTTAAGAGTCTATATGCTTTACTGTGTTGTGCATATCCTACAAAAGCACATCTTATTCCTCGAGGACCCAACTTGTTTCTTTTAGGGTCCATGTTTTTGTAGTATGCCACACACCCCCACACTTTAAAGTAACCGATATTTGGCGCTCTGCCTTTCCATGACTCATATGGAGATATACCAGTTTTCTTTAACGGAATTCTATTGATTATATGACAGGCGGACAATAATGCCTCACCCCACAAGTTAAGGGGTAATTTAGAATGCATCAACATGGCATTCATCGTCTCTTGATATGTTCGATTCTTTCTTTCTGCCATGCCATTTTGTTGCGGTGTTCGTGGTGCCGAACATTCATGTATTATACCGTGCTCTTCACAGAATGCATCAAATTCAATTGAAAAGTATTCGCCGCCCCTATCACTTCTAAGGACCTTTATACTTTTATTTAATTGATTTTCGACTTCTGCTTTATAAGTCTTAAAGGCATTAAATGCATCATCTTTATGCTTTAAGAGATATACATGAGTGTATCTAGAGGAATCGTCTATGAATGTAATAAAGTATCTATTCCCTCCACGTGTCAACATGCCATTAAATTCGCACAAATCTGAGTGCACAAGATCAAGTAATTTCGTTTTCCTTTCAACACTTTTGAAAGGCTTCTTAATCATTTTTGATTCAACACATAATTCACATTTTTTGAAATCCTTTATATTACATGAAATTAGTCCAGATTTAATTAGTCTCTTCATAGAACTAATACCACAATGTGCTAATCTATTATGCCATAAAGAAACGGAATCAAGCATGTAAACGGAATTAAAAATTTCATTAATAATATTATCATTAGTACATAGTTTGATCATTCCCTCTGCGGAATATCCTTTTCCAATGAATACACCATTACGGGTCAAAATAAGTTTGCCCGATTCATATACAGATTTAATACCCGGTTTTCCCAATAAATCCCCACTAACAAGATTCCTATTCATGTCTGGAACATGAAGCACATTTACAAGTGTAACTTTCTTTCCAGAAGTGAAGTTAAGTTCGACCGAACCGGTTCCAACAACTTTAGAGCGGACTTCATTTCCCATTTGTACCTCTTGTCCATCAATTGCTTCAGAATAGGTTTTGAATGCAGCCTTGTCATAAGTAACATGCACTGTAGCACAAGTGTCATACCACCAACCTTGAACTTTTCCTTTGATTGCCATAATTTCGCTCACTGTAGCAATTATGTCATCATCTGATCGAATTGCATTGATCTCATTTTTTGCTTTATTTTGTCTGCAATCTCGAGCATAGTGTCCAGGTTTACCGCATACGAAACATCCGTTCTTTGGACCTTTATGACCGCCAGAGTTCTTGAACTTGTTATGTTCTTTCTTTGGTCCAAGATGACTCTTTATGCCATCATGTCTCTTCTTTCCCTTGTTGGTCACAGCGTTTGTTTTGAAATGAGTAGGGGGTTCTGATTTCTCCCTCTCCTTCGATTCCTCCTCGATTCGAAGATGTTTCTGAATTTTCTCCAAGGAGAAGTCCTCGGAACTGTGCAACAATTTCTTCCGGTAGCCTTTCCATGAAGGTGGTAATTTTGCAATAATTGCACCGACTTGGAAGGTCTCAGGGATGTCTATTTTTACTGCCTTTATTTTATTGACCAGAACTTGCAATTCATGCACTTGGGGAAGAATGGGCTTAGAATCTAAGAATTTAAAATCGAAATATTTAGATATTAAGAACTTCTTCGTACCTTCCTCTTCAGCCTTGAACTTGAATTCTAGTGCCTTCCATATTTCTGTTGCCGATGGATTGTCTGTGTAGAGGTCGTAGAGACGATCAGATAAAGTATTCAGAATGTGTCCACGGCAAAGCAGTTCGTCCTCCTTGCGTTTCTTGCGCTCCTTCTTGAGTTCTTCCGAATCATTTTCTGTTGGTTCAGG
Organism: Lathyrus oleraceus; assembly: GCF_024323335.1. Lineage (NCBI taxonomy): Eukaryota > Viridiplantae > Streptophyta > Magnoliopsida > Fabales > Fabaceae > Lathyrus > Lathyrus oleraceus. The sequence goes on along the minus strand of NC_066585.1, from coordinate 38,087,925 downwards.
TATTGGTTGTAGGTCGGGATCAAGAACATAGTGAACCTTCAGGGCAGTCAATAGGAATGTCATCTTGTCTTGCCATCTTGTGTAATTTGTTCCATCAAATCGATCTAACTTGACAAGATCCTGGTTCATCACTTTGATGCTTGAAACAACAGCGTCTGAAGCCATTATGTTACTAATACTTTTAAGATTGTTAGAAAATTCGGTAAAATTAAATGGATCCAGGACTGAATCGTGATTGAGAATCACTTTCCTTAAAAGTATTTCAAGCACTCTTTTATATGTCTTAGAGTTGGAAAATGCAAGAACACTCAGGATAATGTCAGCCTTATTTCGAGTCTGCACAAGACAAGTGAAGAACCCGAAATGCAAGGAAGTTTTTCTGGAATTTGGAAGAGAAATTCGTTTTTTTAGTTCTTGTTTTTATTTTTTCTGAATAGAATCATATATTTATAGGAGATATGGATGTTGTTTCAAAAGTTTGCAACCTTTGATGAAACAACACCATTTTACCATAAAACACAATGTTTCATATATGACACTACTTCATGAAAAGATATGAAAATTGAATTCAAAATTCAAACAAAATAATAACTAAAAATGCTATTTAACTCTTTTGTCATTTTGGAACTAATATTGCAAAACAATTTCCAACACTTCATCCTAACAGTTGAAGATGAAGTTTATTCATTCGGCCAAAAAATTTACGGTACAATCTGATTGGTCTCTTGTCAGAGTTATATTTTTCTTTTCAACGACCGTGATTTCCTTGATTAAATATGGTGAGTCATAGTTTTATTTTCAGCATTGGTTCTGGATATTCTTAAGATTTTAAAATTTATGTTATATGAGTTGTTGTGGTGAAGTGTTTGTTAGTTGTTTCTTTGGTTGTGTTAACATGAGTGGCTACCATGTGATTTTGTTAGGAATTGTGATAACATTAAGGATGTCGTATTAGAATTTTGGTTGGGAAACCTGATTTAATACCATCACTGAATTTGGGGTTGAGTCTGACTCAATCTTATAAAATCAACTTATTAGGTGAGGATTGTCCACCATATATAAATATATTCCCATACCATATTTTATCCAATCTGAGACTATAAATACTAAAAAATCATTAAAACGAAAAGTGATTGTAGCCACAAATTAGTAATAGGAAGAGATAAGTACCATACCTGGTTGGTTAACTGTCTAATTGTATCATACTTGTTCTACATTTTAGTGCACAAAACCACATTCATGTGCATGTATTTGATACCTTGACAATAGTGATGTCTTACTATCACATTTCTAATGCATGTTGAATTTATTTTTATCCAAAATTGTAGTTCCTAAGGCACTGTTACTGAACGAGTATGATCTTCACGGTTGGAAAACCAAGGTCTGTATCAGACAATCTGCATAAATGGATTTAGTCTCTCTCTGTTAGTTTTACATACTTAAAATCTGGTTGTACTTCAGGTGTGTGCTAAGCGGACAAACATTCCCGGAATGAAGAAATATCGTGGGAGAAACACCTACGTATTGGAGTCCATGAGGCCATCTCCAGTGTATCGTAGACCTGGTTATGGGTAAGCAAATACCGTAAACTTTAAAAACTTGGATTTTGATGAGTATAAGTGAATACAAAGTATATTTTTCTGAAATCAAACAGTATTTTATTTCAACCTTCAAAGGTTTTTGTCAATTTGAAACCATATAAGGCATCCATTATGTGACAATATATTTCTACAATCTTCACTTCCATTCTTGCCCTTTTGATATATGCATCCATTTATTTATTTTTCTTTTGGAATTTGCATTCAAAGGATCTTACTTTGAGCCAAAGCTACATATATTGGTGACAGATGCCTCTCAAGGAGAGATATTTGATTGAAAATTCTAATATATTATTCTCACGTTTTATAGTTTTTAACTTCATTTTTCTTTATGAATTTATACACAACATGTATTTATGATTTATGTGCAGTTGATATTCAAAATGTAATGGATGCATCTGCAAGTCTTGATCATTCATGTCTTCCATCACATTGCAAATGAATTCACATGTGATAGGAACAGAGATGATATACACAGCTAGAGGAAGACAACATTTGTTCGATATAGATCAAGAGGAAGACAACATTTGTGTGATAGGAACATAGATGATATGTACAGCAAAAAAAGACAACAGTTGTATGATTGGAATAAAGATGATATACACAATACGAAGAAGACAATACTTTGTTTGATAAGAACACAAATGATACATACAACAATACGAAGACAACATTTATTTGATAGAAACACAAATTATATATACAACTATAGGAAAAAGTATTTCACTGTTTCATTTTATTTTATTGTCTTAAGGTTAAATATAAAGACAATTCACATGTACTCTAAGTTCGCATTTTGAGATCATGTTGAATTTTTAAAATTAAAGAACAAGTTATTAAATGTAATTTGGTTACTGCTTAACTTTCTCATATATATATATATATATATATATATATTCACGTAGCATCATCTGTTAACTTTCTCATATATGAGTTTGATTTCAATTCTACGGCGCTACTACTGAGTTTGATTTAAGTACCAGTCGTATGCTTTTTAATTACTTTTTTAGAACATGTTGAGTTTGCTACACAACTATAAATAAAGATGATATACACAAATGATATATACAAAAATAAAAAGACAACGTTTGTTTGATAGAAACACAAATTGTATATACAACTATGGCAAGAATGATTCCACTGTTGTTGTTTAAATTCAGATGTATTTCATTTGTTTCTTAGGATTCATGGCTTATGTAAAATATAACAGCAAAATGATTAAATGAAATTAATTATTATAATCTTAGTAAATAACAATAACAGTAGTGTAATAAAGGTAATAATAAAATGACTTTTCTTTTTCTTTTCTTTTTTATATTAATTTTCCTTTATTTTTAGACTAAAATACATGAAAAATGAATAATATAATAATTATTTAAAAAATAAATAAAAAATTCAAAAATTAAATATAAAAATAAAAAAGTAGAAGTTTTAATTTTAAAATAATTTAAGTGAAGCTAAAAACATAACAAAAAGAAAAACTCTAGAAATAGGGAAAATTCAATGTGTGAAAATATTTCTTCTATTTATATCAAATTATTAGGTTAAAACAATTAATTATAACATAAAAGCTGAATCAACAATAAAATAAAATAAATAATTCTGTAAATGGATTCTAACCTAATATATATAATTTTATTTTATGCAATGAATCAAAATATTTGACTTTTATGGTTTTTAATTCAAACAAAATTTTCAAAAAATAAAATAAAGCAGAAAAAAATAATTAATAAAAATTAGAATTAGCCCTTTTGACTTTTTAACTTTTTATAATAGACACAATGTATTTTTTTTTCCTTTTTTTGGATATATTTTGAATAAAAAGTGAAAAGCAAATGAATTTATTTTATTTGTTTCTTAGGTGCCAAGCAAATAAATTTCGATGGATTCATGACTTATCTAAAATGTAACGACAAAATGGTTAAATGAAATTAATTTTTATAATTTTAGTAAATAATAATAATAGTAGTGTAGTAAAGGTAATAATAAAATGATTTTGATTTTCTTTATTTTTTTATATTGATTTTCCTTTATTTTTAGACTAAAATACATGAAAAATAAATAATATAATAATTATTTTAAAAAATTATATAAAATTCTAAAATTAAATATAAAAATTAAAAAAGTAGAAGCTTTAATTTTAAAATAATTTAAGTGAAAGGTAAAAGATAACAAAAAGAAAAACTCTAAAACTAGGGAAAATTCAATGTGTCAAAATGTTTCTGCTATTTATATCAAGTTTATGTTAAAAAATTTAATTATAACACTAAAAGATGAATCAACAATAAAATAAAATAAATAAGTAATGTAAATGGATTCTAGCCTTATTTTTTTATGCAATGAAACAAAATATTTGGCTTTTATGGTTTTTAATTAAAACAAAATTGTCAAAAATGAAATAAAGCATAAAACTAAAATTTAATTAATAAAAATTAAAATTAGCCCTTTTGACTTTTTAATTTTTTTATAATAATCACAATGTATTTTTTTTAATCATTTTTTTGATATATTTTGAATAAAAAGTGAAAAGCAAATGAATTTATTTTACTTGTTTCTAAGGTGTGCAAATGAATTTGGATGAATTCATGGCTTATGTAAAATGTAACATCAAAATGATTAAATGAAATTAATTTTTATAATTTATTAAATAATAATAATAGTAGTGTAATAAAGGTAATAATTAAAGGATTTTGATTTTTCTTTATTTTTATATTGATATACCTTTATTTTTAGACTAAAATATATGAAAAATGAATAATGTAATAATTATTTATAAAATTTTTAAAAAATTCAAAAATTACTACAAAAATTAAAAAAAGTAGAAGTTTTAATTTTAAAATAATTTAAGTGAAGGTAAAAACATAACAAAAAGAAAAACTCTAAAAATAGGGAAAATTCAATGTGCTAAAATGTTTCTTCTATTTATATCAAGTTTACGTTAAAATATTTAATTATAACATTAAAAGCTGAATCGACAATAAAATTAAAAGAAATTATTGTAATTGGATTCTAACCCAATATATTTTATTGATTTTATTCAATGAATCAAAATATTTGAATTTTATGATTTTTAATTTAAACAAAATTGTCAAAAATGAAATAAAGCATAAAAAAAAATTAATTAATAATATTATAATTAGCCCTTTTGACTATTTTTTTTATCCTTTTTTTGGATTTATCTTGAATTAAAAGTGAAAAAAAGTGAAAAGCTAATGAGTTTATTTTATTTGTTTCTTAGGTGCCAAGCAAATGAGTAGGGATGTATTCATGACTTATGTAAAATGTAACATCAAAATGATTAAATGAAATTAATTTTTATAATTTAGTAAATAATAATAATACTAGTGTAATAAATGTAATAATAAAAGGATTTTGATATTTCTTTTTTTTTATATTGATTTTCCTTTATTTTTAGACTAAAATATATGAAAAATAAATAATATAATAATTATTTATAAAATTTATAAAAAATTCAAAAATAAAACAGAAAAATTAAAAAAGTAGAAGTTTTAATTTTAAAATAGTTTAAGTGAAGGTAAAAATACAACAAAAAGAAAAACTCTAAAAATAGGGTAAATTCAATGTGATGATCAGTAGCCCGTATGTTGGTTTCCGAAGGTGTTTAAACGACAAACTTGTAACACCCTAAAATCCATACTCTTTAATTTAATAAGATTAACAATATTATTCTAAATTAGAAACTTGCAGCGAAACTCAACCTAAAAACATACTTGAAATTATTTAATCAAAATAAAGTACTTGCTTAAGATTAAGTAATTCAAAACATCAACTCGAAAGGTTACAAAATGACCATTTCCTAGTGTTATAGATCAGAGCAATCGAAAACTAAAAGAAAATGATAAATAAAACAAAGAAAAACCTCATGCTATATTTCAAATCACAGTAGTTATTGCTCCACCGGATTATTTGTACCATAGTGTACAGAACACCACAAACCAACAAAAGAGGGGTGAGAATACACTCAAATATACTTGCAGTGCAAAATATAGCAAGGATAGCATTATTCATATCAATCATCACTCACATGATGAAACAAAAGCTTAAGTGAAGTCGCAGTCATTGGCAGTAGAGTTTTTGAAAAAGATTTATGAGATGGCGGATGATTCTGTGACTGATGATGTGATTTGTTGGGGGTGGAAATGGCAATAGTTTTGTTGTGATTCAACATGCTGAGTTTGCTACGGATTTACTTTCTAAGCATTTCAAGCACCACTATAAATAAAGATGATATGCACAACATGAAGGAGACAATATTTTATTTGATAAGAACACAAATGATATATACAAAAATAGGAAGACAACATTTGTTTGATAGAAACACAAATCATATATACAACTATAGGAAGAATTATTCCATAATTTTTGTTTAAAATCACATATTAATTTGCATTTTGAGTTCAGGTTGAATTTTTAAAATTAGAGGACAAGTTATTACATGTAAGCTCTGAGTATATCTGTGTGTTCGGCTTGGTTTATTTATCAGCATTGCATCAACTCCATTTTATTTCGATTGTGATGTGCGTGTTTTACTTTAGCAGCTTGGCTGATTTTTCTTTTGTTTACGTGTGATATTTCAATAATGTTATCTTCACATTTAATTCATATTTGTATGGTTTTTTTGGTATTTCAGCATAATAACGATTCGAGTTTGCTTTCACTACTTTCGTTTCGTCACGTGATGTTGCTTTCGTTATGACATGATTTACTAAGAGGAAGATTATATTTATACTAAGAGGAAGACAATGTTCACTTAGATAAGAACACAAATGACGTATACAATACGAGGAAGATTGATGTTTTAGTAGCACCTTTATGTAGTAAGGTTATAGCCAATATCTCATTAGGTTCAAAGAATATACATGTTCTAATTGTTCTAGTTAACAAACTATGCTCAATGTAAAGCAAGCATCTGCATATATAATTATATCATTCACATTCTAAACAATTAATGAAAACCACAACTCTTTATATTAAACTATGTGTTTATATCTGAAAAGATAACAATTCTATATCTGGAAAGAGAAACTATCATATCAAACTAAAAAGTACTAAATTTTCAAGAACTGCGTGATTAGAAAGTTGTTTGGCTAGATATTGAGGTGGAGGAGCGAAATAGCTGCCTAGCATATTACCTGTTATTAATTCGCTCAACGTTGGAAAACTGTTTTTTTGACAAATTATTTGGATAGATTTGGGCAACAACTTGTTCGATTCTTTGATTGAACTGAAATGTTATTATTTTCAAAGAGGACGAGTTGACTAAATATTAGCTTTTAAATTCTTCTAATATTGAATCGATTACACTTAAGTGTTCTGATAAATGATATGTAACACTTTTACAAATCAAAAACATGTAGTATAGAGGTTAAAATTCCCAAAATCCAAAAAGATTGAAAATGAGGGTGACAAGAAAAAACACCACTAATCATTATCATTTTCCCTTGTTTCACCCTTAACCATTTTAAAGTCCAAATATAATGTAATAATACAGATTCTATTTTTAATATTGTTTTTTAATTTTCAATACAAAAACATTCTTAAAAATTTATGTTTATTAAATAATTTTGTAATTGAGCCAAAGTGATATAATAACAATTGAGATGATGAAAACCCATTATATGTCTTTGAGCCCTAGGTAAATAGACCCTTTATATAATTTCTACGGCGCTTCTCCTTAAATTTTATCAAACCATCATATATATTCACCCTAGGTAGATAAAATCTCTCCCTCTCTCTCTCTCTCTCTCTATATATATATATATATATATATATATATATATATATATATATATATATATATATATATATATATATATATATATATATATATATATATATATATATATATATATTCTACGACACTTCTCCTTTTGATTTAAATTCTACGGTGCTTCTGCTCTACCTTAAATATATTCCCCTAGAATGTGAATCAACGGTGCTACCATAGTTTTAATTTACATACTGGTATGGATTTGCACTATTTCTTTAGATCTAATTCCCTATCGAATAAATTTTCACTTAATTTCATTCATATTTGATATTCTATAATCTCTTCTAAATTTTGTTCTAAATTATGGAGCTTTATTCTAACAGGTGAAGATGAAGTTTATTTATTCTACAGAAATCTATACAATCAATTGGATTGGTCTCTTGTCAGAGTTTATTTTTCTTTTCCTCGACCGTGATTTCCTTGATTAATTGAGGTGAGTCATAGTTTTTATCTTTAGTAATTATTCTTGTATTTGTTAAGAATTTGAAGTTTGTTATATGGAATTTTTTTTGTGTTTGATGACAGTGTGATAAGATTAAAATATCTGCTTGCTAGGTATGTTTGGTCTCTTAATTATGTAGTTTGCAAGATTTGATTGAATATATTTTGTTGGATTCTTGCACTTTTGATAGATTTAAGGTTATTAAAGTTACTATATTATAGGACAGTTTTTCTTTTGTTGTGTTTGATGAGATTCTGTATCGAATTGTGATGACAATAAAATATATGCTTGCTAGGTATATTTGGTCTCTTCATTATGTAGTTAGAAATATATCTATATATATTTTGTTGGATTCTTGCAATTTTTATAGATTTTATCTTATTAAAGCTACTAGATTATAGGGTAATTGTGTATTTGGTGTTCATTTACTTATCTTTATATTGGGATCGCACTCTAAACTAAAGATACATATACCAGTGAGAGATGCATTTCAAGGAGAGATATCTAGTTGAGATTTTTAATTTATTTTTCTCTTATTATTCTCAGGTGTTATAGTTGTTGACTTAATTTTTTGTGTGAAAGCTGACAACTATATCAGTGATATTGATCCTCTGTGCTGTTATATCACTTTATTAATGAATTTATGATTTATGTGCAGTCTATATTCAAAATGGTAATGGATGCATACGTAAGTGTTGAGCCTTCATGTTGGTAATGGATGCAAATGCAAGTGCTGGTCCTTCATGTCATTCTATCACATTGCCAATGGATTCAGGTGTGTTTATTTTTGAAATGGTAATTGATGTATATGTAGACAAGAGGAAGACAAGAAAAGTCTTTGTTGCAAATATCTCCAGGGTTTAAATTTGTAATACTTTTATATTAATTTTATTTTTAAATCATGCTAATGGTGAATGTTATTTTATAATATTAAGCTAGTTAAAGTTTTAATGTCATTCATTTTATGTTGAGTTAGCTTCTCGAGCATCTTTCTCACGATGACATTGAAAGGCAAAATATCAACTCGAATGAAAGCACTATTGAGGACAAACTTAGATTTTGTAAACAATTCCAATTAATAGACTTCATCGATTGCATGTGAAGCAAATGATGAATGGATTTTCAAATAGGAAATAAACAATGGTAGAATGAAATAGATGAAAACCATTCTTGTTTTATGTTTGGGATTCCAAATTCTCGTATTCTGTAAACAAGTCTAATTAATGGACCTCAACTGTTGCATGTGAGGCAAATGATGAAAGGGTAGAATGAAATAAATGAAAAAATTTCTTATTTAATGTTAGGAATGTGTTTTCTCCCCATATTTACTTATATTTTTTGTGCTATTTTATATTTTTTACATGTGTTATGTTAGACAATTTTATAGATCACATGCTTGTGTTAATTTCCTAGTTCTGTTAGTTTTATAACAAGATAGATGTTTAATGAGACATTGTGACTTCTGAAAAGTTACTTCCTACCCCTTCAAACAAAAACTTTTATCTATGAACGGCATGAACACAAAAACCATTTACATAAGGAACCAACCCTATTAGAAAGATTCTAATGTACACAAATTTAATTTTTGATAGAAAAAAGCAAATACTATAAATTCATAACTATTATTTTCAAATAAAAATATGTAAAATGATACTAAAGACAATTCATATGACACAACATAAACGTCTTTATTGCTTTCCCTAACTCCATTTCTTTTAAGCCTTTAGGCACATCTTCAGCCTATTAAGTTTTTGTTTTCTACAAAAAAAATCATTTACAGATCTAGACAATATAAAATCATCCATAACAAAAAAAAAAAGATAAAATTTATATGCTAGTTTGATAACACAAAATCATGAAAGAAGAATATGAAAAAGTTTAATAATGCTTACTCACAGTACTTCCAATATGCCAAAATATGCATTGCAATTTCAATACACTTCTACCATTCTTGAATAAAACCTCATATTTTAATGCCATAGCTCATTCATGACAAGTTTGTATAATTTCCACTCCGCTCCATTCACCTTTAATCATGTGTACTTTTTTCCCTCCATTTCCTTTTCCAAACAGTCCTTTCATTTGTGCTTCTCATGTCATAGCTCCTTCATACAATACTTTTATATTTGCATTAGTTTAGTGTCTTAGTCATCACATCGATCAAACAACTCCATTATCAAATAAACCAAGTATTCAAAAACATCATTTAGATAGTTCTTTTCCTATGACACCTAACACATTAATATATATATATATATATATATATAGATTATCACTCACTTATTTTTTTAACATTTCACAATGCTTCTACGTAAAAGAATAAAGAAGGAGAGGGAAAAAACGAGACACTAATATAGAATTCTCCGTATCTTCTCTTTTACTTTGACATAACAATTGTACCCTTTTATCATAAGGTTAGTTATCAAATCAGAATTTATTGGATCAATGTGGATAGAGAAACTACTTCGTATATGGATCAAAAGTAATGATAAATGGAAGTTTAAAAGTTGAAGATACCCTAACCTAATTTTCTATTTGGATTAGAAATGGTCATGTTAGTATCATGGTGGAAAAATACTCTAATTGTGTATTGGAATTAGAAATGCAAACTGGTAACAGTTTGGTAATTGTTAATGGTTAAATTTATTAACTATTTCATTTAATGAATGTGTTTTAGTGTTGTTTTTATGTCTTTTGTAGTATTATATCGGTAGTCTATGTCTATTTCAGGTACAGAGTGTTTGGAAGCTTCTAGGTGACAAAATGGCGAAAAACGGGAAGAAAAGGCAAAATTTCTGACTGTTCTGACGGTCAACACCCTTATGGGAGGTTATCCCGTCACCAAATTCAAAGAAATGAAGAAGTTTTGCCTAGGCCAGATGAAGGACAACCCGTAAGCTAGGTGATGGTCGTCATCAGCATGGCAGACAAAACATCATGGTATTACCGACATAGTTTTTCTGCATTTTATTTCTGTTTTTTCTGTATGAGATTAAAGTCTCCATTTAAGTCAACCCGTAATGCATTATTTTTACTATTTTTAATTGATTAAATGTCAAATTAGTTGTATAGAGCTATTTTAATTGACTTTGTAAGTTTGACTTGTGTTATTGGGCCTTGGTCAAGGTTGATTTGACATTGTTAGGTTAAGATCATTGGATTTAGGAGATTGATGGAATGTACATTCCATCTCCCAAAATGAATGAATGATCTTAACTTGGTAAAAATCCTCCTTTGTCCAATTTGAGTTTGATCCATTTCCCCTCCCTCTTCATCTCATTCCCCTTCTTTATGCATTCATGTCATGGACCTATGATATCTCAATATCCTAAGGCTAGTTGATTGCAAAATCAACATAAATATGGATGAGATTAGGTCCCCCACTTTGCATATTCTTTTTGTGTGTGGTATGTTTCATGAGCATAGTTCATCATACTATGTCTCTAACATGCATTAACACCAAAATTCTATTGCCCGACCTCAAATAGTTGTGACTTCTACATAAGTCCAATTACGATAGCTTAACATAGCGCTAAATTTTGACACAAAGGCATAACATTCTAGTTAGTGAGATTGTAAGTCTCCCCTCTTTCATTGTATTGTGTGTAAACTTGACATTTTTTCCTTCCTTTGGAAGATGTCTTGGTTCAAGGATCCATGCTTGTGATAAGTGGGTTGAGTGTTCTCCGAAGAATGACTTAAACAAAAGAGAAAAAGCAAATGCAATACTAACTTTTAACTTATTAACAACTAACATTTAATTTCAAGTCCTTTATTTTTAATGCACTTTATTTTTTAGCTTTATTCATTTTCCATTATTCATATCATTCTAATTGTTTATGTTAATGTCATTTTCACTTTGTCCACTTGAACCATATTGTGTGATATATTTTGTTTGTGTATATTGTGTTTGTTTGTGTGGTCTTTGACCATTAATGTACATAATAAGAACAAAAACCCTAAAAAATATCTTGTGTGAACTGTTGGTTTGATCTGAGACAATTGGACTTAAAATTTAGACAACATTCCCTATGAAAAGGAGTTAGCCAATGCCAACTTTCATGTAACCAAGTGCTTGTGATTTGAAACTTCACCTGATACATCATTGAAGATCCATTTGGTTCATCTGCAACATGATCATTATGACGCTGTTATTTTGAACCTGTGACTTGTGCCATCTTGGAATTCATCTAATGCATGGGAAATTTTGAATAAGATCATGGAGTTGCTAAGCCTGGATGTGCCCATCTTTATTTGATGCCTTGTTCTTCAACTTGCTATTTGCGCATTGTTTGTTGCTTGATTCTAAAAGTCTAAGGGAAATTTGGGTTTCTATATGACATTCTTGTCTATTGGATTGCAGCTCATTGGTCAGATCTTTTCAACTCTCAACTTTTAAATGTATGCTTAGGATTAGTCTCTTCATATCCTCCCCGCTTCTTTAATTCAAAATCTCTCCCTCCTTTTAAAAACTTCTTTGTTTGTGCTTGTTTTCCAAACGTAGACCATATTGCAAACTAGAAACTTTGGCCTTAAGCCATTACATTTTCAAACTTCTTTTCTTAATCAAACTTGTAAATATACTTAACTATACTTGACTTAAAATTTTCAAAAACCAAAAAGAACTAACTCATTCAAACCATTTTATGTCTTTGTGCCTTTCAAGATTAATTTTTTGTTAAAAGCAATGCATCCATTTTGAAATTGATACCACGAACTACGAGGTTTTGATCCCTCATTTTTATGTTGGTACGTAGGCACAAGTTCGAAGGTCTTGTCAAAAACAAAAATATAATTAACGAATTATTTTCGTATCCCCCATTCTATTTGTTTGCAAACATCATTTGTACAAACACACATATGCACATAAAAAAGGGCTCCCTATGTGTACCTAGGACACTTTGGGTGCTAATACCTTCCCTCTGTGTAACCAACCCCCTGACCTGTTATCTCTGGCATTTTATTAGTTTTGATTTGAAAACTTCTTATTTTTGGGTTTTCTTCGTACTCTTCCCTTTTCATTTGGAAACAATAAAAGTGCAGTGGCGACTCTTATTTATTTGATGTCTATCTTGTCCATAGCTTGATGATCGTGAATTTCTCGCTACACATGGCTTATGTAAAATGTAGCAGCAAAATGATTAAATCAAATTAATTTTTATAATTTTAGTAAATAATAATAATCGTAGTGTAATAAAGGTAATAATAAGAGGATTTTTATTTTTCTTTTGTAAATATTGATTTTTCTTTATTTTTAGACTAAAATACATGAAAAATGAATAATATAATAATTAATTAATAAATTAATAAATTTTTTGAAAAGCTGAATATTATAATTTTAAGTGGAGGTAAAAACATAACAAAAAGAAAAACTCTAAAAATAGTGAATATTCAATGTGTGAAAATGATTCTTCAATTTATATCAAGTTTAGGTTAAAACATTTAATTATAACATTAAAAGCTAAATCAACAATAAAATAAAATAAATAATTAATGCAAATGGATTCTAACTTAATATATTTTTTTGATTTTATTCGATGAATCAAAATATTTGAATTTTATGGTTTTTAATTAAAACAAAATTGTCAAAAACGAAATAAAGCATAAAAATAAAAATTAATTAATAAAATTAAAATAACCCTTTTGAGTTTTTATTTTTTGAATCCTTTTTTTGGATTTATTTTGAATAAAAAGTGAAAAAAAGGAAAAGAAAATGAGTTTATTTTATTCCTTTCTTAGGTGCCAAGCAAATGAATTTCGATGGATTCATGGATTATGTAAAATGTAGCAGCAAAATGATTAAATCAAATTAATTTTTATAATTTTAGTAAATAATAATAATCGTAGTGTAATAAAGGTTTTATTTTTCATTTTTTTATATTGATTTTTCATTATTTTTAGACTAAAATACATGAAAAATGAATAAGATAATAATTAATTAATAAATTAATAAAAAATTTGAAAATTGAATATAAAAATTAAAAAAGTAGAAGTTATAATTTTAAAATAATTTAAGTGAAGGTAAAAACATAACAAAAAGAAAAACTCTAAAAATAGTGAATATTCAATGTGTGAAAATGTTTCTTCTATTTATATCAAGTTTAGGTTAAAACATTTAATTATAACACTAAAAGCTGAATCAACAATAAAGTAAAATAAATAATTAATGTAAATGGATTCTACCCTAATATATTTTTTTGATTTTATAAAATGACTCAAAATATTTGAATTTTATGGTTTTTAATTAAAACAAAATTGTCAAAAATGAAATAAAGCATAAAAATAAAAATTAAATAATAAAAATTAAAATAACCCTTTTGACTTTTTATTTTTTTATTCCTTTTTTTGGATTTATTTTGAATAAAAAGGGAAAAAAAGGGAAAGGCGAATGAGTTTATTTTATTCCTTTCTTAGGTGCCAAGCAAATGAATTTAGATGGATTCATGGATTATGTAAAATGTAGCAGAAAAATGATTAAGTCAAATTAATTTCTATAATTTTAGTAAATAATAATAATCGTAGTGTAATATCGGTAATAATGAAAGGATTTTTATTTTTATTTTTCTTATATTGATTTTTCATTATTTTTAGACTAAAATACATGAATAATGAATAATATAATAATTAATTAATAAATTAATAAAAAAATTGAAAATTAAATATAAAAATTAAAAAAAGTAGAAGTTTTAGTTTTAAAATAATTTAAGTGAAGGTAAAAACATAAAAAAAAAACTCTAAAAATAGTGAATTTTCAATGTGTGAAAATGTTTCTTCTATTTATATCAAGTTTAGGTTAAATCATTTAATTATAACATTAAAAGTTGAATCAACAATTAAATAAAATAAATAATTAATGTAAATGGATTCTAACCTAATATATATTTTTGATTTTATTCAATGACTCAAAATATTTGAATTTTATGGTTTTTAATTAAAACAAATTTGTCAAAAATGAAATAAAGCATAAAAATAAAAATTAATTAATAAATATTAAAATAACCCTTTTGACTTTTTTTTTATCCTTAACTTTTATGAAACCATCATATATATATATATATATATATATATATATATATATATATATATATATATATATATATATATATATATATATATATATATATATATATATATATATATATATATATATATATATATTCCCGTAAATTGGTAGCTTCAACTCTTAATACAACCTCATGAATTTGATTTAAATTCTACAGGGCTTATGCTTTTCCGTCCGCAAATATATTCCCGTAGGTATTTGAATCAACGGTGTCCTCAAATATATTCCCGTAGGTATGTGAATCAACGGTGTTACCATAGGTTTGATTTAAATACTGGTATGTATTTGCACTATTTCTTTAGGTCTAACTACATATCTATTAAATTTCACTTAATTTCATTCATATGTGATATTCTATAATCTCTTCTAAATATTGTTCTAAATTATGGAGCTTCATTCTAACAGTTGAAGATGAAGTTTATTTATTTAGCGGAAATCTCTACGATGCAATTTGATTGGTCTCTTGTCAGAGTTTATTTTTCTTTTCCTCCACCGTATTTCCTTGATTAATTCAGGTCAGTCATAATTTTTATATTCAATAATTATTCTTGTATTTGTAAAGAATTTGAAGTTTGTTTTATGGATTTTTTTTGTGTTTGACGGAATTTTGATAAGATTAAAATATATGCTTGCTAGGTATGTTTGGTCTCTTAATTATGTAGTTTGCAAGATTTGATGGAATATATTTTGTTGGATTCTTGCAGTTTTGATAGATTTAAGCTTATTAAAGTTACTGAATTATAGGAAAAAAAATTCTTTTGTTGTGCTTGATGAGATTCTATATGGAATTTTGATAACGATAAAATATATGCTTGTTAGGTACGTTTGGTCTCTTCATTATGTAGTTAGCAAGATTTCTATATATATTTTGTTGGATTCTTGCAATTTTTATAGATTTTAGCTTATTAAAGCTACTGGATTATATGGTAATTGTGTATTTGGTGTTCATTTATTCATCTTTATATTCTCTTATAGCTATTCTCATGTTTATTAGTTGTTGACTTAATTTTTTTGCGTGAAGGCTGACAATTATTTCAGTGATATTAATCCTCTGTGCTGTTATATCACTTTACTAACGAATTTATTAAGAGGAAGATAAGGAAAATCTGTGCTGCAAACATCTCCAAGTTTTACATATGTTACACTTTTATATTAATTTCACTTTTAAATCATGCTAATTGTAAATGTTATTTTATAATATTAGGCTAGTGAAAGTTTTACTGTCATTGAGCTAGCTTCTCGAGCATCTTCCTCCTGAAGACATTGAAAGACAAAATATCAACTCGAATGAAAGCATTATTGAGGATGGTACTAATACAAACATTCAAAATTCTGAAACAAAATCAGATTTCGTAAACAATTTCAATTAATGATTTCATCCATTGCATGTGAAGCAAATGATGAATGTATTTTCAAATAGGAAGTAAATAAGGGTAGAATGAAATAAATGAAAAACATTCTTGTTTTATGTTTGGGATTCCAAATTCTCGAATTATGTAAACAAGTCCAATTAATGGACAAGATCCATTGCATGTGAAGCAAATGATGAAAGGGTAGAATGAAATAAATGAATAAATTTCTTATTTAATGTTATGAATGTTTTTTCTCCCCATATTTACTTACATTTTTTGTGCTATTTCATTTTTTTTACATGTGTTATGTTAGACAACTTTATAGATCTCGTGCTTGTGGTAATTTCGTTGTTCTGTTAGTTTTATAACAAGATAGATGTTTAATGAGACATTGTGACTTCTGAAAAGTTACTTTTTACCCCTTCAAACAAAAACTTTTATGTACACAAATTTAATGTTTGATAGGAAAAAGCAAATACTATATGTTAATAACTATTATTTTCAAATAAAAATACGTAAAATGATACTAAAGACTATTCATATGACAGAACGTAAAGGTCTTCATTGCTTTCCCGAACTCCATTCCTTTCAAGCCTTTAGGCACATCTTTAGCCTATCAAGTTTTTGTTTTTTACAAAAATCATTTACATATCTAGACCATATAAAATCATCCTTAATAAATAAAATGATATGCTAGTTTGATAACACAAACTCATGAAAGAAGAATACGAGAAGAGGCCAAAATATGCATTTCCATTTCAATACACTTCTACCATTATTGAATAAAACCTCATATTCTAATGTCATAGCTCCTTCATGACAGGTTTGCATAATTTTCACTTCGCTGCAAATATATAATTCTCCTTATCTTCAAAATATGCATTGGGCCAAAGATACAAAAACCCGGTTGATATTTATAAACCCATCATTACATAATTTTAAACCCTAGCTAGACAAACCCTATGTATATATTCACGTAGCATCATCTGTTAATACCAACTCATAACGGCACTACTACTGAGTTTGATTTAAGTACTGGTAATATGCTTTTTAACTACTTCTTTAGAACATGTTAAGTTTGCTACACAACTATAAATAACGATGATAAACACAACATACAACAATATTTTATTTGATAAGAACATAAATGATATATACAAAAATAAGAAGACATCATTTGTTTGATAGAAACACAAACTGTATATACAACTATTCCAAGAAGTATTCCATTATTTTTGTTTAAATTCAGATGTATTTCATTTGTTTCTTAGGTGTCAAGCAAATGAATTTCGATGGATTCATGGCTTATATAAAATGTAACAGCAAAACGATTAAATGAAATTAATTTTTATAATTTAAGTAAATAATAATAATAGTAGTGTAGTAAAGGTAATAATAAAAGGATTTTGATTTTTTATATATTGATTTTCCTTTATTTTTAGACTAAAATACATGAAAGCTGAATAATATAATAATTATTTTAAAAGTTTATAAAAAAATTGAAAATTAAAAAAGTAGAATTTTTAATTTTAAAATAATCTAAGTGACGGTAAAAACATAAAAAAAAAACTCTAAAAATAGGGAAAATTGAGTGTGTGAAAATGTTTCTATTATTTATATCAAGTTTAGGTTAAAAAATTAAAAGCTGAATCAACAATAAAGCAAAATTAATAATTATTGTAAATGGATTCTAACCTAATATATTTTTTTGATTTTATGCAATGAATCAAAATATTTGAGTTTTATGGTTTTTTATTAAAAAAAATTGTCAAAAATGAAATTAAGCATAAAAAAATAACTAATAAAACTTAAAATGAGCCCTTTTGACTTTTTAATTTTTCTATAATAATCACAATGTATTTTTTTAATCTTTTCTTATATATTTTGAATAAAAAGTGAAAAAAGTGATAAAAACAATGAATTTATTTTATTTATTTCTAAGGTGCCAAGCAAATGAATTTGGATGGATTCATGGCTTATGTAAAATGTAACAGTAAAATGATTAAATGAAATTAATTTTATAATTTTAGTAAGGAATAATAATCGTAGTGTAATAAAGGTAATAATAAAAGGACATTTTTATATTGATTTTTCTTTATTTTTAGACTAAAATACAAGAAAAATGAATAATATAATAATTATTTAAAACATTAATAAAAAATTCAAAAATTAAATATAAAAATTAAAAAAGTAGAAGTTTTAATTTTAAAATAATTTAAGTGAAGGTAAAAACATAACAAAAAGAAAAACTCTAAAAATAGGGAAAATTCATTCTGTGAAAATGTTTCTTCTATTTATATCAAGTTTAGGTTAAAACATTTAATCATAACATTAAAAGTTGAATCAACAATAAAATAAAATAATTAATTAATGTATATGGATTCTATCGTAATAATTTTTTTTGATTTTATTCAATGAATCAAAATATTTGACTTTTATGGTTTTTAATTAAAACAAAATTGTCAAAAATGAAAAAAAGCATAAAAATAAAAATTAATATATAAAAATTAAAATTAGCCCTTTTGAATTTTTATTTTTTTAATCCTTTTTTTGTATTTATTTTGAATAAAAAGTGAAAAAAAGTGAAAAGCAAATGAGTTTATTTTATTTCTTTCTTAGGTGCCAAGCAAATGAATTTCGATGGATTCATGGATTATGTAAAATGTAACAGAAAAATGATTAAATGAAAATAATTTTTATAATTTTAGTAAATAATAATAATAGTAGTGTAATAAAGGTAATAATAAAAGGATTTTGATTTGTTTTATATTGATTTTCCTTTATTTTTAAACTAAAAACATGAAAAATGATTAATATAATAATTATTTAAAAAATTAAAAAAATTCAAAAATTAAATATAAAAATTCAAAAAGTAGAAGTTTTAATTTTAAAATAATTTAAGTGAAGGTAAAAACCTACTGTGGTTTTAGCGGTCAGTAAAAACCTCGGTTGGTAGATTTATGGAGAATTTGTTTCAAATTCTCGATCATGTTTACATTTCTCCCAAAATAGCTGATAGATTTATTTGGTGGAGGGACGACGTCGGTTTCTCGGTCAGAAGCAGTTATGTTTTGAATTAGAAGTAGGTGGATGACAATTCTGCCATGGATACAACATGTCTTGATGGTTTAGACTTGATCTGGAAATTGAAAATTCCTAGCAAGGTCCAAGTTTTCTGTTGGACAATGTTGATGAAAGAATATTCTTCTTGAGACTGATAGTGGAGAGCTTGTCCTTTTTTGTTAAGTAATTGAGGAAGATGAGTTGCATCTTTTCAAGAACTGTGTGATTAGCAAAGTTGTTTGGCTAGGAATTGAGGTGGAGTAGCGAAATAGCCGCCTAGCATATTACCTGTAATTAATTCGCTCAAAGTTGGAAAACTGATTTTTTAACAAATTACTTGGATTGATTCTACCAGCAACTTGTTCGATTCTTTGATTGAACTGAAATGTTATTATTTTCAAGGAGGACAAGTTGGCTAACTTTAAGCTTGTAAATTCTTCTAATTTAAAAAAATGATATGATAAAGAAATTTTACTTATCAAATCGATTACACTTAAGTGTTTCAATAGATGATATGTAACGCTTTTACAAACCAAAAAAACATGTATAGAGGTCAAAATTCCCAAAATCCAAAAAGATTGAAAGTGAGGGTGACAAAAAAAAACACCACTAATCATTTTCCCCTGTTTCACCCTTAACCATTTTAAAGTCCAAATATAATGTAATTAAAAGAAATCTCATTTTTCAATATTTTTTTATCTTCAATACAAAATTATTTTAAAATATTTATATATATTAAATAATTATTTTAAATTATTTTACAAAATTATTTTAAAATATTCATTCAGCGGAAGTATCTACGACGCAATTTGATTGGTCTTTTGTCAGAGTTTATTTTTCTTTTCCTCGACCGTGATTTCCTTGATTAATTCAGGTGAGTCATAGTTTTTATATTCAATAATTATTCTTGTATTTGTTAAGAATTTGAAGTTTGTTTTATGGAGTTTTTTTTTGTGTTTGATGGAATTATGATAAGATTAAAATATATGTTTGTTAGGTATGTCTGGTCTCTTAATTATGTAGTTTGCAAGATTTGATGGAATATATTTTGTTGAGCTAGCTTCTCGAGCATCTTCCCCATGAAGACATTGAAAGACAAAATATCAACTCGGATGAAAGTACTATTGAGGATGGTACTAATGCAAACATTCAAAATTCTGAAACAAACTCAAATTTTGTAAACAATTTCAATTAATGATTTCATCCATTGCATGTGAAGAAAATGATGAATGGATTTTCAAATAGGAAATAAATAACGGTAGAATGAAATAAATGAAAAACATTCTTGTTTTATGTTTGGGATTCCAAATTCTCAAATTATGTAAACAAGTCCAATTAATGGACCTCAACCATTACATGTGAAGCAAATGATGAAAGGGTAGAATCAAATAAATGAATAAATTTCTTATTTATTGTTAGGAATGTGTTATTTCATATTTTACATGTGTTATGTTAGACAACTTTATAGATCTCGTGCTTGTGTTAATTTCGTTGTTCTGTAAGTTTTATAACTAGATAGATGTTTAATGAGACATTGTGACTTCTGAAAAGTTACTTCCTACCCCTTCAAACAAAAACTTTTATATATGTAAGGGATGAACACAAAAACCTCTTACATAAGGAATCGACCCTATTAGAAAGATTCTAATGTACACAAATTTATTGTTTGATAGGAAAAAGCAAATACTATATGTTCATAAGTATTATTTTTAAATAAAAATATGTAAAATGATACTAAAGACTCTTCATATGACACAACGTAACCACCTTCATTGCTTTCCCGAACTCCATTCCTTTCAAGCCTTTAGGCACATCTTTAGCCTATCAGATTTTTTTTCTACAAAAATCATTTATAGATCTAGACCATATAAAATCATCCATAATAAAAAAAATTATATGCTAGTTTGATAACACAAACTCATGAAAGAAGAATACGAGAAAAGGCCAGAATATGCATTTCCATTTCAATACACTTCTACAATTATTGAATAAAACCTCATATTCTAATGTCATAGCTCCTTCATGACAGGTTTGCATAATTTCCACTCCGCTCCAAATATATAATTCTCCTTATCTTCTCTTTTTCTTTGGATAAAAAAATTGTACCCTTTTATCATAAGGTTAGTTATCAAATCAGAAATTATTAGATAGAGAAAATATTTGGATCAAAAGTAATGATAAATAGAAGTTTACAAGTTGAAGATACCCTAACCTAGTTGTATATTTGGATTAGAATCGTCATGATAGTATCAAGGTGCAAAACCATTCTTATTGTGTATTGGGATTAGAAATGAAAGGGAGGAGTGTCAATAGGAGGTGTTTCAATGTGTTATTGATGGCATGCCGCCGAGATACATAATAGACATTTTGAACATGGCTATGCAACATGCAAACTCTTGAAGGATTAGATTTCTTCGGTAACAGTTCGGCAATTATATCATTCCTAATAATTATATCATTCTCATTCTAAACAATTAGTGAAAACAACAAATGTTTATTTTAAACTATGTGATTATATTTGGAAAGATAACAATTGTATACCAGGAAAGAGAAATTATCATATCAAAGTAAAAAGAACTCAATTATTTGCAATCAAAGAGAGATTTACTCATATCATCCATGTTGTCACTAGGCTTGGTATCCCTGAGACTTCTATTGTCGTGGTGTCTGAACTGCAAAATGTTGTCCAATCATATACTGTCATGCATCAGCTACAACCAAAGGAACTTGAAGAAGTGCAAAAACTTAATCCAAGTCTTCAGTCGAAGTATAAAAAATATATAGAAAGTTTGTTAAAATTAAAACATTCAAGAGGACATGACTTGTACTTACCAATTTTAGATGACACTTCAAACTTCAAGAAGAGTTTAGTTTATTTACAAAACCATCATCATATACTTTACCTATCTAAGTCTAAATAATATATAACCCTTGGACCCAAATCCACATATAAATGAACATTATTTCTACTGTTCATATGGTTTATAAGTTGATCAAATTACCTATCTTGCTATACCTGAAAGAAACGTTTTAACAAAATTATCAATCAAGAAATTATTTAGACTAGTTTTGTGATAATAACATATAAGTTAAGTGAATAATTTCAGAGGAACAAGCAATGCATGCATTATTTGTTGTCCTGCTTCTTTATTCAGTATTCGTGTTTAACATGAAAGTATGAGTTTATCGCTAAAGGAGAAGGAATTTGTGAATTGCACAACTGAGTATGTAGTATATTTAAGAAGAAGAAATAGTGAGTTGCTTATACTATGTCTATATGTCGATTACTTGTTGATAACAGGAAATTGAAAGAAGGAGATCAAAGACTTCAAACATGACTTAAGTGAGGAGTTTGAAATGTCTGATTTGGGTAATCTCTCATACTTCCTTGGTATTGAATTCTACAGGAATAGTAAACGCTGGATGATACACCAAAGAAGATATGCAAGATAAATACGCAAGATATTTGAGATGCAAGATTGCAACCCATCTTCGACTCTTGCTGAGTCCGGATTGCAACTATCGAAAGACACATATACAGATAATGTCGATCCAACACAGTACATAAGACTCATTGAATCACTTCGATGCCATTGTCACATAAGGCTTGATCTGGCATATAATGTAGCTATGGTGAGTAGATTCATGTAGAAACCAAAGGTATCACACCTATCAGCGACGAAGAGGATACTAAGGTATCTGAAAGGAACTCTCGTCTAAGAATTTTTTTATCCTGCTACTGATGAAGAAAAAGAATGTAAGCTTCACTACGCCAAAAACTGGAATAGACAGCGCCCCTTAGAGGGCGCTTTATTACAAAAGCGCACTCTAAAGTGAAGAGAAAAAATAAGGAGCGAACAACTGGAATAGACAGCGCACTTTAGAGGGCGCTTTTGTAATAAAGCGCCCTCTAAGGTGAAGCGAAAAAATAAGGAGGAGATAGAGGGACAACAATACAGGGCGCTTTTTAGAAAGCGCCCTCTAAGGTTACCCTTAGAGGGCGCTTTTAAAAAAGCGCTCTATAAGTCCATGTGCATTTCCAGTTTATAAAGCGCTTTTGGAAAGCCTTAGAGAGCGCTTTTAGAAGCGCCCTCTTAGGCCCCCTTTAGAGGGCGCTTTTGTAACAAAGCGCCCTCTAAAGTGAAGCCAAAAAAAATATGGAGGGACAACAATAGAGGGCGCTTTTGTGAAAGCGCCCTCTAAGGTTACCCTTAGAGGGCGCTTTTGAAAAAGCGCTCTCTAAGTCCATGTACATTTCCAGTTTATAAAGCGCTTCTGGAAAGCCTTAGAGAGCGCTTTCATAAGCGCCCTCTTAGGCCCCCTTTAGAGGGCGCTTTTTTTAAAAAAGCGCCCTCTAAGGTCCCCTTTAGTAAACATTAAAAATATAACATACTGCGCGTTTTGTTATTTCACTATCTGTTATTAGCGTTCTTTTTCACGTTAGGGTTCTGAGGCGTTTTCCTTCCACCTCTGTTAGATCTACATGCGCGTTTCCTCCTTCTACCAATCAAAGGTACACGCTTTTCCCAATTACTGTTTTATGTTATTGCTTTGTTTTAGCTTTGCCCAATTTCTGTTTTACCTTATTACTGCGCGTTTCCTCCTTCTACGTTTGTTTCGACCATGATAGCGGATGCACTAGGAAATTGACGGTTGGTTTTTAGTGACCATGATTGCGGATGCAATGGGTTATACGACCTATGAACATCTGATTTTGTGTCAACACCAGTATCATTAGAAACCTAGGTCCAAATGTGTTTGAACTCTTCTGAAATTGTTTTTTATTTATTCTAATTAGTAATGGATAATACATGGATGTCTTCCAATCGGTTGTCGAGAGAGTACGAGAATGGGGTATCAGAATTCGTTAAGTTTGCCGTTGCGCACGCCGAAGACCCCAGTAGAATGATATGTCCTTGCTTGGGTTGTTGTTATGGGAAACGGGTTGACGCAGTTCAGTTGACATCGCATCTAATGAGGCATGGAATTGATCGAAGTTATACATGTTGGAATTTGCATGGTGAGAAAAGTAACGAGAATGTTGAACCGGGGGATAGTACGACATATGCCTCTAACTATAGTGTCGAGACATATATTAGAAATGATCATAATGAGGGTATTTGGATCAATCCAACCGTCCGTGTTGTTAAGAGACATGTAGAACATATTCCAACCAAGAAAAGAAAGAGAACTTAGTGAAAAAGGTACAGGTCAAATGATTTTAATTGTTTTCTTTATTACAGGTAAAATGACTTTTATGATTTTAATTGTTTTTACATTTGTCATCTGATTTTAATTGTTTTCTTTTTTACAGGTAAAATGATGATGCTGGATATTTGTTTAGATGGAGATGCTCTATTGTCGTCAAGCCTCATTCGCGTAGATGATGATGCTGGATATTTGAAAGTATCCCTCTACGACAATGGAACATGTCCATCTAAACATATATCAATTCTATCTTCAAAAGATAAGGGTTCAATGTTGGCAAGTTACATTGGTTTCCTTGTTCGACAACATATTCCGATTACATGTGATAATTGGAGAAGTCCGGACTTGAAGGTTGGCAAAGAAAAAATATGGTCGGAGATACAGGTACTTACCATATATTGTTATATGTTTTTTGTTGCATCAACTTTGCAGCCCTGTATTGTAGGCAGAATTTAGGACTTCTCAAAGTTGATTTCTTGTTACTTTGTCGTTCATAAAATACACCACTAAATTCTATGCGTTTAATTTTTAATTTTTTTTCATCAGGCTTGTGTCTCAATAGAGGATGGGTATCTACCTAAAGTTACTTTTGTAGTGGTCCAAAAGAGACATCACACCCGTCTCTTTCCTGTCAACCCCAAAGAGACCGATAGAAGTGGAAATATTATGCCAGGTTTTTTCAATATATTTCTCAACGCAGCTGGTATATATTATCATTTGAATTTATCACTTTTTGCTGATTTTGTTGTTCTAAATTGTCAAAGGAACCGTGGTAGACACCAACATTTGTCACCCTAGGGAATTTGATTTTTACCTTAACAGCCATGCAGGAATTCAGGTAATATTAGCTATGTCATTTAACTTTATGCCATTGTTTACTATTTGTTGCTCAATCGCCTTTTGACAGTTCTGTGTTATTTGCATTTGGACGTGTTCTTTTTGCAGGGGACTACTTATGCTGCCATCTGTTGTTTTGGTTGAGCCTTATTTTGTATGGATGTGCGATAGAACTACTAGACAGCTTTTGGATATACAGAACATGTTTGCCACCATGGGTGGATGGGCGTTTTTGTTTAGTATTGGTTAGAACTACTAGACAGCTTTTGGATACAGTGGTCACTGGGTGTTGGTTGCTATGTTTTATTCTCTTAATTGTAGTACTTTGAGAATATGTTGTTGTATATTGTTGATCAAAGAATCATATATTAATGTTGTATATATGGAGGATTAATGTTGTATATAAATGGATTCATGTTGTATATATCAATGGATTAATGGTGTATAACATTGGAATAAAGGATGAAATCAATATGAATTTTACACTTTTGCAGCATGCGAACAGGTTACCAATTAAATATATATCCACTGTTTTTCAAACAAATTTTTTTAAAATAACTAACACTTTAGAGAGCGCTTTGTCCAGAAAGCGCCCTCTAAACACTTTACATTGACAACTTTAGAGGGCGCTTTTTCCTGAAAGCGCCCTCTAAACACTTTACATTGACAACTTTAGAGGGCGCTTTTTCCTGAAAGCGCCCTCTAAACACTTTACAATGACAACTTTAGAGGACGCTTCTTCCTGAAAGCGCCCTCTAAACACTTTACATTGACAACTTTAGAGGGCGCTTTTTCCAGAAAGCGCCCTCTAAACACTTTACACTGACAACTTTAGAGGGCGCTTTTTCCAGAAAGCGCCCTCTAAACACTTTACACTGACAACTTTAGAGGGCGCTTTTTCCAGAAAGCGCCCTCTAAGGTGTCCCTTTATGGACCACTCCAGAGGGCGCTTTTTTCTTAAAGCGCACTATAATGTGGCCACTTTAGACAGCACTTTCTCCAGGAGAACAAAGCGCTGTCTTTACCTATGCCAGCGCCAGATTAGAGGGCGCTTAAAAGCGCTGTTATAGGCCAAAATAAGCGCCCTCTTTTCCCTTATTTGGCGTAGTGCTTGTGGGATGCACCGACTCAATTTGGTGTAGTGATGTTGAGGATAGAAAATCCACAGCTGGCTATGTGTTTATGCTAGGTGGTGCACTAGTTGCTTGGAATTCAAGAAAGGAACTAGTAGTGGCATTATTGTCGTGTGAAGCTGAGTACCTAGTTGTTTCTCTTTGTGTGTGTCATGCAACTTAGATGGTTAATTTGGTTGAAGAGATTAAGGGAAGAATCATGAAGCGATAACCATAAAGATCGACAACATGTATGCTATCAATTTGGCGAAGAACCCATTAGCGCATGGACGAAGTATGCACATCAAAATGAGGTTCCACTATCTTCGAGACCATGTAGCTAATGGGAAGTTTAACTTCGAACACTGCAGAACTAAGAATTAGATTGCATATATCATGACGAAAGGAGTGCAGGTCGAAGTGTTCAGGAAATCAAGGTCTATGATGAATGTTGATATCTTAGACACAATGAATGAGGTGGTGTGTTGAGAATGCAATTCATGGTGTCGAAGCATGTTTCCGTCGAAACATCTGGTTGTCGAAGCATCGAGGAGTTAGCCTCAACATAGATTTTTACTTAGGCATAACTTTTCAGTGTTAGCAAAATTATGTATTTGGGATTTTCTTAGGGAGAAAGTAAATCCAATCTATAAACATGGAGTAACCCCTATAATTTTAATATAACACCTACTTGCAGTTGTAAAGAATAAAAAATTCTCAGTTTGAGAGCAGAGAGAAACTCTGCAGAAATTTCATCTTCTTCTTACTTTTCTCGTAAACCCTAAATTTTATTTTCTTCCCAAATTTAAAATTTATTTCTTCTTCCATTAAAGATGTGTAGCGCAATATTACAATCAAGGCCGATTGATTCACTCGATTGCAGAGTGAAAAACAAGAGGGAATCTGATCGATGTGATTGAGTCATGTTCATCAAGATTGTTGTGGAATTCTCCATAAGTTTTGGTGAATTTCCATCATTTAAAAACAAGGTGAACAATTTTAAATATGAAAGGACATAAGAATTTAATTAAATTTTATGATGCTTATGAAAACCATGATAATGGGATTTCACTCATTATCCTGTATCTCAGCTTACAAAGTCATATCTTGATCCTATACATGAACATGTAATTTTGGATTTATTGCTTTCCCATTATTCTTGGCCAATATTCTTTCTGATGAATGTTTATATTCAAAGTCTCTTATGTGTAAGCTCAGTAGAAAATGATGATTTTAATAGATTGATATAATAATTGCAGGTTTTAAGGAATGTTGATTATTTTCAACTAAAATGAGCATTTGGCACACATATTGTGGATGTTGTGGTCCTATGAAGAATCAAGTAATATAACTTCTAAAATGGTGAGGTGTCTGTGCAAAGTACATACCTGATACCTATGCATCAATTGTCATATCATTGCAAAACTTTTCTGAGTATTTTAAGGTTATTATATTTGAATTGTGCATTGAAGAGAAGATCAATTTTTCTGTATTGTAATTGATTTAAGAACAACTTCTTATTCATATTTGTTCAAGGGTTGTATTTAATCACCAAGTGTGTTATAACTTGATTTGTAATAGAAAGTGGTGTGCTTTCTAAGTGTTGTAAATAGAGAGTGGTGTGATTTTCGGTTTATGTGAGAATCATTGTAGTGGTTGATGATTTATGAAAAGATCCTTTGAATTAACTTAATTTAAAGTCCACCATATGTTTGATTCTTGTGAAATCAAGGAAATGATGTGTTTCTTTGTTGTATTAGAAGATTGTAGGATAGGTCTTAGCTTAAGGTTTGTACAAAGATCTAACATATTGGAAAATTTCTCAAAGGGTGTGAGAGGATTAGACTAACCATTGATTGGAAAGGGGAACTAGTATACATTATTGTGTTATTTATTTTTCTATATTTAAACTTCTTCATTTTACTTCATATGTTCATCGAATTATTTTATGGAAAAATATGAACATAAGAACCATCTTTTAAAAATGAGAAAAATAAAGAGAATATAATTCAGCCCACTCTTAAATTGCAAATCTATACTTACATCTTTCTACATGTAAGGAGGGGTACGTGGCGGCCTCTTAATCTTAAAGACTTTGTCAAGTTAAGATATTTACTTGGAGTGTCAAAATCAAGTTTGTTTTGGGGGGTGTTGAATATTTAAATAGATTTTGGGTTTGTTAGTTTGGGCCTTAGGAATTTTAAACTCAAATTTGTGTATAATAGGTCCAACTTCTAGAAGTCTATTCTAGAGAGATCCATGGGATTCTCTAGAAGATAAGGATAAATTAGGATTTTTGTAAAATATTAGAGAAAATTCTAGAGAATGATTTATAGCCATTAGATTAAGTTTGAGTGAAAAAATAGTAATCGTTGATTAATGAGTGCCACTAGTATAAATAGATGGGATTTACTTGAATTTGTTTCAAGGAAAAAATAAAAACACTCAATAATACAAGTAGCATTCCCTTTTCCAAACTTTCCTATCCTCTTCCAAATACTTTACATTTTCTCCACCTACCCAAAACTTCCTTTCAACAATTGGTAAATTACTTAACAATCACTATGATCTTTATTTTTTTAGGTCGCATATCTTATTATTTATTTTTGTTGAAATTAAGAAAAAAGCAAACAAAATTACCTTATCCCATTGTCGATTTAACCGAAGCATATGTTTTTCACTGTTTCAAGGCTTAACAATTTTAAAATCCAATATAATATAATAAAACAAATCCAATTTTTAAATATTTTTTATCTTCAATATAAAACTATTTTAAAATACTGATATGTATTTATATTTTTGTTATTGGGCCAAAGATAAAGAATAATTGAGTTAAATGAATAAACCCATTACCAAATCGTAGGTAGACAACCCTAGCTTTAAATTCTACAACTACTGCTTATCCTTTCTCAAATATAACAACTCAACCATATTCAATGGCTACCATGTTTTGATTTAAATACTCATATTTATTTGCACTATTTATTTAGATCTGATCCGACTTCTACTAAATTTTTCTTAATTTCATTCATAGGTAATATTCTAATATCTACTTAATCTTGTTTTAAATTATGCAGCTTCATCCTAACAGTTGAAGATGAAGTTTATTCATTCGGCCAAAAAATTTACGGTGCAATCTGATTGGTCTCTTGTCAGAGTTATATTTTTCTTTTCAACGACCGTGATTTCCTTGATTAAATATGGTGAGTCATAGTTTTATTTTCAGCATTGGTTCTGGATATTCTTAAGATTTTAAAATTTATGTTATATGAGTTGTTGTGGTGAAGTGTTTGTTAGTTGTTTCTTTGGTTGTGTTAACATGAATGGCTACCATGTGATTTTGTTAGGAATTGTGATAACATTAAGGATGTCGTATTAGAATTTTGGTTGGGAAACCTGATTTAATACCATCACTGAATTTGGGGTTGAGTCTGACTCAATCTTATAAAATCAACTTATTAGGTGAGGATTGTCCACCATATATAAATATATTCTCATACCATATTTTATCCAATCTGAGACTATAAATACTAAAAAATCATTAAAACGAAAAGTGATTGTAGCCACAAATTAGTAATAGGAAGAGATAAGTACCATACCTGGTTGGTTAACTGTCTAATTGTATCATACTTGTTCTACATTTTATTGCTTTCTTTCAATTTAATCTTTCCATGTTCCTCTTCCTGCGTGCACAAAACCACATTCATGTGCATGTATTTGATACCTTGACAATAGTGATGTCTTACTATCAC
This sequence comes from Lathyrus oleraceus, assembly GCF_024323335.1. Taxonomy (NCBI): domain Eukaryota; kingdom Viridiplantae; phylum Streptophyta; class Magnoliopsida; order Fabales; family Fabaceae; genus Lathyrus; species Lathyrus oleraceus. The sequence continues at coordinate 38,057,707 of NC_066585.1, read as the reverse complement.
ATTTCTAATGCATGTTGAATTTATTTTTATCCAAAATTGTAGTTCCTAAGGCACTGTTACTGAACGAGTATGATCTTCACGGTTGGAAAACCAAGGTCTGTATCAGACAATCTGCATAAATGGATTTAGTCTCTCTCTGTTAGTTTTACATACTTAAAATCTGGTTGTACTTCAGGTGTGTGCTAAGCGGACAAACATTCCCGGAATGAAGAAATATCGTGGGAGAAACACCTACGTATTGGAGTCCATGAGGCCATCTCCAGTGTATCGTAGACCTGGTTATGGGTAAGCAAATACCGTAAACTTTAAAAACTTGGATTTTGATGAGTATAAGTGAATACAAAGTATATTTTTCTGAAATCAAACAGTATTTTATTTCAACCTTCAAAGGTTTTTGTCAATTTGAAACCATATAAGGCATCCATTATGTGACAATATATTTCTACAATCTTCACTTCCATTCTTGCCCTTTTGATATATGCATCCATTTATTTATTTTTCTTTTGGAATTTGCATTCAAAGGATCTTACTTTGAGCCAAAGCTACATATATTGGTGACAGATGCCTCTCAAGGAGAGATATTTGATTGAAAATTCTAATATATTATTCTCACGTTTTATAGTTTTTAACTTCATTTTTCTTTATGAATTTATACACAACATGTATTTATGATTTATGTGCAGTTGATATTCAAAATGTAATGGATGCATCTGCAAGTCTTGATCATTCATGTCTTCCATCACATTGCAAATGAATTCACATGTGATAGGAACAGAGATGATATACACAGCTAGAGGAAGACAACATTTGTTCGATATAGATCAAGAGGAAGACAACATTTGTGTGATAGGAACATAGATGATATGTACAATACGAAGAAGACAATACTTTGTTTGATAAGAACACAAATGATACATACAACAATACGAAGACAACATTTATTTGATAGAAACACAAATTATATATACAACTATAGGAAAAAGTATTTCACTGTTTCATTTTATTTTATTGTCTTAAGGTTAAATATAAAGACAATTCACATGTACTCTAAGTTCGCATTTTGAGATCATGTTGAATTTTTAAAATTAAAGAACAAGTTATTAAATGTAAGGATTGATTGTCTCCAATAATTTGGTTACTGCTTAACTTTCTCATATATATATATATATATATATATATATATATATATATATATATATATATATATATATATATATATATTCACGTAGCATCATCTGTTAACTTTCTCATATATGAGTTTGATTTCAATTCTACGGCGCTACTACTGAGTTTGATTTAAGTACCAGTCGTATGCTTTTTAATTACTTTTTTAGAACATGTTGAGTTTGCTACACAACTATAAATAAAGATGATATACACAAATGATATATACAAAAATAAAAAGACAACGTTTGTTTGATAGAAACACAAATTGTATATACAACTATGGCAAGAATGATTCCACTGTTGTTGTTTAAATTCAGATGTATTTCATTTGTTTCTTAGGATTCATGGCTTATGTAAAATATAACAGCAAAATGATTAAATGAAATTAATTATTATAATCTTAGTAAATAACAATAATAGTAGTGTAATAAAGGTAATAATAAAAGGACTTTTCTTTTTCTTTTCTTTTTTATATTAATTTTCCTTTATTTTTAGACTAAAATACATGAAAAATGAATAATATAATAATTATTTAAAAAATAAATAAAAAATTCAAAAATTAAATATAAAAATAAAAAAGTAGAAGTTTTAATTTTAAAATAATTTAAGTGAAGCTAAAAACATAACAAAAAGAAAAACTCTAGAAATAGGGAAAATTCAATGTGTGAAAATATTTCTTCTATTTATATCAAATTATTAGGTTAAAACAATTAATTATAACATAAAAGCTGAATCAACAATAAAATAAAATAAATAATTCTGTAAATGGATTCTAACCTAATATATATAATTTTATTTTATGCAATGAATCAAAATATTTGACTTTTATGGTTTTTAATTAAAACAAAATTTTCAAAAAATAAAATAAAGCAGAAAAAAATAATTAATAAAAATTAAAATTAGCCCTTTTGACTTTTTAACTTTTTATAATAGACACAATGTATTTTTTTTTCCTTTTTTTGGATATATTTTGAATAAAAAGTGAAAAGCAAATGAATTTATTTTATTTGTTTCTTAGGTGCCAAGCAAATAAATTTCGATGGATTCATGACTTATCTAAAATGTAACAACAAAATGGTTAAATGAAATTAATTTTTATAATTTTAGTAAATAATAATAATAGTAGTGTAGTAAAGGTAATAATAAAATGATTTTGATTTTCTTTATTTTTTTATATTGATTTTCCTTTATTTTTAGACTAAAATACATGAAAAATAAATAATATAATAATTATTTTAAAAAATTATATAAAATTCTAAAATTAAATATAAAAATTAAAAAAGTAGAAGCTTTAATTTTAAAATAATTTAAGTGAAAGGTAAAAGATAACAAAAAGAAAAACTCTAAAACTAGGGAAAATTCAATGTGTCAAAATGTTTCTGCTATTTATATCAAGTTTATGTTAAAAAATTTAATTATAACACTAAAAGATGAATCAACAATAAAATAAAATAAATAAGTAATGTAAATGGATTCTAGCCTTATTTTTTTATGCAATGAAACAAATATTTGGCTTTTATGGTTTTTAATTAAAACAAAATTGTCAAAATGAAATAAAGCATAAAACTAAAATTTAATTAATAAAAATTAAAATTAGCCCTTTTGACTTTTTAATTTTTTTATAATAATCACAATGTATTTTTTTTAATCATTTTTTTGATATATTTTGAATAAAAAGTGAAAAGCAAATGAATTTATTTTACTTGTTTCTAAGGTGTGCAAATGAATTTGGATGAATTCATGGCTTATGTAAAATGTAACATCAAAATGATTAAATGAAATTAATTTTTATAATTTATTAAATAATAATAATAGTAGTGTAATAAAGGTAATAATTAAAGGATTTTGATTTTTCTTTATTTTTATATTGATATACCTTTATTTTTAGACTAAAATATATGAAAAATGAATAATGTAATAATTATTTATAAAATTTTTAAAAATTCAAAAATTACTACAAAAATTAAAAAAAGTAGAAGTTTTAATTTTAAAATAATTTAAGTGAAGGTAAAAACATAACAAAAAGAAAAACTCTAAAAATAGGGAAAATTCAATGTGCTAAAATGTTTCTTCTATTTATATCAAGTTTACGTTAAAATATTTAATTATAACATTAAAAGCTGAATCGACAATAAAATTAAAAGAAATTATTGTAATTGGATTCTAACCCAATATATTTTATTGATTTTATTCAATGAATCAAAATATTTGAATTTTATGATTTTTAATTTAAACAAAATTGTCAAAAATGAAATAAAGCATAAAAAAAAATTAATTAATAATATTATAATTAGCCCTTTTGACTATTTTTTTTATCCTTTTTTTGGATTTATCTTGAATTAAAAGTGAAAAAAAGTGAAAAGCTAATGAGTTTATTTTATTTGTTTCTTAGGTGCCAAGCAAATGAGTAGGGATGTATTCATGACTTATGTAAAATGTAACATCAAAATGATTAAATGAAATTAATTTTTATAATTTAGTAAATAATAATAATACTAGTGTAATAAATGTAATAATAAAAGGATTTTGATATTTCTTTTTTTTTATATTGATTTTCCTTTATTTTTAGACTAAAATATATGAAAAATAAATAATATAATAATTATTTATAAAATTTATAAAAAATTCAAAAATAAAACAGAAAAATTAAAAAAGTAGAAGTTTTAATTTTAAAATAGTTTAAGTGAAGGTAAAAATACAACAAAAAGAAAAACTCTAAAAATAGGGTAAATTCAATGTGATGATCAGTAGCCCGTATGTTGGTTTCCGAAGGTGTTTAAACGACAAACTTGTAACACCCTAAAATCCATACTCTTTAATTTAATAAGATTAACAATATTATTCTAAATTAGAAACTTGCAGCGAAACTCAACCTAAAAACATACTTGAAATTATTTAATCAAAATAAAGTACTTGCTTAAGATTAAGTAATTCAAAACATCAACTCGAAAGGTTACAAAATGACCATTTCCTAGTGTTATAGATCAGAGCAATCGAAAACTAAAAGAAAATGATAAATAAAACAAAGAAAAACCTCATGCTATATTTCAAATCACAGTAGTTATTGCTCCACCGGATTATTTGTACCATAGTGTACAGAACACCACAAACCAACAAAAGAGGGGTGAGAATACACTCAAATATACTTGCAGTGCAAAATATAGCAAGGATAGCATTATTCATATCAATCATCACTCACATGATGAAACAAAAGCTTAAGTGAAGTCGCAGTCATTGGCAGTAGAGTTTTTGAAAAAGATTTATGAGATGGCGGATGATTCTGTGACTGATGATGTGATTTGTTGGGGGTGGAAATGGCAATAGTTTTGTTGTGATTCAACATGCTGAGTTTGCTACGGATTTACTTTCTAAGCATTTCAAGCACCACTATAAATAAAGATGATATGCACAACATGAAGGAGACAATATTTTATTTGATAAGAACACAAATGATATATACAAAAATAGGAAGACAACATTTGTTTGATAGAAACACAAATCATATATACAACTATAGGAAGAATTATTCCATAATTTTTGTTTAAAATCACATATTAATTTGCATTTTGAGTTCAGGTTGAATTTTTAAAATTAGAGGACAAGTTATTACATGTAAGCTCTGAGTATATCTGTGTGTTCGGCTTGGTTTATTTATCAGCATTGCATCAACTCCATTTTATTTCGATTGTGATGTGCGTGTTTTACTTTAGCAGCTTGGCTGATTTTTCTTTTGTTTACGTGTGATATTTCAATAATGTTATCTTCACATTTAATTCATATTTGTATGGTTTTTTTTGGTATTTCAGCATAATAACGATTCGAGTTTGCTTTCACTACTTTCGTTTCGTCACGTGATGTTGCTTTCGTTATGACATGATTTACTAAGAGGAAGATTATATTTATACTAAGAGGAAGACAATGTTCACTTAGATAAGAACACAAATGACGTATACAATACGAGGAAGATTGATGTTTTAGTAGCACCTTTATGTAGTAAGGTTATAGCCAATATCTCATTAGGTTCAAAGAATATACATGTTCTAATTGTTCTAGTTAACAAACTATGCTCAATGTAAAGCAAGCATCTGCATATATAATTATATCATTCACATTCTAAACAATTAATGAAAACCACAACTCTTTATATTAAACTATGTGTTTATATCTGAAAAGATAACAATTCTATATCTGGAAAGAGAAACTATCATATCAAACTAAAAAGTACTAAATTTTCAAGAACTGCGTGATTAGAAAGTTGTTTGGCTAGATATTGAGGTGGAGGAGCGAAATAGCTGCCTAGCATATTACCTGTTATTAATTCGCTCAACGTTGGAAAACTGTTTTTTTGACAAATTATTTGGATAGATTTGGGCAACAACTTGTTCGATTCTTTGATTGAACTGAAATGTTATTATTTTCAAAGAGGACGAGTTGACTAAATATTAGCTTTTAAATTCTTCTAATATTGAATCGATTACACTTAAGTGTTCTGATAAATGATATGTAACACTTTTACAAATCAAAAACATGTAGTATAGAGGTTAAAATTCCCAAAATCCAAAAAGATTGAAAATGAGGGTGACAAGAAAAAACACCACTAATCATTATCATTTTCCCTTGTTTCACCCTTAACCATTTTAAAGTCCAAATATAATGTAATAATACAGATTCTATTTTTAATATTGTTTTTTAATTTTCAATACAAAAACATTCTTAAAAATTTATGTTTATTAAATAATTTTGTAATTGAGCCAAAGTGATATAATAACAATTGAGATGATGAAAACCCATTATATGTCTTTGAGCCCTAGGTAAATAGACCCTTTATATAATTTCTACGGCGCTTCTCCTTAAATTTTATCAAACCATCATATATATTCACCCTAGGTAGATAAAATCTCTCCCTCTCTCTCTCTCTCTATATATATATATATATATATATATATATATATATATATATATATATATATATATATATATATATATATATATATATATATATATATATATATATTCTACGACACTTCTCCTTTTGATTTAAATTCTACGGTGCTTCTGCTCTACCTTAAATATATTCCCCTAGAATGTGAATCAACGGTGCTACCATAGTTTTAATTTACATACTGGTATGGATTTGCACTATTTCTTTAGATCTAATTCCCTATCGAATAAATTTTCACTTAATTTCATTCATATTTGATATTCTATAATCTCTTCTAAATTTTGTTCTAAATTATGGAGCTTTATTCTAACAGGTGAAGATGAAGTTTATTTATTCTACAGAAATCTATACAATCAATTGGATTGGTCTCTTGTCAGAGTTTATTTTTCTTTTCCTCGACCGTGATTTCCTTGATTAATTGAGGTGAGTCATAGTTTTTATCTTTAGTAATTATTCTTGTATTTGTTAAGAATTTGAAGTTTGTTATATGGAATTTTTTTTGTGTTTGATGACAGTGTGATAAGATTAAAATATCTGCTTGCTAGGTATGTTTGGTCTCTTAATTATGTAGTTTGCAAGATTTGATTGAATATATTTTGTTGGATTCTTGCACTTTTGATAGATTTAAGGTTATTAAAGTTACTATATTATAGGACAGTTTTTCTTTTGTTGTGTTTGATGAGATTCTGTATCGAATTGTGATGACAATAAAATATATGCTTGCTAGGTATATTTGGTCTCTTCATTATGTAGTTAGAAATATATCTATATATATTTTGTTGGATTCTTGCAATTTTTATAGATTTTATCTTATTAAAGCTACTAGATTATAGGGTAATTGTGTATTTGGTGTTCATTTACTTATCTTTATATTGGGATCGCACTCTAAACTAAAGATACATATACCAGTGAGAGATGCATTTCAAGGAGAGATATCTAGTTGAGATTTTTAATTTATTTTTCTCTTATTATTCTCAGGTGTTATAGTTGTTGACTTAATTTTTTGTGTGAAAGCTGACAACTATATCAGTGATATTGATCCTCTGTGCTGTTATATCACTTTATTAATGAATTTATGATTTATGTGCAGTCTATATTCAAAATGGTAATGGATGCATACGTAAGTGTTGAGCCTTCATGTTGGTAATGGATGCAAATGCAAGTGCTGGTCCTTCATGTCATTCTATCACATTGCCAATGGATTCAGGTGTGTTTATTTTTGAAATGGTAATTGATGTATATGTAGACAAGAGGAAGACAAGAAAAGTCTTTGTTGCAAATATCTCCAGGGTTTAAATTTGTAATACTTTTATATTAATTTTATTTTTAAATCATGCTAATGGTGAATGTTATTTTATAATATTAAGCTAGTTAAAGTTTTAATGTCATTCATTTTATGTTGAGTTAGCTTCTCGAGCATCTTTCTCACGATGACATTGAAAGGCAAAATATCAACTCGAATGAAAGCACTATTGAGGACAAACTTAGATTTTGTAAACAATTCCAATTAATAGACTTCATCGATTGCATGTGAAGCAAATGATGAATGGATTTTCAAATAGGAAATAAACAATGGTAGAATGAAATAGATGAAAACCATTCTTGTTTTATGTTTGGGATTCCAAATTCTCGTATTCTGTAAACAAGTCTAATTAATGGACCTCAACTGTTGCATGTGAGGCAAATGATGAAAGGGTAGAATGAAATAAATGAAAAAATTTCTTATTTAATGTTAGGAATGTGTTTTCTCCCCATATTTACTTATATTTTTTGTGCTATTTTATATTTTTTACATGTGTTATGTTAGACAATTTTATAGATCACATGCTTGTGTTAATTTCCTAGTTCTGTTAGTTTTATAACAAGATAGATGTTTAATGAGACATTGTGACTTCTGAAAAGTTACTTCCTACCCCTTCAAACAAAAACTTTTATCTATGAACGGCATGAACACAAAAACCATTTACATAAGGAACCAACCCTATTAGAAAGATTCTAATGTACACAAATTTAATTTTTGATAGAAAAAAGCAAATACTATAAATTCATAACTATTATTTTCAAATAAAAATATGTAAAATGATACTAAAGACAATTCATATGACACAACATAAACGTCTTTATTGCTTTCCCTAACTCCATTTCTTTTAAGCCTTTAGGCACATCTTCAGCCTATTAAGTTTTTGTTTTCTACAAAAAAAATCATTTACAGATCTAGACAATATAAAATCATCCATAACAAAAAAAAAAAAGATAAAATTTATATGCTAGTTTGATAACACAAAATCATGAAAGAAGAATATGAAAAAGTTTAATAATGCTTACTCACAGTACTTCCAATATGCCAAAATATGCATTGCAATTTCAATACACTTCTACCATTCTTGAATAAAACCTCATATTTTAATGCCATAGCTCATTCATGACAAGTTTGTATAATTTCCACTCCGCTCCATTCACCTTTAATCATGTGTACTTTTTTCCCTCCATTTCCTTTTCCAAACAGTCCTTTCATTTGTGCTTCTCATGTCATAGCTCCTTCATACAATACTTTTATATTTGCATTAGTTTAGTGTCTTAGTCATCACATCGATCAAACAACTCCATTATCAAATAAACCAAGTATTCAAAAACATCATTTAGATAGTTCTTTTCCTATGACACCTAACACATTAATATATATATATATATATATAGATTATCACTCACTTATTTTTTTAACATTTCACAATGCTTCTACGTAAAAGAATAAAGAAGGAGAGGGAAAAAACGAGACACTAATATAGAATTCTCCGTATCTTCTCTTTTACTTTGACATAACAATTGTACCCTTTTATCATAAGGTTAGTTATCAAATCAGAATTTATTGGATCAATGTGGATAGAGAAACTACTTCGTATATGGATCAAAAGTAATGATAAATGGAAGTTTAAAAGTTGAAGATACCCTAACCTAATTTTCTATTTGGATTAGAAATGGTCATGTTAGTATCATGGTGGAAAAATACTCTAATTGTGTATTGGAATTAGAAATGCAAACTGGTAACAGTTTGGTAATTGTTAATGGTTAAATTTATTAACTATTTCATTTAATGAATGTGTTTTAGTGTTGTTTTTATGTCTTTTGTAGTATTATATCGGTAGTCTATGTCTATTTCAGGTACAGAGTGTTTGGAAGCTTCTAGGTGACAAAATGGCGAAAAACGGGAAGAAAAGGCAAAATTTCTGACTGTTCTGACGGTCAACACCCTTATGGGAGGTTATCCCGTCACCAAATTCAAAGAAATGAAGAAGTTTTGCCTAGGCCAGATGAAGGACAACCCGTAAGCTAGGTGATGGTCGTCATCAGCATGGCAGACAAAACATCATGGTATTACCGACATAGTTTTTCTGCATTTTATTTCTGTTTTTTCTGTATGAGATTAAAGTCTCCATTTAAGTCAACCCGTAATGCATTATTTTACTATTTTTAATTGATTAAATGTCAAATTAGTTGTATAGAGCTATTTTAATTGACTTTGTAAGTTTGACTTGTGTTATTGGGCCTTGGTCAAGGTTGATTTGACATTGTTAGGTTAAGATCATTGGATTTAGGAGATTGATGGAATGTACATTCCATCTCCCAAAATGAATGAATGATCTTAACTTGGTAAAAATCCTCCTTTGTCCAATTTGAGTTTGATCCATTTCCCCTCCCTCTTCATCTCATTCCCCTTCTTTATGCATTCATGTCATGGACCTATGATATCTCAATATCCTAAGGCTAGTTGATTGCAAAATCAACATAAATATGGATGAGATTAGGTCCCCCACTTTGCATATTCTTTTTGTGTGTGGTATGTTTCATGAGCATAGTTCATCATACTATGTCTCTAACATGCATTAACACCAAAATTCTATTGCCCGACCTCAAATAGTTGTGACTTCTACATAAGTCCAATTACGATAGCTTAACATAGCGCTAAATTTTGACACAAAGGCATAACATTCTAGTTAGTGAGATTGTAAGTCTCCCCTCTTTCATTGTATTGTGTGTAAACTTGACATTTTTTCCTTCCTTTGGAAGATGTCTTGGTTCAAGGATCCATGCTTGTGATAAGTGGGTTGAGTGTTCTCCGAAGAATGACTTAAACAAAAGAGAAAAAGCAAATGCAATACTAACTTTTAACTTATTAACAACTAACATTTAATTTCAAGTCCTTTATTTTTAATGCACTTTATTTTTTAGCTTTATTCATTTTCCATTATTCATATCATTCTAATTGTTTATGTTAATGTCATTTTCACTTTGTCCACTTGAACCATATTGTGTGATATATTTTGTTTGTGTATATTGTGTTTGTTTGTGTGGTCTTTGACCATTAATGTACATAATAAGAACAAAAACCCTAAAAAATATCTTGTGTGAACTGTTGGTTTGATCTGAGACAATTGGACTTAAAATTTAGACAACATTCCCTATGAAAAGGAGTTAGCCAATGCCAACTTTCATGTAACCAAGTGCTTGTGATTTGAAACTTCACCTGATACATCATTGAAGATCCATTTGGTTCATCTGCAACATGATCATTATGACGCTGTTATTTTGAACCTGTGACTTGTGCCATCTTGGAATTCATCTAATGCATGGGAAATTTTGAATAAGATCATGGAGTTGCTAAGCCTGGATGTGCCCATCTTTATTTGATGCCTTGTTCTTCAACTTGCTATTTGCGCATTGTTTGTTGCTTGATTCTAAAAGTCTAGGGAAATTTGGGTTTCTATATGACATTCTTGTCTATTGGATTGCAGCTCATTGGTCAGATCTTTTCAACTCTCAACTTTTAAATGTATGCTTAGGATTAGTCTCTTCATATCCTCCCCGCTTCTTTAATTCAAAATCTCTCCCTCCTTTTAAAACTTCTTTGTTTGTGCTTGTTTTCCAAACGTAGACCATATTGCAAACTAGAAACTTTGGCCTTAAGCCATTACATTTTCAAACTTCTTTTCTTAATCAAACTTGTAAATATACTTAACTATACTTGACTTAAAATTTTCAAAAACCAAAAAGAACTAACTCATTCAAACCATTTTATGTCTTTGTGCCTTTCAAGATTAATTTTTTGTTAAAAGCAATGCATCCATTTTGAAATTGATACCACGAACTACGAGGTTTTGATCCCTCATTTTTATGTTGGTACGTAGGCACAAGTTCGAAGGTCTTGTCAAAACAAAAATATAATTAACGAATTATTTTCGTATCCCCCATTCTATTTGTTTGCAAACATCATTTGTACAAACACACATATGCACATAAAAAAGGGCTCCCTATGTGTACCTAGGACACTTTGGGTGCTAATACCTTCCCTCTGTGTAACCAACCCCCTGACCTGTTATCTCTGGCATTTTATTAGTTTTGATTTGAAAACTTCTTATTTTTGGTTTTCTTCGTACTCTCCCTTTTCATTTGGAAACAATAAAAGTGCAGTGGCGACTCTTATTTATTTCAGATGTATTTCATTTGTTTCTTAGGTGTCAAGCAAATGAATTTCGATGGATTCATGGCTTATATAAAATGTAACAGCAAAACGATTAAATGAAATTAATTTTTATAATTTAAGTAAATAATAATAGTAGTGTAGTAAAGGTAATAATAAAAGGATTTTGATTTTTTTATATATTGATTTTCCTTTATTTTTAGACTAAAATACATGAAAGCTGAATAATATAATAATTATTTTAAAAGTTTATAAAAAAATTGAAAATTAAAAAGTAGAATTTTTAATTTTAAAATAATCTAAGTGACGGTAAAAACATAAAAAAAACTCTAAAAATAGGGAAAATTGAGTGTGTGAAAATGTTTCTATTATTTATATCAAGTTTAGGTTAAAAAATTAAAAGCTGAATCAACAATAAAGCAAAATAATAATTATTGTAAATGGATTCTAACCTAATATATTTTTTTGATTTTATGCAATGAATCAAAATATTTGAGTTTTATGGTTTTTTATTAAAAAAAATTGTCAAAAATGAAATTAAGCATAAAAAAATAACTAATAAAACTTAAAATGAGCCCTTTTGACTTTTTAATTTTTATAATAATCACAATGTATTTTTTTATTTTTCTTATATATTTTGAATAAAAAGTGAAAAAAGTGATAAAAACAATGAATTTATTTTATTTATTTCTAAGGTGCCAAGCAAATGAATTTGGATGGATTCATGGCTTATGTAAAATGTAACAGTAAAATGATTAAATGAAATTAATTTTATAATTTTAGTAAGGATAATAATCGTAGTGTAATAAAGATAATAATAAAAGGACATTTTTATATTGATTTTTCTTTATTTTTAGACTAAAATACAAGAAAAATGAATAATATAATAATTATTTAAAACATTAATAAAAAATTCAAAAATTAAATATAAAAATTAAAAAAGTAGAAGTTTTAATTTTAAAATAATTTAAGTGAAGGTAAAAACATAACAAAAAGAAAAACTCTAAAATAGGGAAAATTCATTCTGTGAAAATGTTTCTTCTATTTATATCAAGTTTAGGTTAAAACATTTAATCATAACATTAAAAGTTGAATCAACAATAAAATAAAATATTAATTAATGTATATGGATTCTATCGTAATAATTTTTTTTGATTTTATTCAATGAATCAAAATATTTGACTTTTATGGTTTTTAATTAAAACAAAATTGTCAAAAATGAAATAAAGCATAAAAATAAAAATTAATATATAAAAATTAAAATTAGCCCTTTTGAATTTTTATTTTTTTAATCCTTTTTTTGTATTTATTTTGAATAAAAAGTGAAAAAAAGTGAAAAGCAAATGAGTTTATTTTATTTCTTTCTTAGGTGCCAAGCAAATGAATTTCGATGGATTCATGGATTATGTAAAATGTAACAGAAAAATGATTAAATGAAAATAATTTTTATAATTTTAGTAAATAATAATAATAGTAGTGTAATAAAGGTAATAATAAAAGATTTTGATTTGTTTATATTGATTTTCCTTTATTTTTAAACTAAAAACATGAAAAATGATTAATATAATAATTATTTAAAAAATTAAAAAATTCAAAAATTAAATATAAAAATTCAAAAAGTAGAAGTTTTAATTTTAAAATAATTTAAGTGAAGGTAAAAACCTACTGTGGTTTTAGCGGTCAGTAAAAACCTCGGTTGGTAGATTTATGGAGAATTTGTTTCAAATTCTCGATCATGTTTACATTTCTCCCAAAATAGCTGATAGATTTATTTGGTGGAGGGACGACGTCGGTTTCTCGGTCAGAAGCAGTTATGTTTTGAATTAGAAGTAGGTGGATGACAATTCTGCCATGGATACAACATGTCTTGATGGTTTAGACTTGATCTGGAAATTGAAAATTCCTAGCAAGGTCCAAGTTTTCTGTTGGACAATGTTGATGAAAGAATATTCTTCTTGAGACTGATAGTGGAGAGCTTGTCCTTTTTTGTTAAGTAATTGAGGAAGATGAGTTGCATCTTTTCAAGAACTGTGTGATTAGCAAAGTTGTTTGGCTAGGAATTGAGGTGGAGTAGCGAAATAGCCGCCTAGCATATTACCTGTAATTAATTCGCTCAAAGTTGGAAAACTGATTTTTTAACAAATTACTTGGATTGATTCTACCAGCAACTTGTTCGATTCTTTGATTGAACTGAAATGTTATTATTTTCAAGGAGGACAAGTTGGCTAACTTTAAGCTTGTAAATTCTTCTAATTTAAAAAAATGATATGATAAAGAAATTTTACTTATCAAATCGATTACACTTAAGTGTTTCAATAGATGATATGTAACGCTTTTACAAACCAAAAAAACATGTATAGAGGTCAAAATCCCAAAATCCAAAAAGATTGAAAGTGAGGGTGACAAAAAAAACACCACTAATCATTTTCCCCTGTTTCACCCTTAACCATTTTAAAGTCCAAATATAATGTAATTAAAAGAAATCTCATTTTTCAATATTTTTTTATCTTCAATACAAAATTATTTTAAAATTTATATATTAAATAATTATTTTAAATTATTTTACAAAATTATTTTAAAATATTCATTCAGCGGAAGTATCTACGACGCAATTTGATTGGTCTTTTGTCAGAGTTTATTTTTCTTTTCCTCGACCGTGATTTCCTTGATTAATTCAGGTGAGTCATAGTTTTTATATTCAATAATTATTCTTGTATTTGTTAAGAATTTGAAGTTTGTTTTATGGAGTTTTTTTTTGTGTTTGATGGAATTATGATAAGATTAAAATATATGTTTGTTAGGTATGTCTGGTCTCTTAATTATGTAGTTTGCAAGATTTGATGGAATATATTTTGTTGAGCTAGCTTCTCGAGCATCTTCCCCATGAAGACATTGAAAGACAAAATATCAACTCGGATGAAAGTACTATTGAGGATGGTACTAATGCAAACATTCAAAATTCTGAAACAAACTCAAATTTTGTAAACAATTTCAATTAATGATTTCATCCATTGCATGTGAAGAAAATGATGAATGGATTTTCAAATAGGAAATAAATAACGGTAGAATGAAATAAATGAAAAACATTCTTGTTTTATGTTTGGGATTCCAAATTCTCAAATTATGTAAACAAGTCCAATTAATGGACCTCAACCATTACATGTGAAGCAAATGATGAAAGGGTAGAATCAAATAAATGAATAAATTTCTTATTTATTGTTAGGAATGTGTTATTTCATATTTTACATGTGTTATGTTAGACAACTTTATAGATCTCGTGCTTGTGTTAATTTCGTTGTTCTGTAAGTTTTATAACTAGATAGATGTTTAATGAGACATTGTGACTTCTGAAAAGTTACTTCCTACCCCTTCAAACAAAAACTTTTATATATGTAAGGGATGAACACAAAAACCTCTTACATAAGGAATCGACCCTATTAGAAAGATTCTAATGTACACAAATTTATTGTTTGATAGGAAAAAGCAAATACTATATGTTCATAAGTATTATTTTAAATAAAAATATGTAAAATGATACTAAAGACTCTTCATATGACACAACGTAACCACCTTCATTGCTTTCCCGAACTCCATTCCTTTCAAGCCTTTAGGCACATCTTTAGCCTATCAGATTTTTTTTCTACAAAAATCATTTATAGATCTAGACCATATAAAATCATCCATAATAAAAAAAATTATATGCTAGTTTGATAACACAAACTCATGAAAGAAGAATACGAGAAAAGGCCAGAATATGCATTTCCATTTCAATACACTTCTACAATTATTGAATAAAACCTCATATTCTAATGTCATAGCTCCTTCATGACAGGTTTGTATAATTTCCACTCCGCTCCAAATATATAATTCTCCTTATCTTCTCTTTTTCTTTGGATAAAAAAATTGTACCCTTTTATCATAAGGTTAGTTATCAAATCAGAAATTATTAGATAGAGAAAATATTTGGATCAAAAGTAATGATAAATAGAAGTTTACAAGTTGAAGATACCCTAACCTAGTTGTATATTTGGATTAGAATCGTCATGATAGTATCAAGGTGCAAAACCATTCTTATTGTGTATTGGGATTAGAAATGAAAGGGAGGAGTGTCAATAGGAGGTGTTTCAATGTGTTATTGATGGCATGCCGCCGAGATACATAATAGACATTTTGAACATGGCTATGCAACATGCAAACTCTTGAAGGATTAGATTTCTTCGGTAACAGTTCGGCAATTATATCATTCCTAATAATTATATCATTCTCATTCTAAACAATTAGTGAAAACAACAAATGTTTATTTTAAACTATGTGATTATATTTGGAAAGATAACAATTGTATACCAGGAAAGAGAAATTATCATATCAAAGTAAAAAGAACTCAATTATTTGCAATCAAAGAGAGATTTACTCATATCATCCATGTTGTCACTAGGCTTGGTATCCCTGAGACTTCTATTGTCGTGGTGTCTGAACTGCAAAATGTTGTCCAATCATATACTGTCATGCATCAGCTACAACCAAAGGAACTTGAAGAAGTGCAAAAACTTAATCCAAGTCTTCAGTCGAAGTATAAAAAATATATAGAAAGTTTGTTAAAATTAAAACATTCAAGAGGACATGACTTGTACTTACCAATTTTAGATGACACTTCAAACTTCAAGAAGAGTTTAGTTTATTTACAAAACCATCATCATATACTTTACCTATCTAAGTCTAAATAATATATAACCCTTGGACCCAAATCCACATATAAATGAACATTATTTCTACTGTTCATATGGTTTATAAGTTGATCAAATTACCTATCTTGCTATACCTGAAAGAAACGTTTTAACAAAATTATCAATCAAGAAATTATTTAGACTAGTTTTGTGATAATAACATATAAGTTAAGTGAATAATTTCAGAGGAACAAGCAATGCATGCATTATTTGTTGTCCTGCTTCTTTATTCAGTATTCGTGTTTAACATGAAAGTATGAGTTTATCGCTAAAGGAGAAGGAATTTGTGAATTGCACAACTGAGTATGTAGTATATTTAAGAAGAAGAAATAGTGAGTTGCTTATACTATGTCTATATGTCGATTACTTGTTGATAACAGGAAATTGAAAGAAGGAGATCAAAGACTTCAAACATGACTTAAGTGAGGAGTTTGAAATGTCTGATTTGGGTAATCTCTCATACTTCCTTGGTATTGAATTCTACAGGAATAGTAAACGCTGGATGATACACCAAAGAAGATATGCAAGATAAATACGCAAGATATTTGAGATGCAAGATTGCAACCCATCTTCGACTCTTGCTGAGTCCGGATTGCAACTATCGAAAGACACATATACAGATAATGTCGATCCAACACAGTACATAAGACTCATTGAATCACTTCGATGCCATTGTCACATAAGGCTTGATCTGGCATATAATGTAGCTATGGTGAGTAGATTCATGTAGAAACCAAAGGTATCACACCTATCAGCGACGAAGAGGATACTAAGGTATCTGAAAGGAACTCTCGTCTAAGAATTTTTTTATCCTGCTACTGATGAAGAAAAAGAATGTAAGCTTCACTACGCCAAAAACTGGAATAGACAGCGCCCCTTAGAGGGCGCTTTATTACAAAAGCGCACTCTAAAGTGAAGAGAAAAAATAAGGAGCGAACAACTGGAATAGACAGCGCACTTTAGAGGGCGCTTTTGTAATAAAGCGCCCTCTAAGGTGAAGCGAAAAAATAAGGAGGAGATAGAGGGACAACAATACAGGGCGCTTTTTAGAAAGCGCCCTCTAAGGTTACCCTTAGAGGGCGCTTTTAAAAAAGCGCTCTATAAGTCCATGTGCATTTCCAGTTTATAAAGCGCTTTTGGAAAGCCTTAGAGAGCGCTTTTAGAAGCGCCCTCTTAGGCCCCCTTTAGAGGGCGCTTTTGTAACAAAGCGCCCTCTAAAGTGAAGCCAAAAAAAATATGGAGGGACAACAATAGAGGGCGCTTTTGTGAAAGCGCCCTCTAAGGTTACCCTTAGAGGGCGCTTTTGAAAAAGCGCTCTCTAAGTCCATGTACATTTCCAGTTTATAAAGCGCTTCTGGAAAGCCTTAGAGAGCGCTTTCATAAGCGCCCTCTTAGGCCCCCTTTAGAGGGCGCTTTTTTTAAAAAAGCGCCCTCTAAGGTCCCCTTTAGTAAACATTAAAAATATAACATACTGCGCGTTTTGTTATTTCACTATCTGTTATTAGCGTTCTTTTTCACGTTAGGGTTCTGAGGCGTTTTCCTTCCACCTCTGTTAGATCTACATGCGCGTTTCCTCCTTCTACCAATCAAAGGTACACGCTTTTCCCAATTACTGTTTTATGTTATTGCTTTGTTTTAGCTTTGCCCAATTTCTGTTTTACCTTATTACTGCGCGTTTCCTCCTTCTACGTTTGTTTCGACCATGATAGCGGATGCACTAGGAAATTGACGGTTGGTTTTTAGTGACCATGATTGCGGATGCAATGGGTTATACGACCTATGAACATCTGATTTTGTGTCAACACCAGTATCATTAGAAACCTAGGTCCAAATGTGTTTGAACTCTTCTGAAATTGTTTTTTATTTATTCTAATTAGTAATGGATAATACATGGATGTCTTCCAATCGGTTGTCGAGAGAGTACGAGAATGGGGTATCAGAATTCGTTAAGTTTGCCGTTGCGCACGCCGAAGACCCCAGTAGAATGATATGTCCTTGCTTGGGTTGTTGTTATGGGAAACGGGTTGACGCAGTTCAGTTGACATCGCATCTAATGAGGCATGGAATTGATCGAAGTTATACATGTTGGAATTTGCATGGTGAGAAAAGTAACGAGAATGTTGAACCGGGGGATAGTACGACATATGCCTCTAACTATAGTGTCGAGACATATATTAGAAATGATCATAATGAGGGTATTTGGATCAATCCAACCGTCCGTGTTGTTAAGAGACATGTAGAACATATTCCAACCAAGAAAAGAAAGAGAACTTAGTGAAAAAGGTACAGGTCAAATGATTTTAATTGTTTTCTTTATTACAGGTAAAATGACTTTTATGATTTTAATTGTTTTTACATTTGTCATCTGATTTTAATTGTTTTCTTTTTTACAGGTAAAATGATGATGCTGGATATTTGTTTAGATGGAGATGCTCTATTGTCGTCAAGCCTCATTCGCGTAGATGATGATGCTGGATATTTGAAAGTATCCCTCTACGACAATGGAACATGTCCATCTAAACATATATCAATTCTATCTTCAAAAGATAAGGGTTCAATGTTGGCAAGTTACATTGGCTTCCTTGTTCGACAACATATTCCGATTACATGTGATAATTGGAGAAGTCCGGACTTGAAGGTTGGCAAAGAAAAAATATGGTCGGAGATACAGGTACTTACCATATATTGTTATATGTTTTTTGTTGCATCAACTTTGCAGCCCTGTATTGTAGGCAGAATTTAGGACTTCTCAAAGTTGATTTCTTGTTACTTTGTCGTTCATAAAATACACCACTAAATTCTATGCGTTTAATTTTTAATTTTTTTTCATCAGGCTTGTGTCTCAATAGAGGATGGGTATCTACCTAAAGTTACTTTTGTAGTGGTCCAAAAGAGACATCACACCCGTCTCTTTCCTGTCAACCCCAAAGAGACCGATAGAAGTGGAAATATTATGCCAGGTTTTTTCAATATATTTCTCAACGCAGCTGGTATATATTATCATTTGAATTTATCACTTTTTGCTGATTTTGTTGTTCTAAATTGTCAAAGGAACCGTGGTAGACACCAACATTTGTCACCCTAGGGAATTTGATTTTTACCTTAACAGCCATGCAGGAATTCAGGTAATATTAGCTATGTCATTTAACTTTATGCCATTGTTTACTATTTGTTGCTCAATCGCCTTTTGACAGTTCTGTGTTATTTGCATTTGGACGTGTTCTTTTTGCAGGGGACTACTTATGCTGCCATCTGTTGTTTTGGTTGAGCCTTATTTTGTATGGATGTGCGATAGAACTACTAGACAGCTTTTGGATATACAGAACATGTTTGCCACCATGGGTGGATGGGCGTTTTTGTTTAGTATTGGTTAGAACTACTAGACAGCTTTTGGATACAGTGGTCACTGGGTGTTGGTTGCTATGTTTTATTCTCTTAATTGTAGTACTTTGAGAATATGTTGTTGTATATTGTTGATCAAAGAATCATATATTAATGTTGTATATATGGAGGATTAATGTTGTATATAAATGGATTCATGTTGTATATATCAATGGATTAATGGTGTATAACATTGGAATAAAGGATGAAATCAATATGAATTTTACACTTTTGCAGCATGCGAACAGGTTACCAATTAAATATATATCCACTGTTTTTCAAACAATTTTTTTTAAAATAACTAACACTTTAGAGAGCGCTTTGTCCAGAAAGCGCCCTCTAAACACTTTACATTGACAACTTTAGAGGGCGCTTTTTCCTGAAAGCGTCCTCTAAACACTTTACATTGACAACTTTAGAGGGCGCTTTTTCCTGAAAGCGCCCTCTAAACACTTTACAATGACAACTTTAGAGGGCGCTTCTTCCTGAAAGCGCCCTCTAAACACTTTACATTGACAACTTTAGAGGGCGCTTTTTCCAGAAAGCGCCCTCTAAACACTTTACACTGACAACTTTAGAGGGCGCTTTTTCCAGAAAGCGCCCTCTAAACACTTTACACTGACAACTTTAGAGGGCGCTTTTTCCAGAAAGCGCCCTCTAAGGTGTCCCTTTATGGACCACTCCAGAGGGCGCTTTTTTCTTAAAGCGCACTATAATGTGGCCACTTTAGACAGCGCTTTCTCCAGGAGAACAAAGCGCTGTCTTTACCTATGCCAGCGCCAGATTAGAGGGCGCTTAAAAGCACTGTTATAGGCCAAAATAAGCGCCCTCTTTTCCCTTATTTGGCGTAGTGCTTGTGGGATGCACCGACTCAATTTGGTGTAGTGATGTTGAGGATAGAAAATCCACAGCTGGCTATGTGTTTATGCTAGGTGGTGCACTAGTTGCTTGGAATTCAAGAAAGGAACTAGTAGTGGCATTATTGTCGTGTGAAGCTGAGTACCTAGTTGTTTCTCTTTGTGTGTGTCATGCAACTTAGATGGTTAATTTGGTTGAAGAGATTAAGGGAAGAATCATGAAGCGATAACCATAAAGATCGACAACATGTATGCTATCAATTTGGCGAAGAACCCATTAGCGCATGGACGAAGTATGCACATCAAAATGAGGTTCCACTATCTTCGAGACCATGTAGCTAATGGGAAGTTTAACTTCGAACACTGCAGAACTAAGAATTAGATTGCATATATCATGACGAAAGGAGTGCAGGTCGAAGTGTTCAGGAAATCAAGGTCTATGATGAATGTTGATATCTTAGACACAATGAATGAGGTGGTGTGTTGAGAATGCAATTCATGGTGTCGAAGCATGTTTCCGTCGAAACATCTGGTTGTCGAAGCATCGAGGAGTTAGCCTCAACATAGATTTTTACTTAGGCATAACTTTTCAGTGTTAGCAAAATTATGTATTTGGGATTTTCTTAGGGAGAAAGTAAATCCAATCTATAAACATGGAGTAACCCCTATAATTTTAATATAACACCTACTTGCAGTTGTAAAGAATAAAAAATTCTCAGTTTGAGAGCAGAGAGAAACTCTGCAGAAATTTCATCTTCTTCTTACTTTTCTCGTAAACCCTAAATTTTATTTTCTTCCCAAATTTAAAATTTATTTCTTCTTCCATTAAAGATGTGTAGCGCAATATTACAATCAAGGCCGATTGATTCACTCGATTGCAGAGTGAAAAACAAGAGGGAATCTGATCGATGTGATTGAGTCATGTTCATCAAGATTGTTGTGGAATTCTCCATAAGTTTTGGTGAATTTCCATCATTTAAAAACAAGGTGAACAATTTTAAATATGAAAGGACATAAGAATTTAATTAAATTTTATGATGCTTATGAAAACCATGATAATGGGATTTCACTCATTATCCTGTATCTCAGCTTACAAAGTCATATCTTGATCCTATACATGAACATGTAATTTTGGATTTATTGCTTTCCCATTATTCTTGGCCAATATTCTTTCTGATGAATGTTTGTATTCAAAGTCTCTTATGTGTAAGCTCAGTAGAAAATGATGATTTTAATAAACTGATATAGTAATTGCGGGTTTTAAGGAATGTTGATTATTTTCAACTAAAATGAGCATTTGGCACACATATTGTGGATATTGTGGTCCTATGAAGAATAAAGTAATATAACTTCTAAAATGGTGAGGTGTTTATGCCAAGTACATACCCGATACCTATGCATCAATTGTCATATCATTGCAAAACTTTTCTGAGTATTTTAAGGTTATTATATTTGAATTGTGCATTGAAGAAAAGATCAACTTTCCTATATTGGAATTGATTTAAGAACAACTTCTTATTCATATTTGTTTAAGGTTTGTATTTAATCACCAAGTGTGTTGTAACTTGATTTGTAATAGAAAGTGGTGTGCTTTCTAAGTGTTGTAAATAGAAAGTGGTGTGATTTTCGGTTTATGTGAGAATCATTGTAGTTGTTGATGATTTATGAAAAGATCCCTTGAATTAACTTAATTTAAATTCCACCATATGTTTGATTCTTGTGAAATCAAGGAAATGATGTGTTTCTTTGTTGTATTAGAAAATTGTAGGATAGGTCTTGGTGTAAGGTTTGTACAAAGATCTAACATATTGGAAAAAATTTCATAGGGTGTGAGAGGACTAGACTAACTACTGATTGGAAAGGGGAACTAGTATACATTATTGTGTTATTTATTTTTCTCTATTTAAAATTCTTCATTTTACTTCATATGTTCATCAAATTATTTTATGGAAAAATATGAACGTAAGAACCATCTTTTAAAAACGAGAAAAATAAAGAGAAACTAATTCACCCTCACTCTTAAATTGCAAATTTATACTTACATCTTTCTACATGTAAGGAGGGGTACGTGGCAGCCTCTTAATCTTAAAGACTTTGTCAAGTTAAGATATTTACTTGGAGTATAAAAATTAAGTTTGTTTTGGGGGGTGTTGAATATTTAAATAGATTTTGGGTTTGTTAGTTTGGGCCTTAGGAATTTTAAACTCAAATTTGTGTATAATAGGTCCAACTTCTAGAAGTCTATTCTAGAGAGATCCATGAGATTCTCTAGAAGATAAGGATAAATTAGGATTTTTGTAAAATATTAGAGAAAATTCTAGAGAATGATTTATAGCCATTAGATTAAGTTTGAGTTAAAAAATAGTAATCGTTGATTAATGAATGCCACTAGTATAAATAGATGGGATTTACTTGAATTTGTTTCAAGGAAAAATTAAAAACACTCAATAATACAAGTAGCATTCCCTTTTCCAAACTTTCCTATCCTCTTCGAAATACTTTACATTTTCTCCACCTACCCAAAACTTCCTTTCAACAATTGGTAAATTACTTAATAGTCACTATGATCTTTATTTTTTTAGGTCGCATGTCTTATTATTTATTTTTGTTGAAGTTAAGAAGAAGAAAAAAATTACCTTATCCCATTGTCGATTTAACCGTAGCATATGTTTTTCACTGTTTCAAGGCTTAACAATTTTAAAATCCAATATAATGTAATAAAACAAATCCAATTTTTAAAGATTTTTTTATCTTCAATATAAAATTATTTTAAAATATTGATATGTATTTATATTTTTGTTATTGGGCCAAAGATAAACAATAATTGAGTTAAATGAATAAACCCATTACCAAATCCTAGGTAGACAACCCTAGCTTTAAATTCTACAACCAACTGCTTATCCTTTCTCAAATATACCAACTCAACCATATTCAATGGCTACCATGTTTTGATTTAAATACTGATATTTATTTGCACTATTTCTTTAGATCTGATTCGACTTCTACTAAATTTTTCTTAATTTCATTCATAGGTAATATTCTAATATCTACTTAATCTTGTTTTAAATTATGCAGCTTCATCCTAACAGTTGAAGATGAAGTTTATTCATTCGGCAAAAAAAACTACGGTGCAATCTGGTTGGTCTCTTGTCAGAGTTATTTTTTTATTTTCAACGACTGTGATTTTCTTGATTAAATATGGTGAGTCATAGTTTTATCTTCGACATTGGTTCTCGATATTATTAAGATGTTAAAGATTATGTTATATGAATTATTGTGGTGAAGTGTTTGTTAGTTGTTTCTTTGGTTGTGTTAACATGAAGGGCTACCATGTGATTTTGTTAGGAACTGTGATAACATTAAGGATGTCGTATTAGAATTTTGGTTGGGAAACCTGATTTAATACCATCACTGAATTTGGATTGAGTCTGACTCAATCTTATAAAATTAACTTATTAGGTGAGGACTGTCCACCATATATAAATATATCCCCATACCATATTTTATCCAATCTGAGACTATACATACTAAAAAATCATTAAAATGAAAAGTATTGTAGCCACACATTAGTAATAGGAAGAGATAAGTACCATACCTGGTTGGTTAAGTGTCTAACTATATCATACTTATTCTACATTTTATTGCTTTCTTTCAATTTAATCTTTCCATGTTCCTCTTCCTGCTTGCACAGAACCACATTCATGTGCATGTATTTGATACCTTGACAATAGTGATGTCTTACTATCACATTTCTAATGCATGATGAATTTCTTTTTATCGGAAATTGTAGTTCCCAAGGCATTGTTACTTAACGAGTATGATCTTCACGGCTGGAAAACCAAGGTCTGTATCAGACAATCTGCATAAATGGTTTAGTCTCTCTCTGATAGTTTTACATAATTAAAATCTGGTTGTACTTCAAGTGTGTGCTAAGTGGACAAACATTCCCGGAATGAAGAAATATCATGGGAGAAACACCTATGTATTGGAGTCCAGGAGGCCATCTCCAATGTATCGCAGACCTGGTTACGGGTAAGCAAATACCGTAAACTTTAAAAACTTGGATTCTGATGAGTATAAGTGAAAACAAAGTATATTTTCTGAAATCAAACAATATTTTATTTCAACCATCAAAAGTTTATGTCAATTTGAAACCATATAAGGCATCCACGTGACAATATATTTGTACAATCTTCACTTTCATTCTTTCCCTTTCGATATATGCATCCATTTATTTATTTTTCTTTTGGATTCAAAGCTACATATATTGGTGACAGATGCCTCTCAAGGAGAGATATTTGATTGAAATTTCTAATATATTATTCTCATGTTTTATAGTTTTTAACTTCATTTTTCTTAATGAATTTATACACAACATGTATCATGGAGATGACCATGATACAAGTTTCCAGGTAAGTTTCGTCTTTTAATTATGTAGTTTGCAAGATTTGATTGAATATATTTAGTTGGATTCTTGCAGTTTTGATAAATAGCTTATTAAAGTTACTCAATTATATGATAATTTTTTCTTTTGTTGGGTTTGATGAGATTCTGTATAGAATTTGTCGTACCTCATGGGAAAAATGAGAACACGACCTAAGCAAAGCGCGATCGCACGCTCGCAATGATGGACTGAACAGAGTCGCCACCGAACTTTATTTATTCCTAAAAAGGAAAGGGGAAATATCGATAAAACCCAAGAAAAAAAATGACAATGATTATTGGTCATCGCAACCAAATCAGGGTTCGGGAGTCGATTACGCGAGGGGAAGGTGTTAGCACCCCTCACGTCCGTTGTACTCAACGGGAACCATTAGGTCAGTTGTTTGCGTTAGTGTTAGTTAAAATGTTAGGCTTTTCGAATTATTAGTGTCGCATCCGCGAAAAACAACCGGCGGGCTAGAACAAAACAAACAGAGCCGCCACCGTGCGTTATTTATCCCAAAAGAGGGAAAGGAAACGCTCGAAGTAAACCTGGAAAAGACATGGTCTCGCGACCAAAGAGAGATGGGATCGGGAGTCGGTTATGCGAAGGGAAGGTATTAGCACCCCTACGCATCTGTCGTACTTGACGGGATCCACGCTCAGAAAGATAGAAGAAAGGTTGCTAAACACTGCTCAAAAGAATGTACACACACACTGGAAAGAAACACAGATGGAATAAGAGGGGATAGGGCTCGCTAGGATATCGCATCCTATGCCTACGTATCTCATCTGGAATGAGAATCAGAGATACTGTAGTTCGGCTCACGCACGCCAAACAAAACACACACAAGAAACCGACTGCCAATCGCTGGACTTATGTCAAAATCCACACACACAGGAAAACATGGAAACCGAATGCCAATCGCTGGACTTACATCAGACTCCAAACCAACAAACACACACAGGAAACCAACTGCCAATCGTTGGACTTACGTCAGACTCCACACACACAAACACCAATAGGATACGGAATGCCAATCCCTGGTCTTACATCCTTCTCCTAACACACCCAAGAAGGATAACAACCAAACAAGTTAATAGGGAGTCTGGAACCCGAGCCTAATAACTGTCAAGCAAACCCACACAAAAGGAAAAAAAGAGGTGCCCGGAGAAATCTCGTACGACCTCCTGCCTACGTACCTCATCTGGTATGAGGATCAGGGCAACGTAGTTCCCTTTAACAGGGGAGAAACTTTCTCCTAACCAGAGACCGGGAAATGACAAACTAGAAGGGAGACTGACTCGAGCCTAATAGCTATCATGTAATCCACCATGGTCATAGGTTGAGGTTTCTATCTAACTTGCACAGGCAGCAAGCTATCCTAAACAGCACAAGCAAAGCAAACATACACACAATTAGCACACACTATATACAAACAAAGTGGGCTCACACAAGGTTAGGCTGTGAAACACAAGCTAACTGGAATCGGGTGTAGTTAGCTCTT
Source organism: Lathyrus oleraceus (assembly GCF_024323335.1). Taxonomy (NCBI): domain Eukaryota; kingdom Viridiplantae; phylum Streptophyta; class Magnoliopsida; order Fabales; family Fabaceae; genus Lathyrus; species Lathyrus oleraceus. The sequence continues at coordinate 38,031,230 of NC_066585.1, read as the reverse complement.
AACCCTAACATTGAGAGTTAGGGTGAAGCAGATGAAATGGGAAGTGAGGATAAGACCTCACAGCTCTTATCCCTGGCCTGGGAGAGCTTCAGACAAATGAAAGTGGGAGTTCAGAAAGGTGGAACTCTTCTCCACATATGACTGACTCAACAAAGATCTTGGGTTAATATCCACAATGCATCAACACAAGGTGTGTGAGCAAAGTGGATGACACACTGAATAGCAGGAGATGGATTGCACATCTCTTATATCTGCGAATTGCCTCTTAGAGGTCTTTTCCTGCTTGGCACAAAGATAAACAAACACAAGCATTGCCTCTTAAGGAGGACTTCAGACAGGTGCCTGCCCAAGTAACAGGGAAGGTCTTCCAGACTACATGAAGTCAGAGAGTTATACCTATGTGGTTAAGCAACCAAGAAAAAGCAAGTTCAAAATGAACTTAAGCAACTTATGTACCTGTTGAAACATCACACAAGTCAGTTAAACTGTATAGACAAACAGACAATCATGAATATCAACAGTCAAACCCAATGAGCAAAGGCATAAGCCACAAATCAAACTCAAATGAGTTAACAATCCTACAAAACACACAATGTTAGTAGTCAAAAGCAAGCATCAAATGCTCAAGTGAGGTTGCATCATGAACCATATAACCTGGATGTTCAACCTGAAATCAAAGCTCAAAAATGAGACAAACCACTAGGTCAAGGCCTAGGGTCAAAGAGGGAGAAAAAATTCAAAACAGAACATGCAAATTGACATGAATCAACTTCAATCAATTAAGAACACAATCCAAAAGGTCTCATCTCAATATCATTCACCAATTTCATTTCATGAACCAAATAAGGCAAGGTATGCACATTGTAACCACATTGTGACAACAGAATGAACAAATGCACAATAATTCAAAAATGCTTCAATTAATTTTGGCAAAAATCATGGGTAAACCGAACACACAACATGATCATCACACAAAAAATTAGAGCCTTTGGACATGATTGAGCATGGTAATCAAATTGTATAAGTCCAGGCAAGCAAAATAAGCTCATATGTGACACCAAATGTTACACCAACTTAGCACAAGCCTAAAACAGAAATGGTAAAAGATAAAAACCTCAAACCAAAGCCAAAATAAACTTCAACATGTCTAGAAAAAATGTGCAAAAATTCACATCCATTGGACAAAGCACAAGCATTTCACAAAAGATTGAAGTTCAAGACACTTCAAAAGCTCACAAATGACCATCCAGAATGAAAAATCTCAATCAAATCAGAAATGAATCCAAAAATTCCAAACATTATCATGAGCATTCACAACAATCATATCAAGCACCATACAAAAAATCAGAACATTTGGAATTCATTTTGCAAGGCAAATTGATCAATCAAGATGAACATCACAAGGTGTGACACAAATTGTCACACCTAACTTAGAAAAGTCATAATTCAGCAATGGCAATTGATAAAAATGCAAACTCAACACCAAAATGTCCAGAAAGATGTCTAGTTTCTACATGTAAAATTTCATGAGCATTATATTAAAATTGAGCATTTCACAAATGATATAGCAAAGCAATGTCCAAAATGCACACATGTACAAGAACCCTAGCACAAAAAATAAACCAGCCATGCACAATTTAGGGAAAAATGTCCATAAAATACTAGGCAGAAAATGTGACCTAATTCAAAAAACCACACAATTTTTGGATGATTATTGAATTTGTTATGAATTTTGAAAGTTAGAGAAAAAATAAAAAAAAACATAGGAAGCCGTGCATGAACATAGGGAAGGAAAATTGAAAAATCAAAGAAGCATGTGGAAAAAACACCACCGCCTGGAATCGAACCAGGCGCGTTTTCAAAAGGGAAATTGGCGCACTGCATGGCATTTTGCATGGGCCAATAGGAAACGAGCCCTAGCGCGCCTCTAAGGGAACGATTTTGAAACCGTGGCGTAAAGTCCTGAACCGTCTTCTTCAACAGCAAGGGCGCGTGAACAGTAATCTCAAGAACAGCTCAAGAACTTTTGTTCCAGTTTCTAAAATTGAATACACTAATGCCTAGATCTTGCATTGTACATCATGAATCTACCATTGGTTAAGCATATAACACCATAAACAATGAGAATCGAAGCCAACAAGTTTTGCACATGAAAATTAAAATCAACATAACTTGTTCAATAATGCATGGAATTTAGTGGTTCAAAGCTCAGAATCAAAAGCATTGCAAGATCTACAAGTATAGCATAACAATTTCAAGAAATAAGAGGATCGAATTTGTGACCTCTTGATGAACAGCTTGGTGATTTCGCGTTTTCCAGGCCTTGTAATGGTTCAATCTTCCTCTAGCAAGCTTGTACAAGTGTTTGGAAGAATGTTTGAGGTCCAATTGGTCTTGATTCAACAGAATTTTGATTCCACCATTGATGAACTCAAGCTTTGAATATGTTTCAAACTGCACGAAATCACTTGAATCTTGGTTCAATCTTGCTCCATAATGATACTAGATGATGAATTGATCAAGAAAAATGCATGAGATGTGAAGAAATTTGGAGAAAAAATGAGAGAGAATTTTGAGAGACTTTGAGAATTCTAGATCTAGAATTGGAAAATGTGATGAATTCTGTTATGATTTGTGTTATATATGCTTCACTAATCATGTTTAATTAACCTAAACCAAGTGCTAATGAAAATTAATTAAATTTGGAGGTGTTTTGGCAAAATTGGGATTTTACCTCATGCATGAAAATGCATGGATGAACAGTACGAATTTGGCCTTGATTTCACTCAAAATATTATTTTAAAGCTAATGGTGATAGTCACATGTGCAAATAATTCACCAATTTTGAATTTCATTTTTCCCTCCAAAAATTAATTGAATTTTCAAATATTTATGGGAATGTAATGCATGTCATGTGATGTATGTTTTGGATAGTACATGTCAAGACATGAAAAATGCAAAAAGAACCACTCCATTTGGCCTTTTGGTTTGAAAGTTATGCATGTTTGAAGTTCCATGTTCACTTGACCAAGTTTGATCCATATCTCTTCAACCACACATGAGAAATTGATAATCTTGGACTTTTTGGAAATGGAAGAACAAGATCTACAACTTTCATGTTCAACAAAATTTCATTTGAAGCTTTCTTGATGATGTAATCTTGAGGAGAAAACCTTTCCATTTTTGGCAATTTCAAATTACAAGTCAATTTCTATTTTTGGAAAGTTTTGTCCTGACTTTATTTTCTTCAATATTGATGTTTGAAATGTCAAATGAGACTTGTTTGAACATGAATGAAGTATTTCTAACCACTTCCCACCTCCAAATCCAACAGTTGACTTGTGGTTGACTTTTGCAGTTGATAGATGACTTGGTCATGCACAGATGAATTTGAGCCTCAACCTCCTGATGAAATGACTCCAAAATGAAACCCTAGCTTATACAAGCTCCATAAAACCATATGATGATCCCCATCTCAATGAAGACCTCATCTCCTTGAAAAACCCTGATTGGCATAATGCAGCTGATTAGGGTTGACTAGAGGTCAAAACCCTAATCCCAAGGCACATGATCAGGAATAATGAACTTCTTGGTGATGATAAGACCATGATGATGGTGATGTATCATTTCAACCAAGATGATGATCAATCTCCTTGAGGAACCAAGAAACCCTAATTGAAGCACAAACCCTCAGATAATTAGTGATCAATTCATGAGACCCTCAGGCTTGCATCTTCTAACCTCTTTATCTTCTGAACAAGACTTAGGAGGATGACTTGCTTAATGTTTCCACATGATATGCAAAGATGCAATGACTAATCTCCTAAAAATGAAATGCAATATGCTAAACTAGTCCCAAGAGAGGAGGGCAAATTTTGAGGTGTTACAGCTGCCCCTATTCAATCCACTGTGAACCTGTCGATATGAATAGCCCCGGCTTTCAAATGATCAGGGTGAAGAGTGATTGAATACCAAGAACAGACGAACAATTTGCACTCTGATGGGAAATAATTAACAATGCCTGTCAGAATCGGCAAAGAAGCAATCTCAAAAGAAACATCTGTCTGGTACGGAGAAAGGTTGGCCTGAACACCGAAACAGAAATTTGACTTGTATACCAAAATAGATGGTAACACAGGGATAACCATGGCCTGAACACCGTCTATCCGCTGGGGATTATTACTACTTTTTTTTTTACTTTTCTTGAACCCCGAAACTTTCTGATTGATTTCCTTTTTTTCATTTTCTTGAACCCCGAACAAATATTTTCTTTTGCGCGAATGATCCCGGATCACCGCAGTTGAACCCAGACAACTTCATAGTAGTCTTGTTTGCCGAATAATGAACCCCGCTCTCCATTTGAACCCCAGTCGCCGGACGATAACTTGTGATCGCCATTGTGAACCCCGTTCTCCAGAAAACACCTTGTGTCTCCCTTTCTCCATTTGGACCCCTTTCTCCAGAAAATGCCTCAACACTTCCTTTTCTCCATTTGAACCCCGCTCTCTAGAAACTTGTGATAATCCCGCTGGCAACGTCGGAAATAACACCAAAACACCACTCTGACGGCGACATATCAGAGGGTACACCTTCACAAAAGGAAGGTAACATGTGCATCTCTTCCTTAGAAGACACCCATAACGACCTCTGTTGGCCTCAGCCAAAGTCTAAGGTGACACACGAACAGAAGATAATCCTGAGGACCTCATCCCGGATATAATCTTCAACTCCAATCTCCATTTGAACCCCGTTCTCCAGAAAATGCCTCAACACTTCCCTTTCTCCAATTGAACCTTGTTCTCCAGAAAATGCCGCAACACTTCCTTTTCTCCAATTGAAACACATTTTCGCGTTGATCGCGTAACGTCCTTTGATTTTATTTCCATCTCCACCCGATAGAAAAATTTCCTCCAATATCGTACTACTGGGGAACATTGCTGATCTGACGTCATGATGCTAAACTCCTCAGAGTAACATCTTCCAACTTCTATCTCGCACGACAGAAATCTCCTCCAGTATCGCACTACTGGGGAATATTGTTGACCCAACACCACGATGCTAAACTCCTCAGAGTAACATCATCACCATCCGGCGAAACCAAACCTCAAGCAGTAACCACGGCTCGAGTAACTGATGCTCGCGAGGTTGATGCTGATTTTCCAACTAGCGAAACCACTTCTCAAACGGTAACCACGGCTTGAGTAGCATCTTCACCCACTGGCGAAACCAAATCTCAAACGGTAACCACGGCTTGAGACTAACTGATGCTTGCAATGATGATGCATGATTTTTTCATGCGTAATGCTCCATAATCATGGAAGTGCTACGCAATTTATTATGCAATATGCCATGCTTATCTGAATGATGAATGCATAAAAAGTATCCCCCTCAAGGGACTCTCCTGGGGAGCTCAAGGCACTCTGCTGAGGAACTTGACAACACTCCAATCTCCACCCTGCTGGGGAATAGCACTGCTGCTGGGAAATAGGCCACCCTTACCAGGAATAACCTCCTCTGCACCCGATCCGCTTGGGGACTTCGCTGGGGAAAGAACCACCAACGCACTCTGTGGGGAAACCAACAATCTCTGACTTACTGGGGATACAACAAATCCCGACTCTGCTTGGAGAAACCAATACCAATAGATACCTCCACTGGGAAATAGCAACCTTCAGGCCTGGCTGCTGAGGAAACACCGACCTCAAACCCGCTGGGGGAGATAACCATCCCGACCCTGCTAGGGAAAACACAGACCTTGAATCTGCTGAGGAGGTAACAATCCCAACTCTGCTTGGGGAAACCAGGAAATTCTGGCACAGAACACCCGTCGACTCGTCGAACCATGGCATTCAACATCCAAATCCAATGTCAGCTTTCCAATTTTGAGAGCTCCCAGACTCGTCTGGACTTTTCTGATTCATCACCTCGTATTCTTGACTGCTCCGTACTCCACGGAGAGCGAACTCCTTAGATTGGTACAAACTTTCTAATCTTCAGACTTTGAAGAGTCTTCTTGATTAATATCCAAGATCGTCGTACGTCTCGCTGCCTTTTCACCATTTCTCCATCCATTCATCCCTGATCGGACTCCTCGGGGATCTTTTCGTCAAAAGCTTCCATATCACAACCTGCAAGTGAGTGAAAATATCTAACAGTACCTGCGAAAGAGATCGTTAGATAAAACCGTGCCCCGGGCGCGTCAAGATTCAACACTTGGGTCACTCAACCTTCCGAATAAGATTTCAAATTTCCAATCTTATAAGCATGCATTGGAAGGGACCTGTATGTCTTAAAATGCAAAGATTCTTTATCACAAATAATTGGATGTTTTCGCAATCAAAGCTGTAATGAAAACAAAAACAAAATTATTTGACTGAATATGCATTTTATTGATTGAAAAAGTGTGGCTCATAACTGAGCAATACAAAGGAAGCAATTCCCGAAAAGAGGTAATTGCGCACAAAAGGAAAAAAATCTATCCTAATGGCAATGTGAAACCGTGATCTCATCGAGTTCCAACTCGATTACACCCCATATGTCCTCAGACTCTCCGTGCTTTCTGCCTTCTGAAAAAGACGCTTCCGACTGATCCCCACCGGGGACTATCCATGTCATATCCAAAGTGAAAACGATCATGCCAGACGCAGTTGTTCGTTTCAATCCCTCTTTTGCCTAGACCGCTCTTTCGGGTTTTCAGTCCACCGGGATACCCTTTTTTGCCCAAGTCGCCTTTTCAGGTTTTCGACTTGCCGGGTGTACATTTTTCCTTTTTATCCCTATTTTTTGCCCGAACCTTTTCATTTTTCTTTGGTTCGCCGGGATGCCCATTTTTGCCTGGACTATTTTATTCTTTTCGTCCAGCGGGTCTCTTATATGAAGTATTTTTTAACTGCGTCCGCATTCATAGGGGATGGAAAATCCTCACCATCCATGGTCGTTAACAATAAGGCTCCTTCAGAGAAAACCTTCTTGACCACGAATGGACCTTCATAATTAGGTGTCCATTTTCCCCTACGATCGTTTTGAGGAGGAAGGATCCTTTTCAACACCAAATCCCCTACGTGATACACACGAGGTCGCACCTTTCGGTCAAAAGCACGTTTCAACCGCTGCTGGTACAACTGCCCATGACAGATAGCCGTCAGCCTCTTTTCCTCAATCAGGCTCAACTCTTCATACCTGGTCCTTACCCATTCAGCCTGTTGCAACTTCACGTCCATCAGGACTCTCAAAGAGGGGATTTGAACCTCAACCGGTAGCACGGCTTCCATTCCATATACCAACGAGAAAGGCGTTGCCCCAGTAGACGTACGCACTGAAGTTCGATACCCATGCAATGCAAACGGCAACATCTCATGCCAGTCTTTATAAGTCACGACCATCTTTTGCACAATCTTCTTAATATTCTTATTAGCCGCCTCAACCGCCCCATTCATCTTCGGACGATAGGGAGAAGAATTGTGATGTTCGATCTTGAATTCCCGACACAGTTCTGCCATCATCTTATTATTCAAATTAGAACCATTATCAGTAATGATTCTCTCGGGAACCCCATATCTGCAAATGATGTCTCTCTTCAGGAATCTGGCAACAACCTGCTTCGTCACATTTGCATAAGAGGCCGCTTCCACCCACTTGGTGAAGTAATCAATAGCCACTAATATGAGTCGGTGTCCATTCGAAGCAGTAGGCTCTATCTTCCCAATCATATCAATGCCCCACATAGCAAACGGCCACGGAGACGACATCAAACTCAACGGATTTGGAGGCACGTGCACCTTGTCAGCATAAATCTGGCATTTATGACACTTCCGCACGAAATTGAAACATTGGGCCTCCATCGTCATCCAATAATAACATGCCCTCAACAGCTTCTTCACCATTGCATTCCCACTGGCATGGGTACCGAACGACCCCTCATGAACCTCTTTCATCAATTGGCTTGCTTCTCTATCATCAACACATCTGAGCAAGACCCAATCAAAATTTCTCTTGTACAAAACCCCATCCTTATTCAGGTAGAACACCAGGGCCAACCTCCGCAGAGTCTTTTGATCCTTCTTGAATGCTCCCTCAGGATACTCTTGAGTCTCCAGATAGCGCTTGATATCATAATACCACGGCTTCTCATCATCAGGCGCTGTATCAACAGCAAACACATAAGCCGGTCTATCCAGACGTCCCACCTCAACACTGGGGAACTGATTCCACCACTGCACCTTAATCAAGGAGGCCAGAGTAGCCAAAGCATCTGCCAACGGATTCTCTTCTCTGGGCACATGATGCATTACCACCTTGGTGAAAAACGTCAACAATCTCCTTGTATAATCCCGGTATGGAATTAAATGAGACTGATGCGTATACCATTTTTCGTTAACCTGGTTCACAACCAAAGCTGAATCTCCATATATGACAAGGTTCTTGATCCTCAAATCAATCGCCTCTTCAGTCCCCAATATACAAGCTTCGTATTCAGCGATGTTGTTGGTGCACTCAAATGTTAGCCGGGCAGCAAAAGGAATGTGGGATCCTTTCGGCGTAACCAAAACAGCACCAACACCGCTACCATTCACGTTAACGGCCCCATAAAACATCAGAATCCATTCAGATTCAGGGTCAGGCCCCTCCTCCGGGATCGGTTCCTCGCAATCTTTCGATTTGAGAAACATGATGTCCTCATCAGGGAACTCAAACTTCATCGGTTGATAATCCTCAATAGGTTGCTGGGCGAGGTAATTAGACAATACACTCCCCTTGATCGCTTTCTGAGAGGTGTACTGTATATCATATTCAGTCAAAATCATTTGCCACCTCGCAACCCGTCCGGTCAATGCTAGCTTTTCAAAAATGTACTTGATTGGATCCATCTTGGAAATCAACAAAATGGTATGAACCAGCATATACTGCCTCAGTCGGCGAGCAGCCCAGGCCAAAGCACATCAAGTTTTCTCGAGTAGTGAATATCTTGTTTCACATTCGGTAAACTTTTTGCTAAGGTAGTATATGGCATGCCCTTTTCGACCAGACTCGTCATGTTGCCCCAATACACACCCCATAGACCCCTCGAGGACTGTCAAGTACATAATTAACGGTCGTCCCTCCACAGGAGGCATCAGAATCGGAGGCTCCTGCAAATACTCTTTTATCTTTTCAAATGCCACTTGGCAATCATTATTCCACCTGACCGTTTGATCTTTTCTCAACAACTTGAAAATCGGTTCGCACGTGGCTGTTAGATGAGATATGAACCGTGAAATGTAGTTCAATCTACCTAAGAAACCACGAACCTACTTCTCCGTTCTCGGTTCAGGCATTTCTCTTATTGCTTTTACTTTAGCAGGATCAACCTCGATTCCTTTTTCACTTACAATGAACCCCAGCAATTTACCGGACCGCACTCCGAAAGTGCACTTGTTCGGATTCAACCTCAGTCTGAGCTGTCTCAGCCGGTCGAACAACTTGGCTAGATCTACCAAATACCCCTCTTCTGTTTGGGACTTTGCTATCATGTCATCAACATAGCATTCGATTTCATGATGAATCATATCATGAAACAAAGTCACCATGGCTCTCTGATAAGTAGAACCGGCGTTCTTGAGACCAAATGGCATCAACTTGTAACAAAAAGTACCCCACGGTGTGATGAACGTTGCTTTCTCCATATCATCTGGCGATATTTTGATTTGATTATAGCCAGAAAAGCCATCCATGAAGGAAAACACCGAGAATTGAGCTGTATTATCTACCAACACATCAATGTGAGGTAGTGGGAAATCATCTTCCGGACTAGCTCTGTTCAAATCCCGGTAGTCCACACACATTCTCACCTTTCCATCCTTCTTCGGTACTGGCACAATATTTGCGACCCAAGGCGGATAATTAGTGACAGCTAGGAAACCAGCATCCCACTGCTTCTGTCCTTCCTCCTTAATTTTCATGGCCATCTCGGGTCGAGTTCTGCGCAACTTCTGCTTTACTAGAGGACAATCTGCTCGCAACGGTAGCTTGTGCACAACAATATCGGTATCCAACCCTAGCATATCTTGATAAGACCAGGCAAATATGTCGACATACTCTTTCAACAATGCTACCATTCTGCTCTTAACACTTTCCTCCAAAGCGGCCCCGATTTTCACTTCTTTTTTCACCTCGTCGGTACCCAGATTCACTATCTCAATTTGCTCTGCATGCGGCTGAATCACCTTCTCCTCTTGCTTTAACAACCTGGCTAATTCCTCCGGCAGTTCACAATCTTCTTCACCTTCTTCTTCGGCATGATAGATCGGATTTTCGAAGTCATACGAGGGTGTAACAGGATTGTTATCAATGAGATCCGGCGAGAAATCGCATCTGCATGAATGTTGATTCATACACTGCTTTAGAACCGAAGCGAGACAAATTGAAAAAGGAAAATGAAAACATTGCCATTTTTATTTTTGTTTTTTAAACTGCAAAAATAAATGAAAAACAGGAAACACCGCTTTTAACTGAAAAAACATCCATTTATTTATGATGCAAATTTTGCAAAATGAAACATGAGATGGCCCTTACAATGAACCATTACGTTTCGGGCAAAACGTATGGCTTCCATGCCAATAAAATTGAAAAACAGAAAAATATTACTCTTCAAGTAGAGTGACAGTGATGATCTTCTCAGCCTTCCAGTTCTGGACTTCCATCCCTGGTGCGCACGGCTTTATCCATTGATCTATCTCGCAATCACTGTCAACTTCTTCACCCACCATACAGATGTGACCTGGATCCAGCATTCCAGCACTGGTGAATGTGAATGACGGACGACGTCCTCTACCTTGTCCTGACGAGCCTCGGCCCGGCTGATAACCAACCCCGAACCTGTCTTTCTTGGCGGAGATGTCCATCATCTTCCCCCAACCAGGAGCTTCTCCACTCTTCACCACCTCAGCAGCCTGCTTATACGAAGAAATGGATGGCTTCTCCTCATCTTTAGCAAAAAGAGCATTCTCCACCCTGACGGTTTCGAACGCTTGACTTGGGGTTTCCCATATCTCACCGTCCATTTCCACGTATTTGAACGATGATAGGTGGCTGACAAATATATCCTCCTCTCCACAAACGGTGACGACCTGCCCGTCCCAGATATACTTCAGCTTTTGGTGTAAAGTCGAGGTCACTTCCCCAGCAGCATGGATCCATGGGCGACCCAACAGGCAACTGTATGCCGGCTGAATATCCATGACATAGAAAACAGACTTAAACACCTCGGGCCCGATCTTCACTGGGAGCTCCACTTCACCGAACACAGCCCGCTTCGAACCGTCGAAGGCTCTCACTATCAAATCCGTGGGCGCCAAAATCAACCCTTCACAGTCCAGCTTCGCCAAGGATTTCTTTGGCAACACATTCAAAGATGAGCCAGTATCAACCAACACATGTGAAAGCACGGCTCCTTTACATTCCATAGCAATGTGTAAAGCCCTATTATGATTCCTCCCATCCACAGTTAAATCCAAATCAGTGAAACCCAGTCCATGACTGGCATTGACATTCGATACCACCGTCTCCAACTGATTGATTGTTATCTCCTGGGGAACATAGACTCTCTTCAGAATCTTCAACAAAGCCTCTCTATGCCCCTCAGAGCTCAGCAACAATGACAGGATTGAAATCTTGGATGGGGTCTGCTGCAGATGGTCAACAAGTTTGTACTCTGACTTCTTGATGATTCTTAGAAATTCTTCTGCTTCATCATCAAGTTCCTTCTCCGACCCAACAGGCGTCGGTGTCACCACAGGAGTACCTTCATTGATTACTTGTTTTCCTCTTGCCCTGGCTAAAGCCTCGACCTTTTCTTTCTTTTCTTTTTCTCCTTCTCCACCCCTCAAAGCATCAGGAGCAAATAACCTTCCACTACGAGTGAAACCACTGGGTCCGACATTATCCACCTTTGAAACGGTGGTTTCACTTGCAGTCTGATCTTCCATTTTCTCTCCATTACAATAAACTTCCCCACCATAATGCCATGACACGACATCATCTTTGTCATAAGGAATTGGCCCAGGTACCGTGATAGTAACTGGAGCCGCATCAGCCAGCGTTGACAAATCAACCGGGTCAAAATAGATAGTTATGGTGGAGACATCTTCCTTCCCCGAATCCACCTTCTCAAACCTGAGACTTCCTTCGTCCATCAGCCTCTGGACAACCTCCCTCAATAAAACACACCCATTCGGAGCAACAATGCATGCAGCACAACAGTTGTCACAACCCGGAAAGACCCCATTCTTCAACAATTGTCGTTTGACCTCAGCCAAAGGAGTCTTCAATTGATCTACACTCGACAGCCCAATCCTGCTCTCCTCAGAGATTGCATTCACCCCCATTTGACCATGCGCGGGCATGGGATTAGCATTCACATTTGGAGATGGAGCAAAGTTGATAACTTTGGAATCCACTAAGTCCTAGACCACATGCTTAAAAGCTTTGCAGTTTTCTATGTTGTGTCCAGGTGCACCCGAGTGAAATTCACATTTGGCATTCTCATCAAAACTGGCTGGCCTCTGATCAGGTCTCAAAGGTGCCAAAGTTCTTAGTTGAACCAACCCCAAATCTTTCAGCTTTTTCAACAAGAATGAATAGGTCACAGATGGCCTATCAAACTGACGATCATTCATTCTCCCGCGCACCTGATACCCAACCCTTTGTGGTCTCTGTTGAAATGGCTGGCGTTGTTGTTGCGGTTGTTGTTGTTGTTGTTGTGCAGGCTGATTATCAGCAGGAATGGTTACCGCAGCGGTGTGCTGGTAGTAACGATCCCTGCTCTGTCCTCTTTGAGCATACACTGCGCTGGTGTCACCCTCTTTCTTTCTCTGACCATTTCCAAAGGGCTTCTTCGATCCAGATGACGAAGCGTTACCCTGAATTTTCCCCAGCTTCAACCAGCTTTCAATTCTCTCCCCCGCCACCACTATATCAGCAAAGTTGGTAACCGGGTATCCAACCATTCTTTCAGCAAAGGTCCCCTGCAGGGTACCCATAAACAGATCGGACATTTCTCTATCCACCAATGGAGGTTGGACCCTGGCAGCCAGTTCCCTCCATCTCTGGGCATACTCTTTAAACCCCTCATTAGGCTTCTGAGACATACCCTGCAGCTGGGTACGACTAGGAGCCATATCAGCGTTGAACTGATACTGTTTAAAGAATGCATCGCCAAGGTCCTGCCAGCTCTTGATATTAGAAGACTTCAGCTTGGTGTACCATTCCAGGGATCCTCCGGACAGACTGTCCTGGAAGAAGTACATCCGCAGCTTCTGATCCATCGTATACGCAGAGATCTTGCGGACGAAGGCCTGAAGATGAGTTTCCGGGTAGGAACTCCCATTGTATCTGTCAAATGCAGGCGCCTTGAACTTCTGTGGGATCACAATCCCCTTGACCAGCCCCATATTTGACATGTTAACAAACCCGGGAGTAGCATGACTCTCTAAAGCTCTGATCTTCTCTTCCAGCAGCTGGATCTCCATATTCGGCGGTTGGACACCGTATTGACCAAACGGCTCATTCATCAAGGAGAATTGATCAGCTTCTCGGTCCTCCTCTCTATCATCCTCAGCCCCAAAGAAAGGAGGAAACAAACTGTCCTTCATATTATTGCCCATTTGACCGGGTCCACCACCTGTGGCAGCACCAAATCCACCGGCATTGTTAGTCACTACACCCATAGTTGTCCTCTTTCCATCGTCCCTAGAACCACCCAGACCATGGTTAGAGACACCATCCAGATTGACACCACTGTTGGCAGCCGAAGCCCGCTCGAGCTTCTCCACTTTATCAGCCAGTGCTTTCTGGCCCACAGCAAACCCTTGCATGATATTAATCAGCTCATTCATCTTCTCCTTCAGCTCGAGAACATCTGTATTAGGTAGATCCATCAGCCTAGGCGTGTTGCGTCTGGTAAAATATCGGTGCGGACGGGTTGTGTGCAAGGGAATGACTCTACGCGCACGAGCAATGATTCCTGAAACAACCAAGCACGTTAGAGACTGACACCTGCAACATAAAAGACAAGTTATTATGATTATGCATGAATGCAATGTTTATCCACATGAGGAACATTCTGTCTTTCGATCCCGGCTTCATCGAGACAGATAATAATCCGGCAGCAATATTTTGACATTCATCAAATGATTTCATCATACAAATCAGAGATATATGATTTAGCAAAATACCACCCAGCCAGGTGTGTGCCATGTGAGAGCATACAGGAAAGCAAATAAAGCTTGAAGATCGACCACTGAATGAAAACAATCATTGTATACCAACAGTGCACAAATAGTGCCACAGTCATACACCAGGTTGGTACAGATCATATACAATTCTCCAGAATCGGGAAGAACATACAAGCAAGTGAATTCCGTCAACAGGCCTGACGGTAATCCACACAAATGATAACAAAAGACTACACTAAAGAAGGTCCCACAGACGGCTCTGCATCATCAACCATCTTGGTATACTTCACCGCGAACCTAAGCTCAGTGTTCTCCTGCTGCAATCTCCCTATCTCCTTCTGGCAAATCTTCATCTGTCTGAAGTGGTGATCTCTCTCAGCAAGATAATGATCTCTCTCAGCAATGATCTTCACGTTCTCCGCTTCCTTAGTCTTCAGCTTTGCTTCCCATTCGGCGACGAGGATTCTGACTCTGTCTTCCCTCTGATCCTTCACAAGGATTTGTCTCCTCTTCTCATCTTCAATGACCTTTGAAGCTCTAGACAACCTCTCCTTGGTGATGTCGTGCTCCTTGGTAGACGACTCCAATGCTTGGCTGATCTTGCGGTAATAGGCAGTGTCTATCTCAAAGCGCTTTGCTTCCATGGCATGTTTCTTATCCTGATCTTCCATTCTCCCTTTGATCCCCTGATTAGCCATCTGAACCCTAGCAACACTCATCTCCAATTCAGTCTTCTCTGCTTGCAGCTGATCTTTGGCTTTCTTCATCTCAAGGAACTCTTCCATAGTGACAGAAGAACGTGGCCCCTCAATCATAGGACACCAAGGATCACCTCCAGGGAATGGTAGATGGGTGAGCTCGATCCTCTTCCTAAGCCAGTCATCAAATGGAGGAAAAGACCTGCTATTAATCTTGCCAAAAGGAACCTTGCCCTTCCTCTGAATATTTCGCCATGCCCCCGACACTTGCCTCAACTGTAACAAGTTACCCTCAGCTGGGAAGTAGAAAGACTCCTGAATCTCACACTCGAGAGGAGAAACCTCCATAGCAAACCCCACTTGTCTCCTAAGAAGCGTCGGGTTGTAATTAATGCAACCTTGAACTCCTATAAGAGGCACATTGGGAAGACTTCCACAACTGTAAATAAAATCTTGTCCAGCCATACCGTTGTGAGTCCAAGCTATGTCCTTGGCTCGCAAACCCATCAACCTGACTGACCACTTGACAGTAGGATCAAGAGCGACAAAGGCACCCCTGGAAGGCAAATACCCCATAAACCACTTGTACAACAACTGAGCACAACATCAGATCAATCCACCCCGCCGCTTCTCGTTCCGATTATGGACCGAGTAATAGACATCTCCAACCAAAGTAGGAATGGGATTCCTCTGTATAAATAACCTGATGGCATTAATGTCCACAAAGCTCTTCTGATTAGGAAACAAGATGGTCCCATAAATGCTCACAGCAATCAAGGCACAGACGGTCCTCCAATTACCCACAACAGCATGTTCCTTGGCTTTAGCCTCCAAGAAACTCAGATGAAAACCAGGTAATTTTCCCTTCTCCTTCAAACCCCCCTTTGTCACCTCCGGGCTCAAATAAAGAGCACGAGAAATCTCAGCGATATCAGGCTCCCCCTTAGTGGCATAGAAAGGAATCTGATCTCGGATCTGAATACCTAGGATGCTGGCATAATCCTCCATCAAGGGTCCCAACAAGTAATCCGGGAACACGAAACATCTTAAGCCCGGGTCATAGAACTGGAGAAGAGTATGAATGGCGCTCCTATCGCTGTCTGTGAGCCTGAAAACCAACTTCAGAATACCACCGTATGCCTCATGGAACATCCCCACATGGTCAAGGGTAATCAGTGCTATCATATCTCTCAGCACACAGACCTCTGGGTCGAAGAAACTGTAGACAACATCATCCTTCAAACCGGGCCTCATATCTGAGCAAAGAAGTCTCTCAACCAGGATCTCAATCGAAAATGTCCCTGCATATGGATAAACATGAATTAGATGCGGATAAATGCAAAATGAGGATGATGCTGATGTATGAATGCAATGCATAGTGCCATCCTCCAAGTCATCTGATCGTCTGTTGCACCGAGTTACAGCCTCTGAACTGATCACAACCATCTGAAGGAATATGTAACCACAAATCCCACTCAGGGTTCCAAAATAAACGGAACTGAAAGATACATCACCATCATCACCGAAGATTCACTGATCTGATAACCACACAATCTTCTGAACCAGCCCAGGGAATCCTGAAATAAACGGATCCCCACTGATAAATACCACGGACAGAACTCCGGCGTCTCGGAAATAAATCCATAAATCCGACTTATAAATAGGACTCTGATCAATAACTGAACCACTAGTCACCAACAAAGTCACCATCAGAACATGCATCTGTAAGAATCAACCCTCCCCTCACAGGTGAATTCTAATCAGGTAATCCTAAGGCGGATAATAGTCTCGACAATCGGGCAAAGATACTCAACGGGTTTGCCCTTTCGGGTGTGCCGTTGCAGCTCTCTTAAGATCGTCTAAACCAAAGATCCGGGAAAGAACGGTCACCGAAGTCAATAGCTCAGATGAGGTAACTCGACCAAAGTGGAAACTCCACAAAGGAAAAGCTCCCTCAAAAGAACCTCGCCCGGCTTGTGGTATGTCACGTCGCAACATCATGCTGATCCAACATGTGAGGAAACGTGAGACCACACTAATCCTAGGTGTATACTCGGGCCTGGGTTTTAGCCCCACTCAGAACACCCACCCCAAATCAGAGAAACCACCTGTACAGAAGACAGCACAATGATAGTATGATACATGCAAATATTTATGCAAATATATACACAACATGATAATCATAAATGCAATAAATAGAGCAACACAAGCAACCTAACTATCCTAGAGAGCGCTAGGAGAGACTCGCTTAGGGAAGATGGACCAGCAATAGGTCAACTTCTTTAGTCCCCAGTAGAGTCGCCAGCTGTCGCATCCGCGAAAAACAACCGGCTGGCTAGAACAAAACAAACAGAGCCGCCACCATGCGTTATTTATCCCAAAAGAGGGAAAGGAAACGCTCGAAGTAAACCTGGAAAAGACATGGTCTCGCGACCAAAGAGAGATGGGATCGAGAGTCGGTTATGCGAAGGGAAGGTATTAGCACCCCTACGCATCCATCGTACTCGACGGGATCCACGCTCAGAAAGATAGAAGAAAGGTTGCTAAACACTGCTCAAAAGAATGCACACACACACTGGAAAGAAACACAGATGGAATAAGAGGGGAAAGGGCTCGCTAGGATATCGCATCCTATGCCTACGTATCTCATCTGAAATGAGAATCAGAGCTACCGTAGTTCGGCTCACGCACGCCAAACAAAACACACACAAGAAACCGATTGCCAATCGCTGGACTTATGTCAGACTCCACACACACAGAAAACATGGAAACCGAATGCCAATCGTTGGACTTACATCAGACTCCGAACCAACAAACACACACAGGAAACCAACTGCCAATCGCTGGACTTACGTCAGACTCCACACACACAAACACCAATAGGATACAGAATGCCAATCGCTGGTCTTACATCCTTCTCCTAACACACCCAAGAAGGATAACAACCAAACAAGTTAATAGGGAGTCTGGAACTCGAGCCTAATAACTGTCAAGCAAACACACACAAAAGGAAAAAAAAAGGTGCCCGGAGAGATCTCGTACGACCTCCTGCCTACGTACCTCATCTGGTATGAGGATCAGGGCAACGTAGTTCCCCTTAACAGGGGAGAAACTTTCTCCTAACCAGAGACCGGGAAATGACAAACTAGAAGGGAGACTGACTCGAGCCTAATAGCTATCATGTAATCCACCATGGTCCTAGGTTGAGGTTTCTATCTAACTTGCACAGGCAGCAAGCTATCCTAAACAGCACAAGCAAAGCAAACATACACAGAATTAGCACACACTATATACAAACAAAGTGGGCTCACACAAGGTTAGGCTGTGAAACATAAGCCAATTGGAATCGGGTGTAGTTAGCTCTTAACCCTAACATTGAGAGTTAGGGTGAAGCAGATGAAATGGGAAGTGAGGACAAGACCTCACAGCTCTTATCCCTGGCCTGGGAGAGCTTCAGACAAATGAAAGTGGGAGTTCAGAAAGTTGGAACTCTTCTCCACATATGACTGACTCAACAAAGATCTTGGGTTAATATCCACAATGCATCAACACAAGGTGTGTGAGCAAAGTGGATGACACACTGAATAGCAAGAGATGGATTGCACATCTCTTATATCTGCGAATTGCCTCTTAGAGGTCTTTTCCTGCTTGGCACAAAGATAAACAAACACAAGCATTGCTTCTTAAGGAGGACTTCAGACAGGTGCCTGCCCAAGTAACAGAGCAGGTCTTCCAGACTACATGAAGTCAGAGAGTTATACCTATGTGGTTAAGCAACCAAGCAAAAGCAAGTTCAAAATGAACTTAAGCAACTTATGTACCTGTTGAAACATCACAGAAGTCAGTTAAACTGTACAGACAAACAGACAATCATGAATATCAACAGTCAAACCCAATGAGCAAAGGCATAAGCCACAAATCAAACTCAAATGAGTTAACAATCCTACAAAACACACAATGTTAGTAGTCAAAAGCAAGCATCAAATGCTCAAGTGAGGTTGCATCATGAACCATATAACCTGGATGTTCAACCTGAAATCAAAGCTCAAAAATGAGACAAACCACTAGGTCAAGGCCTAGGGTCAAAGAGGGAGAAAAAATTCAAAACAGAACATGAAAATTGACATGAATCAACTTCAATCAATTAAGAACACAATACCAAAGGTCTCATCTCAATATCATTCACCAATTTCATTTCATGAACCAAATAAGGCAAGGTATGCACATTGTAACCATATTGTGACAACAGAATGAACAAATGCACAATAATTTAAAAATGCTTCAATTAATTTTGGCAAAAATCATGGGTAACCAGAACACACAACATGATCATCACACAAAAAATTAGAGCATTTGGACATGATTAAGCATGGTAATCAAATTGTATAAGTCCAGGAAAGCAAAATAAGCTCATATGTGACACCAAATGTTACACCGACTTAGCACAAGCCTAAAACAGAAATGGTAAAAGATAAAAACCTCAAACCAAAGCTAAAATAAACTTCAACATGTCTATGAACAATGTGAAAAAATTCACATCCATTGGACGAAGCACAAGCATTTCACAAAAGATTGAAGTTCAAGACACTTCAAAAGCTCACAAATGACCATCCAGAATGAAAAATTTCAATCAAATCAGAAATGAATCCAAAAATTCCAAAATAAATCATGAGCATTCACAACATTCATATCAAGCACCATACAAAAAATCAGAACATTTGGAATTCATTTGACAAGGCAAATTGATCAATCAAGATGAACATCACAAGGTGTGAAACAAATTGTCACACCTAACTTAGAAAAATCATAACTCAGCAATGGCAATTGATAAAAATGCAAACTCAACAGCAAAATGTCCAGAAAGATGTCTAGTTTCTACATGTAAAATTTCATGAGCATTGGATTAAAATTGAGCATTTCACAAATGATATAGCAAAGCAATGTCCAAAATGCACACATGTACAAGAACCCTAGCACAAAAAATAAACCAGCCATGCACAATTTAGGGAAAATGTCCATAAAATACTAGGCACAAAATGTGACCTAATTCAAAAAACCACACAATTTTTGGATGATTATTGAATTTGTTATGGATTTTGAAAGTTAGAGAAAAAATAAAAAAAACATAGGAAGCCATGCATGAACATAGGGAAGGAAAATTGAAAAATCAAAGAAGCATGTGGAAAAAACACCACCGCCTGGAATCGAACCAGGCGCGTTTTCAAAAGGGAAATTGGCGCGCTGCATGGTATTTTGCATGGGCCAATAGGAAACGAGCCCTAGCGCGCCTCTAAGGGGACGGTTTTGAAACCGTGGCCTAAAGTCCTGAACCGTCTTCTTCAACAGCAAGCGCGCGTGAACAGTAATCTCAAGAACAGCTCAAGAACTTTTGTTCCAGTTTCTAAAATTGAATACACTAATGCCTAGATCTTGCATTGTACATCATGAATCTACCATTGGTTAAGCATATAACACCATAAACAATGAGAATCGAAGCCAACAAGTTTTGCACATGAAAATTAAAATCAACATAACTTGTTCAATAATGCATGGAATTTAGTGGTTCAAAGCTCAGAATCACAAGCATTGCAAGATCTACAAGTATAGCATAACAATTTCAAGAAATAAGAGGATCGAATTTGTGACCTCTTGATGAACAGCTTGGTGATTTCGCGTTTTCCAGGCCTTGTAATGGTTCAATTTTCCTCTAGCAAGCTTGTACAAGTGTTTGGAAGAATGTTTGAGGTCCAATTGGTCTTGATTCAACAGAATTTTGATTCCACCATTGATGAACTCAAGCTTTGAATATGTTTCAAACTGCACGAAATCACTTGAATCTTGGTTCAATCTTGCTCCATAATGATACTAGATGATGAATTGATCAAGAAAAATGCATGAGATGTGAAGAAATTTGGAGAAAAAATGAGAGAGAATTTTGAGAGACTTTGAGAATTCTAGATCATGTGATGAATTCTGTTATGATTTGTGTTATATATGCTTCACTAATCATGTTTAATTAACCTAAACCAAGTGCTAATGAAAATTAATTAAATTTGGAGGTGTTTTGGAAAAATTGGGATTTTACCTCATGCATGAAAATGCATGGATGAACAGTACGAATTTGGCCTTGATTTCACTCAAAATATTATTTTAAAGCCAATGGTGATAGTCACATGTGCAAATAATTCACCAATTTTGAATTTCATTTTTCCCTCCAAAAATTAATTGAATTTTCAAATATTTATGGGAATGTAATGCATGTCATGTGACGTATGTTTTGGATAGTACATGTCAAGACATGAACAATGCAAAAAGAACCACTCCATTTGGCCTTTTGGTTTGAAAGTTATGCATGTTTGAAGTTCCATGTTCACTTGACCAAGTTTGATCCATATCTCTTCAACCACACATGAAAAATTGATGATCTTGTACTTTTTGGAAATGGGAGAACAAGATCTACAACTTTCATGTTCAACAAAATTTCATTTGAAGCTTGCTTGATGATGTAATCTTGAGGAGAAAACCTTTCCATTTTTGGCAATTTTAAATTACAAGTCACTTTCTATTTTTGGAAAGTTTTCTCCTGACTTTATTTTCTTCAATATTGATGTTTGAAATGTCAAATGAGACTTGTTTGAACATGAATGAAGTATTTCTAACCACTTCCCACCTCCAAATCCAACAGTTGACTTGTGGTTGACTTTTGCAGTTGATAGATGACTTGGTCATGCACAGATGAATTTGAGCCTCAACCTCCTGATGAAATGACTCCAAAATGAAACCCTAGCTTATACAAGCTCCATAAAACCATATGATGATCCCCATCTCAATGAAGACCTCATCTCCTTGAAAAACCTTGATTGGCATAATGCAGCTGATTAGGGTTGACCAGAGGTCAAAACCCTAATCCCAAGGCACATGATCAGGAATAATGAACTTCTTGGTGATGATAAGACCATGATGATGGTGATGTACCATTTCAACCAAGATGATGATCAATCTCCTTGAGGAACCAAGAAACCCTAATTGAAGCACAAACCCTCAGATGATTAGTGATCAATTCATGAGACCCTCAGGCTTGCATCTTCTAACCTCTTTATCTTTTGAACAAGACTTAGGAGGATGACTTGCTTAATGTTTCCACATGATATGCAAAGATGCAATGACTAATGTCCTAAAAATGAAATGCAATATGCTAAACTAGTCCCAAGAGAGGAGGGCAAATTTTGAGGTGTTACAATTAGGTGGGAAAGAAAGAAAGGATGAGAAGAGAATGTTTTTGGATTTTTGACGAAGGACTAAACCTAAGTTTTTTATTAGTGGGCCTGACAAGATTTACGAATCCTGCTCCTACGTATCTCAAAAGAGAAATCAAGGCTTACGTAGTTCTGGGTAGAAAAATGTTTGTTTGTTGGTCGATTTTAGCGAAAGCTACTTTGTGTCAAATCGACGAAAACATTGTTGGACTACCCAAAAGAGGTGGAAAAACATTGCCTTGCATTGTTTTGAAACAAAGTACCTTTCGTTTGAGAAAAGGTTTGAAGGGTTAATCGCATGGCGGCGAGAAAAGAAATTGATTGGTTTGATGTGTTTTGAGTAATGGCGAAAACTTGGATGGGCGAGATATCCATCTCGAATCCTAGTCTCAGGAGTGCGCGGTATACACCACGTTCCATTTCCACCTTATTTGCAAAAAGTGTTTAATAAAGATTAGGTGTTTTGAATTTGATTGAGAAAGGGTTTGAAGAAACCGCATTGACAATTTTAAATGATGGCGAGAGCTAAGATAGGCGATGCATCCGCCTCGAATCTTAATCTCAGGAGTGCATGGTATACACCATGTTCCATTTCCATCTTTATTGAAAAGTGTTTAATAATGGAATTAAGTATTTTTGAGTTTTTGTTATGAAAATGACTTGACATTAGATCAAGCATTTGATGAGCGATGGAGAAAGATTTGAATGACTGTTTGAGAGAAATAGAATAGATAAATTTGGATGATGGCGAGAGCTAGGATCGGCGAGATATCCATCTCGAATCCTAGTCTCAGGAGTGCGCGGTATACACCACGTTCCATTTCCATCTTTATTGAAAATGTCTTGAATATGAATTAATATTTTTTTGAGTTTTTATTATGAAAAATGGCTAGACGTTGGATCAAGCATTTGATAAAGTTTTTTGAAAGAAATGGAATGGAACGGGGAGAAGAAATGGATTGATTTGTTTATTGAGAAAATACTCGACGTTGGATCGAGTCTTATTTTTGATCTTTTGGAAATTGTTGATTTTATTCTTGTGTTAGTAGCTAACTACATAGTAAAGCAATAAAGGAATAAAACAGTAAAATTATTACATGCCAGGGGAGTGGGGGTACATTTTGTCAAATGGGGATTCAAAGTACTGGAATAATTAAATCGGGTCCAAACAACAAATATTGCAATGTATGAGTGTAAGTGCAAGCGAACTGTCTCATTGTAAGAAGGCCCAAGAGTAAGCCATGTGAAGAAAATAACACAACAAATTATATTTACAACACACTTAAAAATTGAATCGAAAAAAAGTAAAATCGGGATTTGCACGGATGGAAATTGAGGGACACACAAAACCTAAATAATGTGCTCAAAGCCGGTTTGCGCATGCTGACAATAATTGAAATGTCATATGCGATTAGTCAAAACGCGGCGAAATACTATCACTATATCGATAAAAATAATCATGGATAAATAGCACGAGAATTGCCAAATCCATAGATTAAAAATCGACGTTGAAGCAATAAAATAAAACAAGGACAAACATTAATATCAACAAGTGTCGGAAAAATGAGAATGAAACATAAAAATATTAAAAGAGAAAATAATACTTAAAAATGATAAAATAATATAAATAAATGGGAAATGACATGCACAAGGATTGAACCCACCACACAAGGGGAGATGAGACATCTTCCCTTCCACCAAACCACAGGTGGTCACCTGTTAGACTAACAGCAATCCAAACATATGGCCAAGAATAAATAAAATAACAAAAAAAACTAACTAAAAAGAGAGGTGAAATGGGCCGTAGGAGCTTGGGCTAAAACAAAACAAAGTACCCAACAGTCCCTTAGACTGTCTGGGTTCGGGTCGAAGGAGACCCGCTCCGGCTTGGCCCGAGGTGAGGTGGCACCAGAGATATGGAGCAGCACTCTAGCCACGTGGCTATTTGATGACGAGCAGAGGAGAATAAATCTCCATTGGAGAATGGTGAACCAAAACTTCCTTTGCCGGCTGCCTGTTGTATGGTTTGTTGGCTTGCAATCTGAAGGATGCTAGGCATGGTGTAGTGAGGCAAGCATGGAAAATGGCCTGAGTTGGCAGCATGTGTTCTAACAAGTTGTGGCATGAACCTGGCAGGTAATAGTGCATTCTTGGCTTGATGCAATGCTGTTAAGATTGGAATTGTAGATTATTATGCTTTGGTTTTGGTTTGTCATTTATGTTTGTGTATGACCATTTGATGTTGGATCTGTTTTGGAGAGGAAGTTTTCCACAATCAACGTCCATGTTGCAGGTCACATTTGGCATTATTTCATGTTCTGACTTGTGAGTTACAGGGTGCCTTAGATAGCTTTTATGTCGACTTCGTGCTACCTCATATTCACAGCATCAGCCAACTTTTTTGCAGTGACGGGATTCCCAAATTCAGTAGAGAAATGAATTGGCACCTCAGCCGGACATTTAAAACCACAATCTGTCAATAATAAAGATTTACATTGCAACTATGAGATGATATGCTCCCTTTCAACGAAACAATCAGAACAAGTAGATTTAAGGTGCAGCATTACAAAACATATATATTCAATCATCAATGTTTTGTTCTTGCTTGCCATTGTTTCATCAGATAACACAGGTAAAATATGTAACTTCACAACATCATGAGCAGACGATTGTTGAACGCCAATAGTCTCAAGTAATCGAGCAACATTGTCCAAAGAAGTCACA
Organism: Lathyrus oleraceus; assembly: GCF_024323335.1. Lineage (NCBI taxonomy): Eukaryota > Viridiplantae > Streptophyta > Magnoliopsida > Fabales > Fabaceae > Lathyrus > Lathyrus oleraceus. The sequence goes on along the minus strand of NC_066585.1, from coordinate 38,006,342 downwards.
TTCAAGCTTGAAGTACCAGAAGCTGCGGAAAGAAGGGAAGGACTTACGGTCCGTAGTCTAGCACATATATTAGGGAAAGCTTCCATTTTATGTTCACCATCAAATCCTGTGTTCAAAGTATTGGATTGCAACCATATAGTTCCTTCATCCACGAAACCGTATGTACCATCTGAAAGTGGAATGAACGGTGTTTTTTTTAAGGCGTTTTAAAATATCATCTTTTACTTCAAAATTGATTGATATTGTGCCAGATGACTCAAACATCAATTCATAGAGTGTATTTAGACAAAACGCCAACCAACTCATATTCATTGATATCAGTCCATTCTTTGTGCAACATAAAGATGACATTACTCGAACAAGTACTGAAGGCCCAAACTCCTCAACGCCTAGTGCCCTTGCTAATGTATCAGATAATAGTACATTTTTATCCAAGTATTTGAGCCCTAGGTGTTCAAAAAGTACATTATCAGGAAGAAGACAGCGGACCTGATCAGTCCAACCTCTCAATACCTTGCATGGAGGGGCCCATCCATTGTTGTCACCCTCCACAATTAAGCAATTCATCATGCGTAATTTTGAAATAATCAAACGAGGGAGAGTGGAGAAAAAAAACCATGCACTTCAAATTCACTCTTATCAATTTCTGAATTTCCTATGTATTTTGCGTTGTGAAGATTGTCAAGAGTTCCAACTTGTTTGTTTTTTTCGTGGATTTCAATCACAAAGTGTGAGAAAATAATGAGAAAGGATAGAAGAAGAGAAGTTTTCATTGCTTTACTCATTGTGTTTTTCTTCAACGGTGTTCTGGTGATGAGATACCTTATCCACATGCCATGTAAATGGATGAATGACGTAATTGAAATATGAATGAATATGTGTATGGATGAATGGAAACTTTCCAAGGTGAATGAAATAATGTGAATGCAAATTTGAACATGATAAAAAATAAAAATGTGAATGCAAATTTGAACATGATATATAAAAATAAAAGATGGTATATAGATGGAAATCTCCTTGAAAGGGAAAATGATGTTCCATGAGAGACAAAACATGGATTGAATTTAGACATGAGAATGACATTCCAATTGATTCTATCAAAATGTATCAAACATCTAAAGCCAAATGGAGAGGTAAAAATCTAATGATCATGGAATGACAAGTAGTGGCAATGTCTAAACAATCCGTGTAGGTGGATAGATTCGCGACCAGATGAAATGGTCACGAGGAGGAGAGAAAATGAATGATTGATGGAAAAAATTTCAGGACCAAAATCAGGGAATGACAGAATTATGATAACACTAAAATATATGCTTGTTAGGTACGTTTGGTCTCTTCATTATGTAGCACTTTTATATTAATTTCATTTTTAAATCATTCTAATGGTAAATGTTATGTTATAATATTAGGCTAGTGAAAGTTTTACTGTCATTCATTTTATGTTGACCTAGCTTCTCGAGCATCTTCCTCTTGAAGACATTGAAAGATAAAATATCAACTCGAATGAAAGCACTATTGAGGATGGTACTAATGCAAACATTCAAAATTCTGAAACAAACTCACTCAGATTTTGTAAACAATTCCAATTAATAGACTTCATCCATTGCATGTGAAGCAAATGATGAATGGATTTTCAAATAGGAGATAAACAAGGGTAGAATGAAATAGATGAAAACAGTTCTTGTTTTATGTTTGGGATTCCAAATTCTCGGATTCTGTAAACAAGTCCAATTAATGGACCTCAACCGTTGCATGTGAGGCAAATGATGAAAGGGTAGAATGAAATAAATGAAAAAATTTCTTATTTTATGTTAGAAATGTGTTTTCTCCCCATATTTACTTATATTTTTTATGCTATTTTATATTTTTTACATGTGTTATGTTAGACAATTTTATAGATCACATGCTTGTGTTAATTTCGTTGTTCTGTTAGTTTTATAACAAGATAGATGTTTAATGAGACATTGTGACTTCTGAAAAGTTACTTCCTACCCCTTCAAACAAATACTTTTATCTATGAACGACATGAACACAAAAACCATTTACATAAGGAACCAACCCTATTAGAAAGATTCTAATGTACACAAATTTAATTTTTGATAGAAAAAAGCAAATACTATAAATTCATAACTATTATTTTCAAATAAAAATATGTAAAATGATACTAAAGACAATTCATATGACACAACATAAACGTCTTTATTGTTTTCTCTAACTCCATTTCTTTCAAGCCTTTAGGCACATCTTCAGCCTATCAAGTTTTTGTTTTCTACATAAAAATCCTTTATAGATCTAGACCATATAAAATCATCCATAACAAAAAAAAAGATAAAATTTATATGCTAGTTTGATAACACAAAATCATGAAAGAAGAATACGAGAAAAGTTCAATAATGCTTACTCACAGTACTTCCAATATGCCAAAATATGCATTGCCAGTTCAATACACTTCTACCATTCTTGAATAAAACCTCATATTCTAATGCCATAGCTCATTCATGACAGGTTTGTATAATTTCCACTCTGCTCCATTCACCTTTAATCATGTGTACCTTTTCCCCTCCATTTCCTTTTCCAAACAGTCCTTTCATTTGTGCTTCTGATGTCATAGCTCCTTCATACAATACTTTTATATTTGCATTAGTTTAGTGTCTTAGTCATCACATCGATCAAACAACTCCATTATCAAATAAACCAAGTATTCAAAAACATCATTTAGATAGTTCTTTTCGTATGACACCTAACACATTAATACATATAGATTTTCACTCACTTATTTTTTTAATCTTTCACAATGCTTCTATGTAAAAGAATAAAGAAGGAGATGGAAAAACGAGACACTAATATACAATTCCCCTTATCTTCTCTTTTACTTTGACAAAACAATTGTACCCTTTTATCATAAGGTTAGTTATCAAATCAGAGTTTATTGGATCAATGTGGATAGAGAAACTACTTCGGACATGGATTAAAAGTAATGATATATGGAAGTTTAAAAGTTGAAGATACCCTAACCTAATTGTATATTTGGATTAGAAATGGTCATGTTAGTATCATGGTGGAAAAATACTCTAATTGGTAATTTGTAATGGTTAAATTTATTAAATATTTTATTTAATGAATGTGTTTTAGTGTTGTTTTTATGTATTTTGTAGTATTATATCGGTAGTCTATGTCTATTTCAGGTACAAAGTGCTTGGAAGCTTCTAGGCGACAAAATGGCGAAAAACGGGAAGAAAAGGCAAAATTTCTGACTGTCCTGACGGTCAACACCCTTATGGGAGGTTAGCCCGTCACCAAATTCAACGAAATGAAGAAGTTTTTCCTGTTCCAGATGAAGGACAAACCGTAAGCCAGGTGATGGTCGTCATCAGCATGGCAGACAAAACATCATGGTATTGTCGACATAGTTTATTTGCATTTTATTTCTGTTTTTCTGTATGAGATTAAAGTCTCCATTTAGGACAACTCGTAATGCATTATTTTTACTATTTTTAATTGATTAAATGTCAAATTAGTTGTATAGAGCTATTTTAATTGACTTTGTAAGTTTGACTTGTCTTGTTTGGCCTTGGTCAAGGTTGATTTGACATTGTTAGGTTAAGATCATTGGATTTAGGAGATTGATGGAATGTACATTCCATCTCCCAAAATGAATGAACGATCTTAACTTGGTAAAAGTCCTCCTTTGTCCAATTTTAGTTTGATCCATTTCCCCTCCCTCTTCATCTCATTCCCCTTCTTTATGCATTCATGTCATGGACCTATGATATCTCAATATCCTAAGGCTAGTTGATTGCAAAATCAACATAAATATGGATGAGATTAGGTCCCCCACTTTGCATATTCTTTTTGTGTGTGGTATGTTTCATGAGCATAGTTCATCATACTATGTCTCTAACATGCATTAACACCAAAATTCTATTGCCCGACCTCAAATAGTTGTGACTTCTACATAAGTCCAATTACGATTGCTTAACATAGCACTAAATTTTGACATAAAGGCATAACATTCTAGTTAGTGAGATTGTAAGTCTCCCCTCTTTCATGGTATTGTGTGGAAACTTGACATTTTTTCCTTCCTTTGGAAGATGTCTTGGTTCAAGGATCCATGCTTGTGATAAGTGTGTTGAGTGTTCTCCGAAGAATGACTTAAACAAAAGAGAAAAAGAAAATGCATTACTAACTTCTAACTTATTAACAACTAAAATTTAATTTCAAGTCCTTTATTTTTAATGCACTTTATTTTCGAGCTTTATTCATTTGCCATTATTCATACCATTCTAATTGTTTATGTTAATGTCATTTTCACTTTGTCCACTTGGACCATATTGTGTGATGTATTTTGTTTGTGTGTATTGTGTTTGTTTGTGTGGTCTTTGACCATTAATGTACATAATAAGAACAAAAAACCTAAAAAATATCTTGTGTGGACTGTTAGTTTGATCTGAGACAATTGGACTTAGAATTTAGGCAACATTCCTTATGAAAAGGACTTGGCCAATGCCAACTTTCATGTAACCAAGTGCTTGTGATTTGAAACTTCACCTGATACATCATTGAAGATCCATTTGAGTTCATCTGCAACATGATCATTATGACGCTGTTATTTTAAACCTGTGACTTGTGCCATCTTATAATTCATCTAATGCATGGGAAATTTTGAATAAGATCATGGAGTTGCTAAGCCTGGATGTGCCCATCTTTATTTGATGCCTTGTTCTTCAACTTGCTATTTGCGCATTATTTATTGCTTGATTCTAAAAGTCTAGGGAAATTTGGGTTTCTATATGACATTCTTGTCTATTGGATTGCAGCCCATTGGTCAGATCTTTTCAACTCTCAACTTTTAAATTTATGCTTAGGATTAGTCTCTTCTTATCCTCCCCGCTTATTTAATTTCAAAATCTCTCCCTCCTTTTAAAAACTTCTTTGTTTGTGATTGTTTTCCAAACGTAGACCATATTGCAAACTAGAAACTTTGGCCTTAAGCAATTGCATTTTCAAACTTCTTTTCTTAATCAAACTTATAAATAGACTTAACTATACTTGACTTAAAATTTTCAAAAGCCAAAAAGAACTAACTCATTCAAACCATTTTAGGCATTTGTGTCTTTCAAGATTAAAATTTTGTTAAAAGCAATGCATCCATTTTGAAATTGATACCACGAACTACGAGGTTTTAATCCCTCATTTTTATGTTGGTACATAGGCACAAGTTCGAAGGTCTTGTCAAACACAAAAATATAATTAATGAATTATTTTCTCATCCCCCTATTCTATTTGTTTGCAAACATCATTTGTACAAACACATATGCACACAAAAAAGGCTCCCTAGGAGTACATAGGACACTTTGGGTGCTAATACCTTCCCTCTATGTAACCAACCCCCTGACATGCTATCTCTGGCATTTTATTAGTTTTGATTTGAAAACTTCTTATTTTTAGGTTTTATTCGTACTTTTCCCTTTTCACTTAGAAACAATAAAAGCACGATGGCGGCTCTTATTTATTTGATGTCTAGCTTGTCCATAGCTTGATGATCATGAATTTCCCGCTACACATGGCTTATGTAAAATGTAGCAGCAAAATGATTAAATCAAATTAATTTTTATAATTTTAGTAAATAATAATAATCGTAGTGTAATAAAGGTAATAATAAAAGGATTTTTATTTTTCTTTTGTTAATATTGATTTTTCTTTATTTTTAGACTAAAATACATGAAAAATGAATTATATAATAATTAATTAATAAATTAATAAAAAATTCGAAAAGCTGAATATTATAATTTTAAGTGAAGGTAAAAACATAACAAAAAAAAACTCTAAAAATAGGGAATATTCAATGTGTGAAAATGTTTCTTCAATTTATATCGAGTTTAGGTTGAAACATTTAATTATAACATTAAAAGCTAAATCAACAATAAAATAAAATAAATAATTAATGTAAATGGATTCTAACCTAATATATTTTTTTGATTTTATTCAATTAATCAAAATATTCGACTTTTATGGTTTTTAATTAAAACCACAATGTCAAAAATGAAATAAAGCATAAAAATAAAAATTAATTAATAAAAATTAAAATAACCCTTTTGAGTTTTTTTTTAATCCTTTTTTGGATTTATTTTGAATAAAAAGTGAATAAAAGAGAAAAGCAAATGAGTTTATTTTATTTATTTCTTAGGTGCCACGCAAATGATTTTCGATGGATTCATGGATTATGTAAAATGTAGCAGCAAAATGATTAAATCAAATTAATTTTTATAATTTTAGTAAATAATAATAATCGTAGTGTAATAAAGGTAATAATAAAAGGATTTTTTTTTATTTTTTTTATATTGATTTTTCATTATTTTTAGACTAAAATACATGAAAAATGAATAATATAATAATTAATTTTCAAATTAATAAAAAATTCGAAAATTAAAAATAAACATTAAAAAGTAGAAGTTTTAATTTTAAAATAATTTAAGTGAAGGTAAAAACATAACAAAAAGGAAAACTCTAAAGATAGTGAATATTCAATGTGTGAAAATGTTTCTTCTATTTATATCAAGTTTAGGTTAAAACATTTAATTATAACATTAAAAGCTGAATCAACAATAAAATAAAATAAATATTTAATGTAAATGGATTCTAACCTAATATATATTTTTGATTTTATTCAATGAATCAAAATATTTGAATTTTATGGTTTTTAATTAAAACAAAATTGTCAAAAATGAAATAAAGCATAAAAATAAAAATTAATTAATAAAAATTAAAATAACCCTTTTGACGTTTTATTTTTTTATCCTTAACTTTTATCAAACCATCATATATATTCACGTAAATTGGTAGCTTCAACTCTTAATACAACCTCATGAATTTGATTTAAATTCTAGAGGGCTTATGCTTTACCTTCCTCAAATATATTCCCGTAGGTATGTGAATCAACGATGTTACCATAGGTTTGATTTAAATACTGGTGTGTATTTGCACTATTTCTTTAGATCTAATTCCCTATCAATTAAATTTCACTTAATTTCATTCATATGTGGTATTCTATAATCTCTTCTAAATTTTGTTCTAAATTATGGAGCTTCATTCTAATAGTTGAAGATGAAGTTTATTCATTCAGCGGAAATCTCTACGCTGCAATTTGATTGGTCTCTTGTCAGAGTTTATTTTTATTTTCCTCGACCGTGATTTCCTTGATTAATTGAGGTGAGCCATAGTTTTTATATTCAATAATTATTCTTGTATTTGTAAAGAATTTGAAGTTATTTTTATGGATTTTTTTTGTGTTTGACGGAATTGTGATAAAATTAAAATATATGCTTGCTAGGTATGTTTGGTCTCTTAATTATATAGTTTGCAAGATTTGATGGAATATATTTTGTTGGATTCTTGCAGTTTTGATAGATTTAAGCTTATTAAAGTTACTGAATTATAGGATAATTTTTTCTTTTGTTGTGCTTGATGATATTCTATATGGAATTGTGATAACGACAAAATATATGCTTGTTAGGTACGTTTGGTCTCTTCATTATGTAGTTAGCAAGATTTCTATATATATTTTGTTGGATTCTTGCAATTTTTATAGATTTTAGCTTTGTAAAGCTACTGGATTATAGGGTAATTGTGTATTTGGTGCTCATTTATTTATCTTTATATTCTCTTATAGCTATTCTCATGTTTATTAGTTGTTGACTTAATTTTTTTGCGTGAAGGCTGACAACTATTTCAGTGATATTAATCCTCTGTGCTGTTATATCACTTTACTAATGAATTTATTATTTATGTGCAGTCTATATTCAAAATGGTAATGGATGCATATGTAAGTGTTGCACCTTCATGTTGGTAATGGATGCATATGCAAGTGTTGGTCTTTCATGTCATTCTATCACATTGCCAATGGATTCATGTGTGTTTATTTTTGAAATGGTAATTGATGTATATGTAGACAAGAGGAAGACAAGAAAAATCTTTGCTGCAAAATCATGCTAATTGTAAATGTTATTTTATAATATTAGGCTAGTGAAAGTTTTACTGTCATTGAGCTAGCTTCTCGAGCATCTTCCTCCTTAAGACATTGAAAGACAAAATATCAACTCGAATGAAAGCACTATTGAGGATGGTACTAATACAAACATTCAAAATTCTGAAACAAACTCAGATTTTGTAAATAATTTCAATTAATGATTTCATCCATTGCATGTGAAGCAAATGATGAATGTATTTTCAAATAGGAAGTAAATAAGGGTAGAGTGAAATAAATGAAAAACATTCTTGTATTATGTTTGGGATTCCAAATTCTCAAATTATGTAAACAAGTCCAATTAATGGACCTGAACCATTGCATGTGAAGCAAATGATGAAAGGGTAGAATGAAATAAATGAATAAATTTCTTATTTAATGTTAAGAATGTTTTTTCTCCCCATATTTACTTACATTTTTTGTGCTATTTCATTTTTTTTACATATGTTATGTTAGAAAACTTTATAGATCTCGTGCTTGTGGTAATTTTGTTGTTCTGTTAGTTTTATAACAAGATAGGTGTTTAATGAGACATTGTGACTTCTGAAAAGTTACTTTTTACCCCTTCAAACAAAATTTTTTATGTATGTAAGGAACGAACACAAAAACCTTTTACATAAGGAATCAATTCTATTAGAAAGATTCTAATGTACACAAATTTAATGTTTGATAGGAAAAAGTAAATACTATATGTTCATAACTATTATTTTCAAATAAAAATATGTAAAATGATACTAAAGACTATTCATATGACACAACGTAAACGTCTTCATTGCTTTCCCGAACTCCATTACTTTCAAGACTTTAGGCACATCATTAGCCTATCAAGTTTTTGTTTTTTACAAAAATCATTTACAAATCTAGACCATATAAAATCATCCATAATAAAAAAAATTATACGCTAGTTTGATAACACAAACTCATGAAAGAAGAATACGAGAAGAGGCCAAAATATGCATTGCCATTTCAATACACTTCTACCATTCTTAAATAAAACCTCATATTCTAATGTCATAGCTCCTTCATGACAGGTTTGCATAATTTTCACTTCGCTGCAAATATACAATTCTCCTTATCTTCAAGATATGCATTGGGCCAAAGATACAGAAACCCGGTTGATATTTATAAACCCATCATTACATAATTTCACACCCTAGCTAGACAAACCTTGTGTATATATTCACGTAGCATCATCTGTTAATACCAACTCATGACGACACTACTGCTGAGTTTGATTTAAGTACTGGTAATATGCTTTTTAACTACTTCTTTAGAACATGTTGAGTTTGCTACACAACTATAAATAAAGATGATATACACAACATACAATAATATTTTATTTGATCAGAACACAAATGGTATATACAAAAATAAGAAGACAACATTTGTTTGATAGAAACACAAATTGTATATACAACTATAGCAAGAATTATTCCACTCTTTTTCTTTAACTTCAGATGTATTTCATTTGTTTCTTAGGTGCCAAGCAAATGAATTTCGATGGATTCATGGCTTATGTAAAATGTAACAGCAAAATGATTAAATGATTTTATTTCAGAATTTTATTGAATAATAATAATATTACTGTTGTAAAGGTAATAATAAAAGGATTTTGATTTTTTTTATATTGATTTTCCTTTATTTTTAGACTAAAATACATGAAAAATGAATACTATAATAATTATTTTTAAATTTTATAAAAGTAATCGAAAATTAAAATTAAAAATTAAAAAAGTAGAATTTTTAATTTTAAAATAATTTAAGTGAAGGTAAAAACATAAAAAGAAAAAAGAAAAACTCTAAAAATAGGAAAAATTCAGTATATGAAAATGTTCTATTTATATCAAGTTTAGGTCAAAATATTGAATTATCACATTAAAAGATAAATCAACAATAAAATAAAATTAATAATTAATGTAAATGGATTCTAAGCTAATATATTTTTTTGATTTTATGCAATGAATCAAAATATTTGAGTTTTATGGTTTTTTATTAAAATAAATTTTTCAAAAATGAAATAAAGCATAAAAAAAATTAATTAATAAAAATTAAAATTAGCCCTTTTAACTTTTGGATTTTTCTATAATAATCACAATATTTTTTTTTTTATAGATTTTGAATAAAAAGTGAAAAAACAATGGATTTATTTTATTTATTTCTTAGGTGTCAAGCAAATGAATTTGGATGGATTAATGGCTTATGTAAAATGTAACAACAAAATGATTAAGTGAAATTAATTTTTATAATTTTAGTAAATAATAATAATCGTAGGGTAATAAAGTTAATAATATTAGGATTTTTATTTTTACTTTTTTTTATATTGATTTTTCTCTATTTCTAGACTAAAATACACGAAAAATGAATAATATGATAATTATTTAAAAAATTAATAAAAAATTTGGAAATTAAATATAAATATTAAAAATGAAGAAGTTATAATTTTAAAATAATTTACGTGAAGGTAAAAACATAACAAAAAGAAAAACTCTAAAAATAGGAAAAAAATCAATATGTGAAAATGTTTCTTCTATTTATATCAAGTTTAGGTTAAAACATTTAATCATAACATTAAAAGCTGAATCAACAATAAAATAAAATAAATAATTAATGTAAATGGATTCTAACCTAATATATTTTTTTTTGATTTTATTCAATGAATCTAAATATTTGACTTTTAGGGTTTTTAATTAGAACAAAATTGTCAAAAATGAAATAAAGCATAAAAATAAAATATTGTCTTTTTCATTGTGTATATCATCTTTTATCCTATCACACAAATGTTGTCTTTCTTTTGCTGTACATAACATGAACTCAAAATGCGAACTTAAAATACATGTGAATTAAAAAAACATTGAAATAATTCTACCTACAGTTGTATAAATAAATATAATATGTTTCTATCAAACAAATGTTGTTTTCCTATTGTTGTATATATCATTTGTGTTCTTATAAAAAAAATGACTGTCTTCTTCATGTTGTGTATATAGTTGTGCTTGAAATATTTAGGAAGTAAATTTGTAGCAAATCTCCAACAAATGACATCATTGGTAAATACTTCGGAAGTAAATCTCTTGAAAACTTTGCATGTTATACCCCAACAAATAAGATCATCGGTAACAGAATCATCTACCATCTCATAAGTGTGTGTCAAAAATACCGCTGTCGGTGATAGTTGTTACGACATTATCCTTCTGGATCTACCCTTCAAACTCACAAACTCTTACTCTAATTTTTTGTCAAATAAAAAACAAAATGTAAGTATATTCGTAAACAGAAAAAAAATCATAGAAAAAAAGGTTTCTTGTTAATGGATTGATCAATATCCATGAATCCAACTATAAGACATTAAGTTTCATAAGCTCAAATCTATCAAAATTGCAAGAATCCAACAAATTCACATAACACAAATTTCAAAATCTTAATAAAAACAAGAATCGTTGCTGAAAAATATAACTCTGACATGCGATCAATCATTTTGAAAATACAAACTATGACTCACCTTTTAGTCAAGGAAATCACGATTGAAGAATAAAAAACTAGACCAATCAAATTGCATTGTGGAGATTTTTGTTGAATTAATAAACTTCATCTTTTATGGTTAGGATGAAGCTGCATAATTAATAACAAGATTTAGTGAAAATTAGTAGATGTGAAATCATATCTAAAGAAATAGTGCAAATGAAATACAAGTATTTAATTCAAACTCACGGTAGCTGCCATTGATTCAGGTTGAATTGATATTAGCAGTAGCGCCGTTGAATATTAGCATCAGTAGCCCTGTTGAATATTAGCATCAGTAGCGCCGTTGAATTTATAGTTAGGGTTTGAAACTATGTAATGGATTATTGTATCTATTTGGCTCAATAACAAAAATATTAATTAATGCATCTTAATATCAAATAATTTTATAATGAAGATAAAAAAAATCTTTACGAATTGTTTATGGTAATCTACACATTTTTATTTGTACTACTATTATATATTTTCAAACCCCTCTTTATCATTTAAATATTTATTCTCTATTTATTTACTTTAATGTTAAATATATATATTGTGTTGTAGACCCAATGTAGAAGAATGGAATTCTAAATTAAGGAAAGGAAACTTTCTAGAAGAAGGGAGCACAAAAATAGGAAAGAATTATATAAAAAGAAATCATGTGCTCATGAATTATTAGGTCTACTATGAAAGTGACAAGTCAAGCATTTAAAGGTGGTGAGGATAACATTGAATATCATTCTGCTCACACTTTTAAAGAATGTATATATATTTTAAAGTTTATTGAGGATAATTTTACGCACGCGGTAACCTTCTCTGAAAAAAGAAAAAGAAGCAAAAAAAATTCATAAAATCATCATTTAATTTTAGAGAAAATTGCAAACCCTTCTAATTGTAATTTTTAAACTATAAAATTAAAAACTCTCTCGATTACAATTTTTGAATGGAAAAATTTAAAACTATCTCAATTACAATTTTTGAACGGAAAAATTGTAAATTATCTATCGATTACAATTTTTGGACGGAAAAATTGCAAACCCTCTCAATAAACTTTTTTTGAATGGAAAAATAGGAAACTCTCTAAACAAAATATTTTTTAAGGGAAAAATAGAAAACCCTCTCTAAACACATAACGACACAAATCTCCAATACATCCAAATGACTGTATTTTCTTCCTAATACCCATATGTAGCGGTAAACTCATGACCGTTAAGCTATGGATAAACTTAACGTCAACTAAACCAGAGTCACCATCCCACTTTCACTGTTTCCAAAGGAAAAGGGAAAAGTACGAACAAAATTCCAAGATAAGAAGTTTTCAAATCAAAACTAATAAAATGCCAGAGATTACATGTAAGAGGGTTACATAGAGGGAAGGTGTTAGCACCCAAAGTATCCTAGGCACTCCTAGGCAGCCCTTTCTTATGTGTGTATGTGTTTCGGCATAAAAGATATTTGCAATAAATAGAATGTGAAGATGAGAAAAGAATTTATTAATTATATTTTTGTGTTTGACAAGACCTTCGGACTTGTGCCTACGTACCAACATAAAATGAGGGATCAAAACCTCATAGTTGGTGGTATCAATTTCAAAGTGAGTTAGTTGCTTTTAACAAAAATTTAAGTTTACGAAAGGAACCAAAGGCCTAAGAGAGTTTGAATGAGTGTTAGTTCTTTTTGTCTTTTGAAATTGTAAGTCAATATGGTTAGATTCACTTACAAGTTTGGTTTAAGAAAAGAGTTTAAAAATGCAATGGCATCATGCCAAAGTTTCTAATTTGCAATAAAGTCTAAGTTTAGAAATCACGAGCAAAAAATATTTTTAAAAAGGGGGGAGATATTTGAAATTTAAGAAGTGGGAGGAGATGAAGAGACTAATCCTAAGCAAGAATTTAAAATTTAAGAGTTGAAAAGATCTGATCAAGGGAATGCAATCCAATAGACAAGAATGTCATATATAAACCTAATATTCCTTTGGACTTTGAAATCAAGCAATATCAATACACAAAAGCAAGATGAAGAGTAAAGGCATCAAATAAAGATAGCCACATCCAAGCTAGCAACTCCATAGTCTTCTTCTTACGCTCCCATGTATCAGATGACATATTCCTTGAATGACTCAGAATAAGGCATTAGACACAGGTTCAAAGTAACATTTGCATCATGTAGCAGATGAACTCAAAAAGGGATCTCAATACTTGCATCAGATGAAAGTTCAATTCACAATGGCTTGGCTTCAGAAAATTTGGCATTGACCAAGTCCTTTTGCATAGGGAATGTTGCCTAATTCCAAGTCCAAAGTCTCAGATCAAATCCAACAGTCCACACAAACACTTTTTTAAGGGTTTTTTGTTGTTATTATGTACATTAGGGTCCTAAGGTGGCAAAGACAAATAAAATACACAGACAAGTATATACAATCACAATATATTCACAATATATGGCTCAAGTGAGCAAAGTGAAAATGACATTAAAAATAAAAAAGTTAAATGATAATGACTAATGACAAAATGGTAAAATGGCTTGAATTTATAGTACATAAGGTAAATGACTTGAATTTAAAAGTTAGTCCAAACGTTAGTTTATTAGATGTTAGTTTTGCTTTTGGTTTTCAATTGTTTAAGTTATTCTTTGGAGAACACTCAACCCTCTATTCACAAGCATGGATCCTTGAACCAAGACACCTTCCAAAGGAAGGAAAAAAGGAAAAGTTTCCACACAATACCATGAAAGGGGGGAGACTTACAATCTCACGTACTAGAATGCTATGCTTTTGGGTCAAAATTTAGCAATATGTTAAGCAATCGTAATTGGACTTATGTAGAAGTCACAACTATCTGAGGTGGGGTAATAGAAATTTTAGTGTTAATGCATGTTAGATATATGGTATAATGAACCATACTCCTAAAACATTCCACACTTAAAAAGAAATCGGCAAAAGGGTGGACCTAATCTCATCCATACTGGTATTGGTTTATGAACGAATTAGCCTTAGGACATAGAGATATCACAGGTCAATGGAATAAATGGGATATAAAGGGATTGAAGATGAAGAGGGAGGGGGGATGAGACAAACACAAATTGGTCATGGGAGGACTTTTATCAAATTAAAATAATTCATTCATTTTGGGATATGAAATATACATTTCATCAATCCCCTAAATCCAATGGTTTTAATCCAACAAAAGTCAAATCAACCTTGACCAAGGCCCGAACACAATAGTTAAACTTAACAAGTCAATAAAAATAGCTCAACACGATTTATTCACAATAAAACAAATTAAAAATCAAATTAAAATGCATTAAATTATAATATGTTTGATCAAAAACCTAAAATCTCTTCAAAACACCAAATAAATGGCCAAGAGATTTTTGACATAGATCAAACAAGATTAAAGGACCTTGGAGAAAAAATTCCATTATTTTTGGAGATTTAAAAATATTATTTTTGGAGATTTAAAAGAATTATTTTTGGATATTTAAAAATATTATTTTTGGAGATTTGTCATGGGTCAAACAAGAGATTTGTCATAGGTCAGACAAGGTTCAAGGATCTATGCTCCACAATCTCAGATTCCAAACCAGGCATGTCTTAATAGGACCAAGCAAACACATCTGAATACTCTCGAAGAAGATCAATCAACCCCTTCTTAACCTCTGGACACAGTCGAGACCCAATCTTGACTTCCTTCACATCATCCTCGAAATCCAAGTTGCCTAATTCAATCTGCTCTTCGAACGGCTGAATGGCTTTTTCCTCGTGCTCAAGTAGACGAAATAATTCATCAGACACTTCTTCATCACCTTCTTCCTCAGCCTCAAACACAGGGAATTCAAAGTTCGGAGAAGGAGTAGGATCATTGTATTCAATGGGTTTAAAAGTATTACAAAAATAATTTACAAATCTAGACCATATAAAATCATCCATAATAAAAAAATTATACGCTAGTTTGATAACATAAACTCATGAAAGAAGAATACAAGAAGAGGCCAAAATATGCATTGCCATTTCATTACACTTTTACCATTCTTAAATAAAACCTCATATTCTAATGTCATAGCTCCTTCATGACAGGTTTGCATAATTTTCACTTCGCTGCAAATATACAATTCTCCTTATCTTCAAAATATGCATTGGGCCAAAGATACAGAAACCCGGTTGATATTTATAAACCCATCATTACATAATTTCAAACCCTAGCTAGACAAACCTTGTGTATATATTCATGTAGCATCATCTGTTAATACCAACTCATGACGACACTACTGTTGAGTTTGATTTAAGTACTGGTAATATGCTTTTTAACTACTTCTTTAGAACATGTTGAGTTTGCTACACAACTATAAATAAAGATGATATACACAACATACAATAATATTTTATTTGATAAGAACACAAATGATATTTACAAAAATAAGAAGACAACATTTGTTTGATAGAAACACAAATTGTATATACAACTATAGCAAGAACTATTCCATTCTTTTTCTTTAACTTCAGATGTACTTCATTTGTTTCTTAGGTGCCAAGCAAATGAATTTCGATGGATTCAATTTTTAATTTAAAATAATTTAAGTGAAGGTAAAAACATAAAAAGAAAAAAGAAAAACTCTAAAAATAGGGAAAATTCGGTATGTGAAAATATTCTATTTATATCAAGTTTAGGTCGAAATATTTAATTATCACATTAAAAGCTAAATCAACAATAAAATAAAATTAGTAATTAATGTAAATGGATTCTAACCTAATATATATTTTTTGATTTTATGCAATGAATCAAAATATTTGAGTTTTATGGTTTTTTATTAAAATAAATTTGTCAAAAATGAAATAAAGCATAAAAAAAATTAACTAATAAAAATTAAAATTAGCCCTTTTGACTTTTGGATTTTTCTATAATAATCACAATATTTTTTTTATAGATTTTGAATAAAAAGTGAAAAAACAATGGATTTATTTTATTTATTTCTTAGGCGTCAAGCAAATGAATTTGGATGGATTAATGGCTTATGTAAAATGTAACAATAAAATGATTAAGTGAAATTAATTTTTATAATTTTAGTAAATAATAATAATCGTAGTGTAATTAAGTTAATAATAAAAGGATTTTTATTTTTACTTTTTTTTATATTGATTTTTCTCTATTTCTAGACTAAAATACACGAAAAATGAATAATGAGATAATTATTTAAAAAATTAATAAAAAATTTGGAAATTAAATATAAATATTAAAAAAGTAGAAGTTATAATTTTAAAATAATTTACGTGAAGGTAAAAACATAACAAAAAGAAAAACTCTAAAAATAGGAAAAAAATCAATATGTGAAAATGTTTCTTCTATTTATATCAAGTTTAGGTTAAAACATTTAATGATAACATTAAAAGCTGAATCAACAATAGAACAAAATAAATAATTAATGTAAATGGATTCTAACCTAATATATTTTTTTGATTTTATTCAATGAATCTAAATATTTGACTTTTAGGGTTTTTAATTAGAACAAAATTGTCAAAAATGAAATAAAGCATAAAAATAAAATATTGTCTTTTTCATTTTGTGTATATCATCTTTATTCCTATCACACAAATGTTGTCTTTCTTTTGCTGTACATAACATGAACTCAAAATGCGAACTTAAAATACATGTGAATTAAAAAAACATTGAAATTATTCTTCCTACAGTTGTATAAATAAATATAATATGTTTCTATCAAACAAATGTTGTTTTCCTATTGTTGTAGACATCATTTGTGTTCTTATCAAAAAAAATGATTGTCTTCTTCATGTTGTGTATATAGTTGTGCTTGAAATATTTTGGAAGTAAATCTCTAGCAAATCTCCAACAAATGACATCATTGGTAAATACTTCGGAAGTAAATCTCTTGAAAACTTTGCATGTTATACCCCAACAAATAAGATCATCGGTGACAGAATCATCTACCATCTCATAAGTGTGTGTCAAAAATACCGCTGTCGGTGATAGTTGTTACGACATTATCCTTTTGGATCTACCCTTCAAACTCACAAACTCTTACTGTAATTTTTTGTCAAATAAAAAACAAAATGTAAGTATATTCGTAAACAGAAAAAAAATCATAGAAAAAAAGGTTTCTTGTTAATGGATTGATCAATATCCATGAATCCAACTATAAGACATTAAGTTTCATAAGCTCAAATCTATCAAAACTGCAAGAATCCAACAAAATATATTCAATCAAATCTTGTAAACTACATAATGAAGAGACCAAACATATCTAGCAAGCATATATTCAGAACTAATGAAACAACTAACAAACACTTCACAACAACAAATTCACATAACACAAATTTCAAAATCTTAATAAAAACAAGAATCCTTGTTGAAAAATATAACTCTGACATGCGATCAATCATTTTGAAAATATAAACTATGACTCACCTTTTAATCAAGGAAATCACGATTGAAGAATAAAAAACTAGACCAATCAAATTGCATTGTAGAGATTTTTGGTGAATTAATAAACTTCATCTTCAACGGTTAGGATGAAGCTGCATAATTTATAACAAGATTAAGTGAAAATTAGTAGATGTGGAATCATATCTAAAGAAATAGTGCAAATGAAATACGAGTATTTAAATCAAACTCACGGTAGTTGCCATTGATTCAGGTTGAGTTGATATTAGCAATAGCCCCGTTGAATATTAGCATCAGTAGCGTCCTTGAATTTATAGTTAGGGTTTGAAACTATGTAAAGGATTATTGTATCTATTTGGCCCAATAACAAAAATATCAATTAATGCATCTTAATATCAAATAATTTTATAATGAAGATAAAAAAAATCTTTACAAATTGTTTATGGTAATCTACACATTTTTATTCGTACTACCATTATATATTTTTAAACCCCTCTTTCTCATTTAAATATTTATTCTCTATTTATTTATTTTAATGTTAATATATATATATATATATATATATATATATATATATATATATATATATATATATATATATATATATATATATATATATATATATATATATATATATAGTGTTGTAGACCCAATGTAGAAGAATGGAATGCTGAATTAAGGAAAGGAAACTATCTAGAAGAAGGGAGCATAGAAATAGGAAAGAATTATATAAAAAGAAATCATGTGCTCATGAATTGTTAGGTCTACTATGAAAGTGGCAAGTCAAGCATTTAAAGGTGGTGAGGATAACATTGAATATCCTAAGAGTTTATTCACCTCAGACTTTTAAAGAATGTATATATATTTTAAAGTTTATTGAGGATAATTTTACGCACGCGGTAACCTTCTCTGAAAAAAGAAAAAGAAGAAAAAAAAATTCATAAAATCATCATTTAATTTTAGAAAAAAATTGCAAACTCTTCCAATTGTAATTTTTAAACTATGAAATTAAAAACTCTCTCGATTACAATTTTTGAATGGAAAAATTAAAGACTATCTCAATTACAATTTTTGAACAGAAAATTTGTAAATTATCTACCGATTACAATTTTTGGACGGAAAAATTGCAAACCCTCTCAATAAACTATTTTTGAATGGAAAAATAGGAAACCCTCTAAACAAAATATCTTTTAACGGAAAAATAGAAAACCCTCTCTAATCACATAACGACACAAATCTCCAATACATCCAAATGACTGTATTTTCTTCCTAATACCTGTTTGTAGCGGTAAATTCATGACCATTAAGCTATGTATAAACTTAACGTCAACTAAACCAGAGTCACCATCCCACTTTCATTGTTTCCAAAGGAAAAGGGAAAAGTACGAACAAAATTCCAAGATAAGAAGTTTTCAAATCAAAACTAATAAAATGCCAGAGATTACATGTAAGAGGGTTACACAGAGGGAAGGTGTTAGCACCCAAAGTATCCTAGGCACTCCTAGGGAGCCCTTTCTTATGTGTGTATGTGTTTCGGCTTAAAAGATATTTGCAATAAATATAATGTGGAGATGAGAAAAGAATTTATTAATTATATTTTTGTGTTTGACAAGACCTTCGGACTTGTGCCTACGTACCAACATAAAATGAGGGATCAAAACCTCATAGTTCGTGGTAACAATTTCAAAGTGAGTTAATTGTTTTAACAAAAATTTAAGTTTAGGAAAGCAACCAAAGGCCTAAAAGAGTTTGAATGAGTGTTAGTTCTTTTTGTCTTTTGAAATTGTAAGTCAATATGGTTAGATTCATTTACAAGTTTGGTTTAAGAAAAGAGTTTAAAAATGCAATGGCATAAGGCCAAAGTTTCTAATTTGCAATAAAGTCTAAGTTTAGAAATCACGAGCAAAAAATATTTTTAAAAAGGGGGGAGAGATTTGAAATTTAAGAAGTGGGAGGAGATGAAGAGACTAATCCTAAGCAAGAATTTAAAAGTTAAGAGTTGAAAAGATCTGACCAATGGGATACAATCCTATAGACAAGAATGTCATATAGAAACCCAATTTTCCTTTGGACTTTGAAATCAAGCAATATCAATACACAAATAGCAAGATGAAGAGTAAAGGAATCAAATAAAGATAGCCACATCCAAGCTAGCAACTCCATAGTCTTCTTCTTAAGCTCCCATGTATCAGATGACATACTTCTTTAATGACTCAGAATAAGGCATTAGACACAGGTTTAAAGTAACATTTGCATCATGTTGCAGATGAACTAAAAAAGGGATCTCAATACTTGCATCAGATGAAAGTTCAATTCACAATGGCTTGGCTTCAAAAAATTTGGCATTGACCAAGTCCTTTTGCATAGGGAATGTTGCCTAATTCTAAGTCCAAAGTCTCAGATCCAATCCAACAGTCCACACAAACACTTTTTTAAGGGTTTTTTGTTGTTATTATGTACATTAAGGTCCTAAGGCGACAAACACAAATAAAATACACAGACAAGTATATACAATCACAATATATTCACAATATATGGCTCAAGTGAGCAAAGTGAAAATGACATTAAAAATAAAAAGGTTAAATGATAATGAATAATGACAAAATGGTAAAATGGCTTGAATTTAAAGTACATAAGGTAAATGACTTGAATTTAAAAGTTAGTCCAAATGTTAGTTTATTAGATGTTAGTTTTGCTTTTGGTTTTCAATTGTTTAAGTTATTCTTTGGAGAACACTCAACCCTCTATTCACAAGCATGGATCCTTGAACCAAGACACCTTCCAAAGGAAGGAAAAAAGGAAAAGTTTCCACACAATACCATGAAAGGGGGGAGACTTACAATCTCACTTACTAGAATGCTATGCTTTTGGGTCAAAATTTAGCGATATGTTAAGCAATCGTAATTGGACTTATGTAGAAGTCACAACTATCTGAGGTTGGGTAATAGAAATTTTAGTGTTAATGCATGTTAGATATATGGTATAATGAACCATACTCCTAAAATATACCACACTTAAAAAGAAAATGGCAAAAGGGTGGACCTAATCTCATCCATACTGGTATTGGTTTATGAACCAATTAGCCTTAGGACATAGAGATATCACAGGTCAATGGAATAAATGGGATATAAAGGGATTGAAGATGAAGAGGGAGGGGGGATGAGACAATCACAAATTGGTCATGGGAGGACTTTTATCAAATTAAAATAATTCATTCATTTTGGGATATGAAATATACATTTCATCAATCCCCTAAATCCAATGGTTTTAATCCAACAAAAGTCAAATCAACCTTGACCAAGGCCCAAACACAATAGTTAAACTTAACAAGTCAATAAAAATATCTCAACACGATTTATTCACAATAAAACAAATTAAAAATCAAATTAAAATGCATTAAATTATAATATGTTTGATCAAAAACCTAAAATCTCTTCAAAACACCAAATAAATGGCCAAGAGATTTTTGACATAGATCAAACAAGATTAAAGGACCTTGGAGAAAAAATTCCATTATTTTTGGAGATATAAAAATATTATTTTTGGAGATTTAAAAGAATTATTTTTGGATATTTAAAAATATTATTTTTGGAGATTTGTCATGGGTCAAACAAGAGATTTGTCATAGGTCAGACAAGGTTAAAGGATCTATGCTCCACAATGTCAGAATCCAAACCAGGCATGTCTTAATAGGACCAAGCAAACACATCTGAATACTCTTGAAGAAGATCAATAAACCCCTTCTTAACCTCTGGACACAGTCGAGACCCAATCTTGACTTCCTTCACATCATCCTCGGAATCCAAGTTGCCTAATTCAATCTGCTCTTCGAACGGCTGAATGGCTTTTTCCTCGTGCTCAAGTAGACGAAATAATTCATCAGACACTTCTTCATTACCTTCTTCCTTAGCCTCAAACACAGGGAATTCAAAGTTCGGAGAAGGAGTAGGATCATTGTATTCAATGGGTTTAAAAGTATTACAAAAATAATTTACAAATCTAGACCATATAAAATCATCCATAATAAAAAAATTATACGCTAGTTTGATAACATAAACTCATGAAAGAAGAATACAAGAAGAGGCCAAAATATGCATTGCCATTTCATTACACTTTTACCATTCTTAAATAAAACCTCATATTCTAATGTCATAGCTCCTTCATGACAGGTTTGCATAATTTTCACTTCGCTGCAAATATACAATTCTCCTTATCTTCAAAATATGCATTGGGCCAAAGATACAGAAACCCGGTTGATATTTATAAACCCATCATTACATAATTTCAAACCCTAGCTAGACAAACCTTGTGTATATATTCATGTAGCATCATCTGTTAATACCAACTCATGACGACACTACTGTTGAGTTTGATTTAAGTACTGGTAATATGCTTTTTAACTACTTCTTTAGAACATGTTGAGTTTGCTACACAACTATAAATAAAGATGATATACACAACATACAATAATATTTTATTTGATAAGAACACAAATGATATATACAAAAATAAGAAGACAACATTTGTTTGATAGAAACACAAATTGTATATACAACTATAGCAAGAACTATTCCATTCTTTTTCTTTAACTTCAGATGTACTTCATTTGTTTCTTAGGTGCCAAGCAAATGAATTTCGATGGATTCAATTTTTAATTTAAAATAATTTAAGTGAAGGTAAAAACAGAAAAAGAAAAAAGAAAAACTCTAAAAATAGGGAAAATTCAGTATGTGAAAATGTTCTATTTATATCAAGTTTAGGTCGAAATATTTAATTATCACATTAAAAGCTAAATCAACAATAAAATAAAATTAGTAATTAATGTAAATGGATTCTAACCTAATATATATTTTTTGATTTTATGCAATGAATCAAAATATTTGAGTTTTATGGTTTTTTATTAAAATAAATTTGTCAAAAATGAAATAAAGCATAAAAAAAATTAATTAATAAAAATTAAAATTAGCCCTTTTGACTTTTGGATTTTTCTATAATAATCACAATATTTTTTTTTATAGATTTTGAATAAAAAGTGAAAAAACAATGGATTTATTTTATTTATTTCTTAGGCGTCAAGCAAATGAATTTGGATGGATTAATGGCTTATGTAAAATGTAACAATAAAATGATTAAGTTAAATTAATTTTTATAATTTTAGTAAATAATAATAATCGTAGTGTAATTAAGTTAATAATAAAAGGATTTTTATTTTTACTTTTTTTTTTATATTGATTTTTCTCTATTTCTAGACTAAAATACACGAAAAATGAATAATGAGATAATTATTTAAAAAATTAATAAAAAATTTGGAAATTAAATATAAATATTAAAAAAGTAGAAGTTATAATTTTAAAATAATTTACGTGAAGGTAAAAACATAACAAAAAGAAAAACTCTAAAAATAGGAAAAAAATCAATATGTGAAAATGTTTCTTCTATTTATATCAAGTTTAGGTTAAAACATTTAATGATAACATTAAAAGCTGAATCAACAATAGAATAAAATAAATAATTAATGTAAATGGATTCTAACCTAATATATTTTTTTGATTTTATTCAATGAATCTAAATATTTGACTTTTAGGGTTTTTAATTAGAACAAAATTGTCAAAAATGAAATAAAGCATAAAAATAAAATATTGTCTTTTTCATTTTGTGTATATCATCTTTATTCCTATCACACAAATGTTGTCTTTCTTTTGCTGTACATAACATGAACTCAAAATGCGAACTTAAAATACATGTGAATTAAAAAAACATTGAAATTATTCTTCCTACAGTTGTATAAATAAATATAATATGTTTCTATCAAACAAATGTTGTTTTCCTATTGTTGTAGACATCATTTGTGTTCTTATAAAAAAAATGATTGTCTTCTTCATGTTGTGTATATAGTTGTGCTTGAAATATTTAGGAAGTAAATCTCTAGCAAATCTCCAACAAATGACATCATTGGTAAATACTTCGGAAGTAAATCTCTTGAAAACTTTGCATGTTATACCCCAACAAATAAGATCATTGGTAACAGAATCATCTACCATCTCATAAGTGTGTGTCAAAAATACCGCTGTCGGTGATAGTTGTTACAACATTATCCTTCTGGATCTACCCTTCAAACTCACAAACTCTTACTGTAATTTTTTGTCAATTAAAAAACAAAATGTAAGTATATTCGTAAACAGAAAAAAAATCATAGAAAAAAAGGTTTCTTGTTAATGGATTGATCAATATCCATGAATCCAACTATAAGACATTAAGTTTCATAAGCTCAAATCTATCAAAACTGCAAGAATCCAACAAAATATATTCAGTCAAATCTTGTAAACTACATAATGAAGAGACCAAACATATCTAGCAAGCATATATTCAGAACTAATGAAACAACTAACAAACACTTCACAACAACAAATTCACATAACACAAATTTCAAAATCTTAATAAAAACAATAATCGTTGTTGAAAAATATAACTCTGACATGCGATCAATCATTTTGAAATTACAAACTATGACTCACCTTTTAATCAAGGAAATCACGATTGAAGAATAAAAAACTAGACCAATCAAATTGCATTGTAGAGATTTTTGTTGAATTAATAAACTTCATCTTCAACGGTTAGGATGAAGCTGCATAGTTTATACAAGATTAAGTGAAAATTAGTAGATGTGGAATCATATCTAAAGAAATAGTGCAAATGAAATACGAGTATTTAAATCAAACTCACGGTAGTTGCCATTGATTCAGGTTGAGTTGATATTAGCAGTAGCCCCGTTGAATATTAGCATCAGTAGCGTCGTTGAATTTATAGTCAGGGTTTGAAACTATGTAAAGGATTATTGTATCTCTTTGGCCCAATAACAAAAATATTAATTAATGCATCTTAATATCAAATAATTTTATAATGAAGATAAAAGAAATCTTTACAAATTGTTTATGGTAATCTACACATTTTTGTTCGTACTACCATTATATATTTTCAAACCCCTCTTTATCATTTAAATATTTATTCTCTATTTATTTATTTTAATGTTAAATATATATATATATATATATATATATATATATATATATATATATATATATATATATATATATATATATATATATATATATATATATAGTGTTGTAGACCCAATGTAGAAGAATGGAATGCTGAATTAAGGAAAGGAAACTATCTAGAAGAAGGGAGCACAAAAATAGGAAAGAATTATATAAAAAGAAATCATGTGCTCATGAATTGTTAGGTCTACTATGAAAGTGGCAAGTCAAGCATTTAAAGGTGGTGAGGATAACATTGAATATCCTAAGAGTTTATTCACCTCACACTTTTAAAGAATGTATATATATTTTTAAGTTTATTGGGGATAATTTTACGCACGCGGTAACCTTCTCTGAAAAAAGAAAAAGAAGAAAAAAAATTCATAAAATCATCATTTAATTTTAGAGAAAATTGCAAACCCTTCCAATTGTAATTTTTAAACTATAAAATTAAAAACTCTCTCGATTACAATTTTTGAATGGAAAAATTAAAAACTATCTCAATTACAATTTTTGAACGGAAAAATTGTAAATTATCTATCGATTACAATTTTTGGACGGAAAAATTGCAAACCCTCTCAATAAACTATTTTTGAATGGAAAAATAGGAAACCCTCTAAACAAAATATCTTTTAACGGAAAAATAGAAAACCCTCTCTAAACACATAACGACACAAATCTCCAATACATCCAAATGACTATATTTTCTTCCTAATACCTGTATGTAGCGGTAAATTCATGACCATTAAGCTATGTATAAACTTAACGTCAACTAAACCAGAGTCACCATCCCACTTTCATTGTTTCCAAAGGAAAAGGGAAAAGTACGAACAAAATTCCAAGATAAGAAGTTTTCAAATCAAAACTAATAAAATGCTAAAGATTACATGTAAGAGGGTTACACAGAGGGAAGGTGTTAGCACCCAAAGTATCCTAGGCACTCCTAGGGAGCCCTTTCTTATGTGTGTATGTGTGTCGGCATAAAGGATATTTGCAATAAATAGAATGTGGAGATGAGAAAAGAGTTTATTAATTATATTTTTGTGTTTGACAAGACCTTCGGACTTGTGCCTACGTATCAACATAAAATGAGGGATCAAAACCTCATAGTTGGTGGTATCAATTTCAAAGTGAGTTAATTGCTTTTAACAAAAATTTAAGTTTAAGAAAGGAACCAAAGGACTAAAAGAGTTTGAATGAGTGTTAGTTCTTTTTGTCTTTTGAAATTGTAAGTCAATATGGTTAGATTCACTTACAAGTTTGGTTTAAGAAAAGAGTTTAAAGATGCAATGGCATCATGCCAAAGTTTCTAATTTGCAATAAAGTCTAAGTTTAGAAATCACGAGCAAAAAATATTTTTAAAAAGGGGGGAGATATTTGAAATTTAAGAAGTGGGAGGAGATGAAGAGACTAATCCTAAGCAAGAATTTAAAAGTTAAGAGTTGAAAAGATATGACCAATGGAATGCAATCCAAAAGACAAGAATGTCATATAGAAACCCAATTTTCTTTGGACTTTGAAATCAAGCAATATCAATACACAAATAGCAAGATGAAGAGTAAAGTCATCAAATAAAGATAGCCACATCCAAGCTAGCAACTCCACAGTCTTCTTCTTAAGCTCCCATGTATCAGATGACATACTCCTTGAATGACTCAGAATAAGGCATTAGACACAGGTTCAAAGTAACATTTGCATCATGTAGCAGATGAACTCAAAAAGGGATCTCAATACTTGCATCAGATGAAAGTTCAATTCACAATGGCTTGGCTTCAGAAAATTTGGCATTGACCAAGTCCTTTTGCATAGGGAATGTTGCCTAATTCTAAGTCCAAAGTCTCAGATCAAATCCAACAGTCCACACAAACACTTTTTTAAGGGTTTTTTGTTGTTATTATGTACATTAGGGTCCTAAGGCGGCAAAGACAAATAAAATACACAGACAAGTATATACAATCACAATATATTCACAATATATGGCTCAAGTGAGCAAAGTGAAAATGACGTTAAAAATAAAAAAGTTAAATGATAATGAATAATGACAAAATGGTAAAATGGCTTGAATTTAAAGTACATAAGGTAAATGACTTGAATTTAAAATTTAGTCCAAACGTTAGTTTATTAGATGTTAGTTTTGCTTTTGGTTTTCAATTGTTTAAGTTATTCTTTGGAGAACACTCAACCCTCTATTCACAAGCATGGATCCTTGAACCAAGACACCTTCAAAAGGAAGGAAAAAAGGAAAAGTTTCCACACAATACCATGAGAGGGGGGAGACTTACAATCTCACGTACTAGAATGCTATGCTTTTGGGTCAAAATTTAGCAATATGTTAAGCAATCGTAATTGGACTTATGTAGAAGTCACAACTATCTGAGGTCGGGTAATAGAAATTTTAGTGTTAATGCATGTTAGATATATGGTATAATGAACCATACTCCTAAAACATTCCACACTTAAAAAGAAATCGGCAAAAGGGTGGACCTAATCTCATCCATACTGGTATTGGTTTATGAACCAATTAGCCTTAGGACATAGAGATATCACAGGTCAATGGAATAAATGGGATATAAAGGGATTGAAGATGAAGAGGGAGGGGGGATGAGACAAACACAAATTGGTCATGGGAGGACTTTTATCAAATTAAAATAATTCATTCATTTTGGGATATGAAATATACATTTCATCAATCCCCTAAATCCAATGGTTTTAATCCAACAAAAGTCAAATCAACCTTGACCAAGGCCCAAACACAATAGTTAAACTTAACAAGTCAATAAAAATAGCTCAACACGATTTATTCACAATAAAACAAATTAAAAATCAAATTAAAATGCATTAAATTATAATATGTTTGATCAAAAACCTAAAATCTCTTCAAAACACCAAATAAATGGCCAAGAGATTTTTGACATAGATCAAACAAGATTAAAGGACCTTGGAGAAAAAATTCCATTATTTTTGGAGATATAAAAATATTATTTTTGGAGATTTAAAAGAATTATTTTTGGATATTTAAAAATATTATTTTTGGAGATTTGTCATGGGTCAAACAAGAGATTTGTCATAGGTCAGACAAGGTTAAAGGATCTATGCTCCACAATGTCAGAATCCAAACCAGGCATGTCTTAATAGGACCAAGCAAACACATCTGAATACTCTCGAAGAAGATCAATCAACCCCTTCTTAACCTCTGGACACAGTCGAGACCCAATCTTGACTTCCTTCACATCATCCTCGGAATCCAAGTTGCCTAATTCAATCTGCTCTTCGAACGGCTGAATGGCTTTTTCCTCGTGCTCAAGTAGACGAAATAATTCATCAGACACTTCTTCATCACCTTCTTCCTCAGCCTCAAACACAGGGAATTCAAAGTTCGGAGAAGGAGTAGGATCATTGTATTCAATGGGTTTAAAAGTATTACAAAATAAATTTACAAATCTAGACCATATAAAATCATCCATAATAAAAAAATTATACGCTAGTTTGATAACATAAACTCATGAAAGAAGAATACAAGAAGAGGCCAAAATATGCATTGCCATTTCATTACACTTTTACCATTCTTAAATAAAACCTCATATTCTAATGTCATAGCTCCTTCATGACAGGTTTGCATAATTTTCACTTCGCTGCAAATATACAATTCTCCTTATCTTCAAAATATGCATTGGGCCAAAGATACAGAAACCCGGTTGATATTTATAAACCCATCATTACATAATTTCAAACCCTAGCTAGACAAACCTTGTGTATATATTCATGTAGCATCATCTGTTAATACCAACTCATGACGACACTACTGTTGAGTTTGATTTAAGTACTGGTAATATGCTTTTTAACTACTTCTTTAGAACATGTTGAGTTTGCTACACAACTATAAATAAAGATGATATACACAACATACAATAATTTATTTGATAAGAACACAAATGATATATACAAAAATAAGAAGACAACATTTGTTTGATAGAAACACAAATTGTATATACAACTATAGCAAGAACTATTCCACTCTTTTTCTTTAACTTCAGATGTACTTCATTTGTTTCTTAGGTGCCAAGCAAATGAATTTCGATGGATTCAATTTTTAATTTAAAATAATTTAAGTGAAGGTAAAAACATAAAAAGAAAAAAGAAAAACTCTAAAAATAGGGAAAATTCAGTATGTGAAAATGTTCTATTTATATCAAGTTTAGGTCGAAATATTTAATTATCACATTAAAAGCTAAATCAACAATAAAATAAAATTAGTAATTAATGTAAATGGATTCTAACCTAATATATTTTTTTTGATTTTATGCAATGAATCAAAATATTTGAGTTTTATGGTTTTTTATTAAAATAAATTTGTCAAAAATGAAATAAAGCATAAAAAAAATTAATTAATAAAAATTAAAATTAGCCCTTTTGACTTTTGGATTTTTCTATAATAATCACAATATTTTTTTTTATAGATTTTGAATAAAAAGTGAAAAAACAATGGATTTATTTTATTTATTTCTTAGGCGTCAAGCAAATGAATTTGGATGGATTAATGGCTTATGTAAAATGTAACAATAAAATGATTAAGTTAAATTAATTTTTATAATTTTAGTAAATAATAATAATCGTAGTGTAATTAAGTTAATAATAAAAGGATTTTTATTTTTACTTTTTTTTTATATTGATTTTTCTCTATTTCTAGACTAAAATACACGAAAAATGAATAATGAGATAATTATTTAAAAAATTAATAAAAAATTTGGAAATTAAATATAAATATTAAAAAAGTAGAAGTTATAATTTTAAAATAATTTACGTGAAGGTAAAAACATAACAAAAAGAAAAACTCTAAAAATAGGAAAAAAATCAATATGTGAAAATGTTTCTTCTATTTATATCAAGTTTAGGTTAAAACATTTAATGATAACATTAAAAGCTGAATCAACAATAGAATAAAATAAATAATTAATGTAAATGGATTCTAACCTAATATATTTTTTTGATTTTATTCAATGAATCTAAATATTTGACTTTTAGGGTTTTTAATTAGAACAAAATTGTCAAAAATGAAATAAAGCATAAAAATAAAATATTGTCTTTTTCATTTTGTGTATATCATCTTTATTCCTATCACACAAATGTTGTCTTTCTTTTGCTGTACATAACATGAACTCAAAATGCGAACTTAAAATACATGTGAATTAAAAAAACATTGAAATTATTCTTCCTACAGTTGTATAAATAAATATAATATGTTTCTATCAAACAAATGTTGTTTTCCTATTGTTGTAGACATCATTTGTGTTCTTATCAAAAAAAATGATTGTCTTCTTCATGTTGTGTATATAGTTGTGCTTGAAATATTTAGGAAGTAAATCTCTAGCAAATCTCCAACAAATGACATCATTGGTAAATACTTCGGAAGTAAATCTCTTGAAAACTTTGCATGTTATACCCCAACAAATAAGATCATTGGTAACAGAATCATCTACCATCTCATAAGTGTGTGTCAAAAATACCGCTGTCGGTGATAGTTGTTACAACATTATCCTTCTGGATCTACCCTTCAAACTCACAAACTCTTACTGTAATTTTTTGTCAATTAAAAAACAAAATGTAAGTATATTCGTAAACAGAAAAAAAATCATAGAAAAAAAGGTTTCTTGTTAATGGATTGATCAATATCCATGAATCCAACTATAAGACATTAAGTTTCATAAGCTCAAATCTATCAAAACTGCAAGAATCCAACAAAATATATTCAGTCAAATCTTGTAAACTACATAATGAAGAGACCAAACATATCTAGCAAGCTTATATTCAGAACTAATGAAACAACTAACAAACACTTCACAACAACAAATTCACATAACACAAATTTCAAAATCTTAATAAAAACAATAATCGTTGTTGAAAAATATAACTCTGACATGCGATCAATCATTTTGAAATTACAAACTATGACTCACCTTTTAATCAAGGAAATCACGATTGAAGAATAAAAAACTAGACCAATCAAATTGCATTGTAGAGATTTTTGTTGAATTAATAAACTTCATCTTCAACGGTTAGGATGAAGCTGCATAGTTTATACAAGATTAAGTGAAAATTAGTAGATGTGGAATCATATCTAAAGAAATAGTGCAAATGAAATACGAGTATTTAAATCAAACTCACGGTAGTTGCCATTGATTCAGGTTGAGTTGATATTAGCAGTAGCCCCGTTGAATATTAGCATCAGTAGCGTCGTTGAATTTATAGTCAGGGTTTGAAACTATGTAAAGGATTATTGTATCTCTTTGGCCCAATAACAAAAATATTAATTAATGCATCTTAATATCAAATAATTTTATAATGAAGATAAAAGAAATCTTTACAAATTGTTTATGGTAATCTACACATTTTTGTTCGTACTACCATTATATATTTTCAAACCCCTCTTTATCATTTAAATATTTATTCTCTATTTATTTATTTTATATATATATATATATATATATATATATATATATATATATATATATATATATATATAGTGTTGTAGACCCAATGTAGAAGAATGGAATGCTGAATTAAGGAAAGGAAACTATCTAGAAGAAGGGAGCACAAAAATAGGAAAGAATTATATAAAAAGAAATCATGTGCTCATGAATTGTTAGGTCTACTATGAAAGTGGCAAGTCAAGCATTTAAAGGTGGTGAGGATAACATTGAATATCCTAAGAGTTTATTCACCTCACACTTTTAAAGAATGTATATATATTTTTAAGTTTATTGGGGATAATTTTACGCACGCGGTAACCTTCTCTGAAAAAAGAAAAAGAAGAAAAAAATTCATAAAATCATCATTTAATTTTAGAGAAAATTGCAAACCCTTCCAATTGTAATTTTTAAACTATAAAATTAAAAACTCTCTCGATTACAATTTTTGAATGGAAAAATTAAAAACTATCTCAATTACAATTTTTGAACGGAAAAATTGTAAATTATCTATCGATTACAATTTTTGGACGGAAAAATTGCAAACCCTCTCAATAAACTATTTTTGAATGGAAAAATAGGAAACCCTCTAAACAAAATATCTTTTAACGGAAAAATAGAAAACCCTCTCTAAACACATAACGACACAAATCTCCAATACATCCAAATGACTATATTTTCTTCCTAATACCTGTATGTAGCGGTAAATTCATGACCATTAAGCTATGTATAAACTTAACGTCAACTAAACCAGAGTCACCATCCCACTTTCATTGTTTCCAAAGGAAAAGGGAAAAGTACGAACAAAATTCCAAGATAAGAAGTTTTCAAATCAAAACTAATAAAATGCTAAAGATTACATGTAAGAGGGTTACACAGAGGGAAGGTGTTAGCACCCAAAGTATCCTAGGCACTCCTAGGGAGCCCTTTCTTATGTGTGTATGTGTGTCGGCATAAAGGATATTTGCAATAAATAGAATGTGGAGATGAGAAAAGAGTTTATTAATTATATTTTTGTGTTTGACAAGACCTTCGGACTTGTGCCTACGTATCAACATAAAATGAGGGATCAAAACCTCATAGTTGGTGGTATCAATTTCAAAGTGAGTTAATTGCTTTTAACAAAAATTTAAGTTTAAGAAAGGAACCAAAGGCCTAAAAGAGTTTGAATGAGTGTTAGTTCTTTTTGTCTTTTGAAATTGTAAGTCAATATGGTTAGATTCATTTACAAGTTTGGTTTAAGAAAAGAGTTTTAAAATGCAATGGGATAATGCCAAAGTTTCTAATTTGCAATAAAGTCTAAGTTTAGAAATCACGAGCAAAAAATATTTTTAAAAAGGGGGGAGATATTTGAAATTTAAGAAGTGGGAGGAGATGAAGAGACTAATCCTAAGCAAGAATTTAAAAGTTAAGAGTTGAAAAGATATGACCAATGGAATGCAATCCAAAAGACAAGAATGTCATATAGAAACCCAATTTTCTTTGGACTTTGAAATCAAGCAATATCAATACACAAATAGCAAGATGAAGAGTAAAGTCATCAAATAAAGATAGCCACATCCAAGCTAGCAACTCCACAGTCTTCTTCTTAAGCTCCCATGTATCAGATGACATACTCCTTGAATGACTCAGAATAAGGCATTAGACACAGGTTCAAAGTAACATTTGCATCATGTAGCAGATGAACTCAAAAAGGGATCTCAATACTTGCATCAGATGAAAGTTCAATTCACAATGGCTTGGCTTCAGAAAATTTGGCATTGACCAAGTCCTTTTGCATAGGGAATGTTGCCTAATTCTAAGTCCAAAGTCTCAGATCAAATCCAACAGTCCACACAAACACTTTTTTAAGGGTTTTTTGTTGTTATTATGTACATTAGGGTCCTAAGGCGGCAAAGACAAATAAAATACACAGACAAGTATATACAATCACAATATATTCACAATATATGGCTCAAGTGAGCAAAGTGAAAATGACGTTAAAAATAAAAAAGTTAAATGATAATGAATAATGACAAAATGGTAAAATGGCTTGAATTTAAAGTACATAAGGTAAATGACTTGAATTTAAAATTTAGTCCAAACGTTAGTTTATTAGATGTTAGTTTTGCTTTTGGTTTTCAATTGTTTAAGTTATTCTTTGGAGAACACTCAACCCTCTATTCACAAGCATGGATCCTTGAACCAAGACACCTTCAAAAGGAAGGAAAAAAGGAAAAGTTTCCACACAATACCATGAGAGGGGCGAGACTTACAATCTCACGTACTAGAATGCTATGCTTTTGGGTCAAAATTTAGCGATATGTTAAGCAATCGTAATTGGACTTATGTAGAAGTCACAATTATCTGAGGTCGGGTAATAGAAATTTTAGTGTTAATGCATGTTAGATATATGGTATAATGAACCATACTCCTAAAACATTCCACACTTAAAAAGAAAATAGCAAAAGGGTGGACCTAATCTCATCCATACTGGTATTGGTTTATGAACCAATTAGCCTTAGGACATAGAGATATCACAGGTCAATGGAATAAATGGGATATAAAGGGATTGAAGATGAAGAGGGAGGGGGGATGAGACAAACACAAATTGGTCATGGGAGGACTTTTATCAAATTAAAATAATTCATTCATTTTGGGATATGAAATATACATTTCATCAATCCCCCAATCCAATGGTTTTAATCCAACAAAAGTCAAATCAACCTTGACCAAGGCCCAAACACAATAGTTAAACTTAACAAGTCAATAAAAATATCTCAACACGATTTATTCACAATAAAACAAATTAAAAATCAAATTAAAATGCATTAAATTATAATATGTTTGATCAAAAACCTAAAATCTCTTCAAAACACCAAATAAATGGCCAAGAGATTTTTGACATAGATCAAACAAGATTAAAGGACCTTGGAGAAAAAATTCCATTATTTTTGGAGATTTAAAAATATTATTTTTGGAGATTTAAAAGAATTATTTTTGGATATTTAAAAGTATTATTTTTGGAGATTTGTCATGGGTCAAACAAGAGATTTGTCATAGGTCAGACAAGGTTAAAGGATCTATGCTCCACAATCTCAGAATCAAAACCAGGCATGTCTTAATAGGACCAAGCAAACACATCTGAATACTCTCGAAGAAGATCAATCAACCCCTTCTTAACCTCTGGACACAGTCGAGATCCAAGCTTGACTTCCTTCACATCATCCTCGGAATCCAAGTTGCCTAATTCAATCTGCTCTTCGAACGGCTGAATGGCTTTTTCCTCGTGCTCAAGTAGACGAAATAATTCATCAGACACTTCTTCATTACCTTCTTCCTCATCCTCAAACACAGGGAATTCAAAGTTCGGAGAAGGAGTAGGATCATTGTATTCAATGGGTTTAAAAGTATTACAAAATAAATTTACAAATCTAGACCATATAAAATCATCCATAATAAAAAAACTTATACGCTAGTTTGATAACATAAACTCATGAAAGAAGAATACAAGAAGAGGCCAAAATATGCATTGCCATTTCATTACACTTTTACCATTCTTAAATAAAACCTCATATTCTAATGTCATAGCTCCTTCATGACAGGTTTGCATAATTTTCACTTCGCTTCAAATATACAATTCTCCTTATCTTCAAAATATGCATTGGGCCAAAGATACAGAAACCCGGTTGATATTTATAAACCCATCATTACATAATTTCAAACCCTAGCTAGACAAACCTTGTGTATATATTCATGTAGCATCATCTGTTAATACCAACTCATGACGACACGACTGTTGAGTTTGATTTAAGTACTGGTAATATGCTTTTTAACTACTTCTTTAGAACATGTTGAGTTTGCTACACAACATACAATAATATTTTATTTGATAAGAACACAAATGATATATACAAAAATAAGAAGATAACATTTGTTTGATAGAAACACAAATTGTATATACAACTATAGCAAGAACTATTCCACTCTTTTTCTTTAACTTCAGATGTACTTCATTTGTTTCTTAGGTGCCAAGCAAATGAATTTCGATGGATTCAATTTTTAATTTAAAATAATTTAAGGGAAGGTAAAAACATAAAAAGAAAAAAGAAAAACTCTAAAAATAGGGAAAATTCAGTATGTGAAAATGTTCTATTTATTTCAAGTTTAGGTCAAAATATTTAATTATCACATTAAAAGCTAAATCAACAATAAAATAAAATTAGTAATTAATGTAAATGGATTCTAACCTAATATATTTTTTTTGATTTTATGCAATGAATCAAAATATTTGAGTTTTATGGTTTTTTATTAAAATAAATTTGTCAAAAATGAAATAAAGCATAAAAAAAATTAATTAATAAAAATTAAAATTAGCCCTTTTGACTTTTGGATTTTTCTATAATAATCACAATATTTTTTTTTATAGATTTTGAATAAAAAGTGAAAAAACAATGGATTTATTTTATTTATTTCTTAGGCGTCAAGCAAATGAATTTGGATGGATTAATGGCTTATGTAAAATGTAACAACAAAATGATTAAGTGAAATTAATTTTTATAATTTTAGTAAATAATAATAATCGTAGTGTAATAAAGTTAATAATAAAAGGATTTTTATTTTTACTTTTTTTTTATATTGATTTTTCTCTATTTCTAGACTAAAATACACGAAAAATGAATAATGAGATAATTATTTAAAAATTAATAAAACATTTGGAAATTAAATATAAATATTAAAAAAGTAGAAGTTATAATTTTAAAATAATTTACGTGAAGATAAAAACATAACAAAAAGAAAAACTCTAAAAATAGGAAAAAAATCAATATGTGAAAATGTTTCTTCTATTTATATCAAGTTTAGGTTAAAACATTTAATCATAACATTAAAAGCTGAATCAACAATAAAATAAAATAAATAATTAATGTAAATGGATTCTAACCTAATATATTTTTTTGATTTTATTCAATGAATCTAAATATTTGACTTTTAGGGTTTTTAATTAGAACAAAATTGTCAAAAATGAAATAAAGCATAAAAATAAAATATTGTCTTTTTCATTTTGTGTATATCATCTTTATTCCTTTCACACAAATGTTGTCTTTCTTTTGCTGTACATAACATGAACTCAAAATGCGAACTTAAAATACATGTGAATTAAAAAACCATTGAAATAATTCTTCCTACAGTTGTATAAATAAATATAATATGTTTCTATCAAACAAATGTTGTTTTCCTATTGTTGTAGATATCATTTGTGTTCTTATAAAAAAAATGACTGTCTTCTTCATGTTGTGTATATAGTTGTGCTTGAAATATTTAGGAAGTAAATCTCTAGCAAATCTCCAACAAATGACATCATTGGTAAATACTTCGGAAGTAAATCTCTTGAAAACTTTGCATGTTATACCCCAACAAATAAGATCATCGGTAACAGAATCATCTACCATCTCATAAGTGTGTGTCAAAAATACCGCTGTCGGTGATAGTTGTTACGACATTATCCTTCTGCATCTACCCTTCAAACTCACAAACTCTTACTGTAATTTTTTGTCAAATAAAAAACAAAATGTAAGTATATTCGTAAACAGAAAAAAAATCATAGAAAAAAAGGTTTCTTGTTAATGGATTGATCAATATCCATGAATCCAACTATAAGACATTAAGTTTCATAAGCTCAAATCTATCAAAACTGCAAGAATCCAACAAAATATATTCAACCAAATCTTGTAAACTACATAATGAAGAGACCAAACATATCTAGCAAGCATATATTCAGAACTAATGAAACAACTAACAAACACTTCACAACAACAAATTCACATAACACAAATTTCAAAATCTTAATAAAAACAAGAATCGTTGTTGAAAAATATAACTCTGACATGCGATCAATCATTTTGAAAATACAAACTATGACTCACCTTTTAATCAAGGAAATCACGATTGAAGAATAAAAAACTAGACCAATCAAATTGCATTGTAGAGATTTTTGTTGAATTAATAAACTTCATCTTCAACGGTTAGGATGAAGCTGCATAGTTTATAACAAGATTAAGTGAAAATTAGTAGATGTGGAATCATATCTAAAGAAATAGAGCAAATGAAATACGAGTATTTAAATCAAACTCACGGTAGTTGCCATTGATTCAGGTTGAGTTGATATTAGCAGTAGCCCCGTTGAATATTAGCATCAGTAGCGTCGTTGGATTTATAGTTAGGGTTTGAAACTATGTAAAGGATTATTGTATCTATTTGGCCCAATAACAAAAATATTAATTAATGCATCTTAATATCAAATAATTTTATAATGAAGATAAAAAAAATCTTTACAAATTGTTTATGGTAATCTACACATTTTTATTCGTACTACCATTATATATTTTCAAACCCCTCTTTATCATTTAAATATTTATTCTCTATTTATTTATTTTAATGTTAATATATATATATATATATATATATATATATATATATATATATATATATATATAGTGTTGTAGACCCAATGTAGAAGAATGGAATGCTGAATTAAGGAAAGGAAACTATCTAGAAGAAGGGAGCACAGAAATAGGAAAGAATTATATAAAAAGAAATCATGTGCTCATGAATTGTGAGGATAACATTGAATATCCTAAGAGTTTATTCACCTCACACTTTTAAAGAATGTATATATATTTTTAAGTTTATTGGGGATAATTTTACGCACGCGGTAACCTTCTCTGAAAAAAGAAAAAGAAGAGAAAAAAATTCATAAAATCATCATTTAATTTTAGAGAAAATTGCAAACCCTTCCAATTGTAATTTTTAAACTATAAAATTAAAAACTCTCTCGATTACAATTTTTGAATGGAAAAATTAAAAACTATCTCAATTACAATTTTTGAACGGAAAAATTGTAAATTATCTATCGATTACAATTTTTGGACGCAAAAATTGCAAACCCTCTCAATAAACTATTTTTGAATGGAAAAATAGGAAACCCTCTAAACAAAATATCTTTTAACGGAAAAATAGAAAACCCTCTCTAAACACATAACGACACAAATCTCCAATACATCCAAATGACTATATTTTCTTCCTAATACCTGTATGTAGCGGTAAATTCATGACCATTAAGCTATGTATAAACTTAACGTCAACTAAACCAGAGTCACCATCCCACTTTCATTGTTTCCAAAGGAAAAGGGAAAAGTACGAACAAAATTCCAAGATAAGAAGTTTTCAAATCAAAACTAATAAAATGCTAAAGATTACATGTAAGAGGGTTACACAGAGGGAAGGTGTTAGCACCCAAAGTATCCTAGGCACTCCTAGGGAGCCCTTTCTTATGTGTGTATGTGTGTCGGCATAAAGGATATTTGCAATAAATAGAATGTGGAGATGAGAAAAGAGTTTATTAATTATATTTTTGTGTTTGACAAGACCTTCGGACTTGTGCCTACGTATCAACATAAAATGAGGGATCAAAACCTCATAGTTGGTGGTATCAATTTCAAAGTGAGTTAATTGCTTTTAACAAAAATTTAAGTTTAGGAAAGAAACCAAAGGCCTAAAAGAGTGTGAATGAGTGTTAGTTCTTTTTGTCTTTTGAAATTGTAAGTCAATATGGTTAGATTCATTTACAAGTTTGGTTTAAGAAAAGAGTTTAAAAATGCAATGGCATAAGGCCAAAGTTTCTAATTTGCAATAAAGTCTAAGTTTAGAAATCACGAGCAAAAAATATTTTTAAAAAGCGGGGAGAGATTTGAAATTTAAGAAGTGGAAAGAGATGAAGAGACTAATCCTAAGCAAGAATTTAAAAGTTAAGAGTTGAAAAGATCTGACCAATGGAATACAATCCTATAGACAAGAATGTCATATAGAAACCCAATTTTCCTTTGGACTTTGAAAGCAAGCAATATCAATACACAAATAGCAAGATGAAGAGTAAAGGAATCAAATAAAGATAGCCACATCCAAGCTAGCAACTCCATAGTCTTCTTCTTAAGCTTCCATGTATCAGATGACATACTTCTTGAATGACTCAGAATAAGGCATTAGACACAGGTTCAAAGTAACATTTGCATCATGTTGCAGATGAACTCAAAAAGGGATCTCAATACTTGCATCAGATGAAAGTTCAATTCACAATGGCTTGGCTTCAGAAAATTGGGCATTGACCAAGTCCTTTTGCATAGGGAATGTTGCCTAATTCTAAGTCCAAAGTCTCAGATCCAATCCAACAGTCCACACAAACACTTTTTTAAGGGTTTTTTGTTGTTATTATGTACATTAAGGTCCTACGGCGACAAACACAAATAAAATACACAGACAAGTATATACAATCACAATATATTCACAATATATGGCTCAAGTGAGCAAAGTGAAAATGACATTAAAAATAAAAAGGTTAAATGATAATGAATAATGACAAAATGGTAAAATGGCTTGAATTTAAAGTACATAAGGTAAATGACTTGAATTTAAAAGTTAGTCCAAATGTTAGTTTATTAGATGTTAGTTTTGCTTTTGGTTTTCAATTGTTTAAGTTATTCTTTGGAGAACACTCAACCCTCTATTCACAAGCATGGATCCTTGAAACAAGACATCTTCCAAAGGAAGGAAAAAAGGCAAAGTTTCCACACAATACGATGAAAGGGGGGAGACTTACAATCTTACTTACTAGAATGCTATGCTTTTGGGTCAAAATTTAGCGATATGTTAAGCAATCGTAATTGGACTTATGTAGAAGTCACAACTATCTGAGGTCGGGTAATAGAAATTTTAGTGTTAATGCATGTTAGAGATATGATATAATGAACCATACTCTTAAAACATTCCACACTTAAAAAGAAAATAGCAAAAGGGTGGACCTAATCTCATCCATACTGGTATTGGTTTATGAACCAATTAGCCTTAGGACATAGAGATATCACAGGTCAATGGAATAAATGGGATATAAAGGGATTGAAGATGAAGAGGGAGGGGGGATGAGACAAACACAAATTGGTCATGGGAGGACTTTTATCAAATTAAAATAATTCATTCATTTTGGGATATGAAATATACATTTCATCAATCCCCTAAATCCAATGGTTTTAATCCAACAAAAGTCAAATCAACCTTGACCAAGGCCCAAACACAATAGTTAAACTTAACAAGTCAATAAAAATAGCTCAACACGATTTATTCACAATAAAACAATTAAAAATCAAATTAAAATGCATTAAATTATAATATGTTTGATCAAAAACCTAAAATCTCTTCAAAACACCAAATAAATGGCCAAGAGATTTTTGACATAGATCAAACAAGATTAAAGGACCTTGGAGAAAAAATTCCATTATTTTTGGAGATTTAAAAATATTATTTTTGGAGATTTAAAAGAAATATTTTTGGATATTTAAAAGTATTATTTTTGGAGATTTGTCATGGGTCAAACAAGAGATTTGTCATAGGTCAGACAAGGTTAAAGGATCTATGCTCCACAATCTCAGAATCCAAACAAGGCATGTCTTAATAGGACCAAGCAAACACATCTGAATACTCTCGAAGAAGATCAATCAACCCCTTCTTAACCTCTGGACACAGTCGAGACCCAATCTTGACTTCCTTCACATCATCCTCGGAATCCAAGTTGCCTAATTCAATATGCTCTTCGAACGGCTGAATGGCTTTTTCCTCGTGCTCAAGTAGACGAAATAATTCATCAGACACTTCTTCATTACCTTCTTCCTCAGCCTCAAACACAGGGAATTCAAAGTTCGGAGAAGGAGTAGGATCATTGTATTCAATGGGTTTAAAAGTATTACAAAAATAATTTACAAATCTAGACCATATAAAATCATCCATAATAAAAAAATTATACGCTAGTTTGTTAACATAAACTCATGAAAGAAGAATACAAGAAGAGGCCAAAATATGCATTGCCATTTCATTACACTTTTACCATTCTTAAATAAAACCTCATATTCTAATGTCATAGCTCCTTCATGACAGGCTTGCATAATTTTCACTTCGCTGCAAATATACAATTCTCCTTATCTTCAAAATATGCATTGGGCCAAAGATACAGAAACCCGGTTGATATTTATAAACCCATCATTACATAATTTCAAACCCTAGCTAGACAAACCTTGTGTATATATTCATGTAGCATCATCTGTTAATACCAACTCATGACGACACTACTGCTGAGTTTGATTTAAGTACTGGTAATATGCTTTTTAACTACTTCTTTAGAACATGTTGAGTTTGCTACACAACTATAAATAAAGATGATATACACAACATACAATAATATTTTATTTGATAAGAACACAAATGATATATACAAAAATAAGAAGACAACATTTGTTTGATAGAAACACAAATTGTATATACAACTATAGCAAGAACTATTCCACTCTTTTTCTTTAACTTCAGATGTACTTCATTTGTTTCTTAGGTGCCAAGCAAATGAATTTCGATGGATTCAATTTTTAATTTAAAATAATTTAAGTGAAGGTAAAAACATAA
Organism: Lathyrus oleraceus; assembly: GCF_024323335.1. Classification (NCBI taxonomy): domain Eukaryota; kingdom Viridiplantae; phylum Streptophyta; class Magnoliopsida; order Fabales; family Fabaceae; genus Lathyrus; species Lathyrus oleraceus. The sequence goes on along the minus strand of NC_066585.1, from coordinate 37,964,446 downwards.
AAAGAAAAAAGAAAAACTCTAAAAATAGGGAAAATTCAGTATGTGAAAATGTTCTATTTATATCAAGTTTAGGTCGAAATATTTAATTATCACATTAAAAGCTAAATCAACAATAAAATAAAATTAGTAATTAATGTAAATGGATTCTAACCTAATATATTTTTTTTGATTTTATGCAATGAATCAAAATATTTGAGTTTTATGGTTTTTTATTAAAATAAATTTGTCAAAAATGAAATAAAGCATAAAAAAAATTAATTAATAAAAATTAAAATTAGCCCTTTTGACTTTTGGATTTTTCTATAATAATCACAATATTTTTTTTTATAGATTTTAAATAAAAAGTGAAAAAACAATGGATTTATTTTATTTATTTCTTAGGCGTCAAGCAAATGAATTTGGATGGCTTATGTAAAATGTAACAACAAAATGATTAAGTGAAATTAATTTTTATAATTTTAGTAAATAATAATAATCGTAGTGTAATTAAGTTAATAATAAAAGGATTTTTATTTTTACTTTTTTTTTTATATTGATTTTTCTCTATTTCTAGACTAAAATACACGAAAAATGAATAATGAGATAATTATTTAAAAAATTAATAAAAAATTTGGAAATTAAATATAAATATTAAAAAAGTAGAAGTTATAATTTTAAAATAATTTACGTGAAGGTAAAAACATAACAAAAAGAAAAACTCTAAAAATAGGAATAAAAAATCAATATGTGAAAATGTTTCTTCTATTTATATCAAGTTTAGGTTAAAACATTTAATCATAACATTAAAAGCTGAATCAACAATAAAATAAAATAAATAATTAATGTAAATGGATTCTAACCTAATATATTTTTTTGATTTTATTCAATGAATCTAAATATTTGACTTTTAGGGTTTTTAATTAGAACAAAATTGTCAAAAATGAAATAAAGCATAAAAATAAAATATTGTCTTTTTCATTTTGTGTATATCATCTTTATTCCTATCACACAAATGTTGTCTTTCTTTTGCGGTACATAACATGAACTCAAAATGCGAACTTAAAATACATGTGAATTAAAAAAACATTGAAATATTTCTTCCTACAGTTGTATCAATAAATATAATATGTTTCTATCAAACAAATGTTGTTTTCCTATTGTTGTAGATATCATTTGTGTTCTTATAAAATAAATGACTGTCTTCTTCATGTTGTGTATATAGTTGTGCTTGAAATATTTAGGAAGTAAATCTCTAGCAAATCTCCAACAAATGACATCATTGGTAAATACTTCGGAAGTAAATCTCTTGAAAACTTTGCATGTTATACCCCAACAAATAAGATCATCGGTAACAGAATCATCTACCATCTCATAAGTGTGTGTCAAAAATACCGCTGTCGGTGATAGTTGTTACGACATTATCCTTCTGCATCTACCCTTCAAACTCACAAACTCTTACTGTAATTTTTTGTCAAATAAAAAACAAAATGTAAGTATATTGGTAAACAGAAAAAAAATCATAGAAAAAAAGGTTTCTTGTTAATGGATTGATCAATATCCATGAATCCAACTATAAGACATTAAGTTTCATAAGCTCAAATCTATCAAAACTGCAAGAATCCAACAAAATATATTCAATCAAATCTTGTAAACTACATAATGAAGAGACCAAACATATCTAGCAAGCATATATTCAGAACTAATGAAACAACTAACAAACACTTCACAACAACAAATTCACATAAAACAAATTTCAAAATCTTAATAAAAACAAGAATCGTTGTTGAAAAATATAACTCTGACATGCGATCAATCATTTTGAAAATACAAACTATGACTCACCTTTTAATCAAGGAAATCACGATTGAAGAATAAAAAACTAGACCAATCAAATTGCATTGTAGAGATTTTTGTTGAATTAATAAACTTCATCTTCAACGGTTAGGATGAAGCTGCATAGTTTATAACAAGATTAAGTGAAAATTAGTAGATGTGGAATCATATCTTAAGAAATAGAGCAAATGAAATACGAGTATTTAAAACAAACTCACGGTAGTTGCCATTGATTCAGGTTGAGTTGATATTAGCAGTAGCCCCGTTGAATATTAGCATCAGTAGCGTCGTTGGATTTATAGTTAGGGTTTGAAACTATGTAAAGGATTATTGTATCTATTTGGCCCAATAACAAAAATATTAATTAATGCATCTTAATATCAAATAATTTTATAATGAAGATAAAAAAAATCTTTACAAATTGTTTATGGTAATCTACACATTTTTATTCGTACTACCATTATATATTTTCAAACCCCTCTTTATCATTTAAATATTTATTCTCTATTTATTTATTTTAATGTTAAATATATATATATATATATATATATATATATATATATATATATATATATATATATATATATATATATATATATATAGTGTTGTAGACCCAATGTAGAAGAATGGAATGCTGAATTAAGGAAAGGAAACTATCTAGAAGAAGGGAGCACAGAAATAGGAAAGAATTATATAAAAAGAAATCATGTGCTCATGAATTGTGAGGATAACATTGAATATCCTAAGAGTTTATTCACCTCACACTTTTAAAGAATGTATATATATTTTAAAGTTTATTGGGGATAATTTTACGCACGCGGTAACCTTCTCTGAAAAAAGAAAAAGAAGAGAAAAAAATTCATAAAATCATCATTTAATTTTAGAGAAAATTGCAAACCCTTCCAATTGTAATTTTTAAACTATAAAATTAAAAACTCTCTCGATTACAATTTTTGAATGGAAAAATTAAAAACTATCTCAATTACAATTTTTGAACGGAAAAATTGTAAATTATCTATCGATTATAATTTTTGGACGCAAAAATTGCAAACCCTCTCAATAAACTATTTTTGAATGGAAAAATAGGAAACCCTCTAAACAAAATATCTTTTAACGGAAAAATAGAAAACCCTCTCTAAACACATAACGACACAAATCTCCAATACATCCAAATGACTATATTTTCTTCCTAATACCTGTATGTAGCGGTAAATTCATGACCATTAAGCTATGTATAAACTTAATGTCAACTAAACCAGAGTCACCATCCCACTTTCATTGTTTCCAAAGGAAAAGGGAAAAGTACGAACAAAATTCCAAGATAAGAAGTTTTCAAATCAAAACTAATAAAATGCCAGAGATTACATGTAAGAGGGTTACACAGAGGGAAGGTGTTAGCACCCAAAGTATCCTAGGCACTCCTAGGGAGCCCTTTCTTATGTGTGTATGTGTTTCGGCATAAAAGATATTTGCAATAAATATAATGTGGAGATGAGAAAAGAATTTATTAATTATATTTTTGTGTTTGACAAGACCTTCGGACTTGTGCCTACGTACCAACATAAAATGAGGGATCAAAACCTCATAGTTCGTGGTATCAATTTCAAAGTGAGTTAATTGCTTTTAACAAAAATTTAAGTTTAGGAAAGAAACCAAAGGCCTAAAAGAGTTTGAATGAGTGTTAGTTCTTTTTGTCTTTTGAAATTGTAAGTCAATATGGTTAGATTCATTTACAAGTTTGGTTTAAGAAAAGAGTTTAAAAATGCAATGGCATAAGGCCAAAGTTTCTAATTTGCAATAAAGTCTAAGTTTAGAAATCACGAGCAAAAAATATTTTTAAAAAGCGGGGAGAGATTTGAAATTTAAGAAGTGGAAGGAGATGAAGAGACTAATCCTAAGCAAGAATTTAAAAGTTAAGAGTTGAAAAGATCTGACCAATGGAATACAATCCTATAGACAAGAATGTCATATAGAAACCCAATTTTCCTTTGGACTTTGAAAGCAAGCAATATCAATACACAAATAGCAAGATGAAGAGTAAAGGAATCAAATAAAGATAGCCACATCCAAGCTAGCAACTCCATAGTCTTCTTCTTAAGCTTCCATGTATCAGATGACATACTTCTTGAATGACTCAGAATAAGGCATTAGACACAGGTTCAAAGTAACATTTGCATCATGTTGCAGATGAACTCAAAAAGGGATCTCAATACTTGCATCAGATGAAAGTTCAATTCACAATGGCTTGGCTTCAGAAAATTGGGCATTGACCAAGTCCTTTTGCATAGGGAATGTTGCCTAATTCTAAGTCCAAAGTCTCAGATCCAATCCAACAGTCCACACAAACACTTTTTTAAGGGTTTTTGTTGTTATTATGTACATTAAGGTCCTACGGCGACAAACACAAATAAAATACACAGACAAGTATATACAATCACAATATATTCACAATATATGGCTCAAGTGAGCAAAGTGAAAATGACATTAAAAATAAAAAGGTTAAATGATAATGAATAATGACAAAATGGTAAAATGGCTTGAATTTAAAGTACATAAGGTAAATGACTTGAATTTAAAAGTTAGTCCAAATGTTAGTTTATTAGATGTTAGTTTTGCTTTTGGTTTTCAATTGTTTAAGTTATTCTTTGGAGAACACTCAACCCTCTATTCACAAGCATGGATCCTTGAAACAAGACATCTTCCAAAGGAAGGAAAAAAGGCAAAGTTTCCACACAATACGATGAAAGGGGGGAGACTTACAATCTTACTTACTAGAATGCTATGCTTTTGGGTCAAAATTTAGCGATATGTTAAGCAATCGTAATTGGACTTATGTAGAAGTCACAACTATCTGAGGTCGGGTAATAGAAATTTTAGTGTTAATGCATGTTAGAGATATGATATAATGAACCATACTCCTAAAACATACCACACTTAAAAAGAAAATGGCAAAAGGGTGGACCTAATCTCATCCATACTGGTATTGGTTTATGAACCAATCAGCCTTAGGACATAGAGATATCATAGATCAATGGAATAAATGGGATATAAAGGGATTGAAGATGAAGAGGGAGGGGGGATGAGACAAACACAAATTGGTCATGGGAGGACTTTTATCAAATTAAAATCATTCATTCATTTTGGGATATGAAATATACATTTCATCAATCCCCTAAATCCAATGGTTTTAATCCAACAAAAGTCAAATCAACCTTGACCAAGGCCCAAACACAATAGATCTTGACTTCCTTTATATAATCCTCGGAACCCAAGTTGCCTAATTCAATCTGCTCTTCGAACTGCTGAATGGCTTTTTCCTCGTGCTCAAGTAGACGAAATAATTCATCAGACACTTCTTCATCACCTTCTTCCTCAGCGTCAAACACAGGGAATTCAATGTTCGGAGAAGGAGTAGGATCATTGTATTCAATGGGTTTAAAAGTATTACAAAAATCATTTACAAATCTAGACCATATAAAATCATCCATAATAAAAAAAATTATACGCTAGTTTGATAAAATAAACTAATGAAAGAAGAATACGAGAAGAGGCCAAAATATGCATTGCCATTTCATTACACTTCTACCATTCTTAAATAAAACCTCATATTCTAATGTCATAGCTCCTTCATGACAGGCTTGCATAATTTTCACTTCGCTGCAAATATACAATTCTCCTTATCTTCAAAATATGCATTGGGCCAAAGATACAGAAACCCGGTTGATATTTATAAACCCATCATTACATAATTTCAAACCCTAGCTAGACAAACCCTGTGTATATATTCACGTAGCATCATCTGTTAATACCAACTCATGACGACACTACTGCTGAGTTTGATTTAAGTACTGGTAATATGCTTTTTAACTACTTCTTTAGAACATATAGAGTTTGCTACACAACTATAAATAAAGATGATATACACAACATACAATAATATTTTATTTAATAAGAACACAAATGATATATACAGAAATAAGAAGACAACATTTGTTTGATAAAAACACAAATTGTATATACATCTATAGCAAGAATTATTCCACTCTTTTTCTTTAACTTCAAATGTATTTCATTTGTTTCTTACGTGCCAAGAAAATGAATTTCGATGGATTCATGGCATATGTAAAATGTAACAGCAAAATGATTAAATGATTTTTTTTCCAGAATTTTATTGAATAATAATAATAGTAGTGTAGTAAAGGTAATAATAAAAGGATTTTGATTTTTTTTATATTGATTTTCCTTTATTTTTAGACTAAAATACATGGAAAATGAATACTATAATAATTATTTTTAAATTTTATAAAAATATTCGAAAATTAAAATTAAAACTTAAAAAAGTAGAATTTTTAATTTTAAAATAATTTAAGTGAAGGTAAAAACATAAAAAGAAAAAAGAAAAACTCTAAAAATAGGGAAAATTCAGTATGTGAAAATGTTCTATTTATATCAAGTTTAGGTCAAAATATTTAATTATCACATTAAAAGCTAAATCAACAATAAAATAAAATTAATAATTAATGTAAATGGATTATAACCTAATATATTTTTTTGATTTTATGCAATGAATCAAAATATTTGAGTTTTATGGTTTTTTATTAAAATAAATTTGTCAAAAATGAAATAAAGCATAAAAAATATTAATTAATAAAAATTAAAATTAGCCCTTTTGACTTTTGGATTTTTCTATAATAATCACAATATTTTTTTTTATAGATTTTGAATAAAAAGTGAAAAAACAATGGATTTATTTTATTTATTTCTTAGGTGTCAAGCAAATGAATTTGGATGGATTAATGGCTTATGTAAAATGTAACAACAAAATGATTAAGTGAAATTAATTTTTATAATTTTAGTAAATAATAATAATCGTAGTGTAATAAAGTTAATAATAAAAGGATTTTTATTTTTACTTTTTTTTATATTGATTTTTCTCTATTTCTAGACTAATATACATGAAAAATGAATAATATGATAATTATTTAAAAAATTAATAAAAAATTTGGAAATTAAATATAAATATTAAAAAAGTAGAAGTTATAATTTTAAAATAATTTACGTGAAGGTAAAAACATAACAAAAAATAAAAACTCTAAAAATAGGAAAAAAATCAATATGTGAAAATGTTTCTTCTATTTATATCAAGTTTAGGTTAAAACATTTAATCATAACATTAAAAGTTGAATCAACAATAAAATAAAATAAATAATTAATGTAAATGGATTCTAACCTAATATATTTTTTTGATTTTATTCAATGAATCTAAATATTTGACTTTTAGGGTTTTTAATTAGAACAAAATTGTCAAAAATTAAATAAAGTATAAAAATAAAATATTGTCTTTTTCATTTTGTGTATATCATCTTTATTCCTATCACACAAATGTTGTCTTTCTTTTGCTGTACATAACATGAACTCAAAATGCGAACTTAAAATACATGTGAATTAAAAAAACATTGAAATAATTCTTCCAACAGTTGTATAAATAAATATAATATGTTTCTATCGAACAAATGTTGTTTTCCTATTGTTGTAGATATCATTTGTGTTCTTATAAAAAAAAATGACTGTCTTCTTCATGTTGTGTATATAGTTGTGCTTGAAATATTTAGGAAGTAAATCTCTAGCAAATCTCCAACAAATGACATCATTGGTAAATACTTCGGAAGTAAATCTCTTGAAAACTTTGCATGTTATACCCCAACAAATAAGATCATCGGTAACAGAATCATCTACCATCTCATAAGTGTGTGTAAAAAATACAGCTGTCGGTGATAGTTGTTACGACATTATCCTTCTGGATCTACCCTTCAAACTCACAAACTCTTACTGTAATTTTTTGTCAAATAAAAAACAAAATGTAAGTATATTCGTAAACAGAAAAAAAAAACCATAGAAAAAAAGGTTTCTTGTTAATGGATTGATCAATATCCATGAATCCAACTATAAGACATTAAGTTTCATAAGCTCAAATCTATCAAAATTGCAAGAATCCAACAAAATATATTCAATCAAATCTTGTAAACTACATAATGAAGAGACCAAACATATCTAGCAAGCATATATTCAAAACTAATGAAACAACTAACAAACACTTCACCACAACAAATTCACATAACACAAATTTCAAAATCTTAAGAAAAACAAGAATCGTTGTTGAAAAATATAACTCTGACATGCGATCAATCATTTTGAAAATACAAACTATGACTCACCTTTTAATGAAGGAAATCACGATTGAAGAATAAAAAACTAGACCAATCAAATTGCATTGTAGAGATTTTTGCTGAATTAATGAACTTCATCTTCAACGGTTAGGATGAAGCTGCATAATTTATAACAAGATTAACTGAAATTTAGTAGATGTGGAATCATATCTAAAGAAATAGTGCAAATGAATACGAGTATTTAAATTAAACTCACGGTAGCTGCCATTGATTCAGGTTGAGTTGATATTAGCAGTAGCGCCGTTGAAAATTAGCATCAGTAGCGCCACTGAATTTATAGTTAGGGTTTGAAACTATGTAACAGATTATTGTATCTATTTGGCCCAATAACAAAAATATTAATTAATGCATCTTAATATCAAATAATTTTATAATGAAGATAAAAATATCTTTACGAATTGTTTATGGTAATCTACACATTTTTATTCGTACTACCATATTATATTTTCAAACCCCTCTTTATCATTTAAATATTTATTCTCTATTTATTTATTTTAATGTTAAACTAGTAAAGGACCCGTGCGTTCGCACGGGTCGCGCAAGTGCAATAATTTATTTTAAAAAAATTAAAATATAATATATTTTTTTGTTTATATATATATATATATATATATATATATATATATATATATATATATATATATATATATGGTTGGATCAACGTACACAAATTTATTGCATAAGAGTTTTTTTTATGTAATGGATGTTAAATGATCAATAAATGGGTTCAAAAAATTTCCACAAATAACTTTTTCCAGTTTGGGACATAATTAAGTAAAACATTATTAATTTATAGTAATATTATTTGCTTAATTTTTTTGTATACTATATTAAGGAAATAATCAAAAAATATAATACAAAAATATTTTTACAATTTATTGATATATTGATATATAATAAACATTCCATTGTTAATGTTATGAATAAACATTCCATTTATCATTGAGATTTTGGACATAAGAAATAAAAATATATTTATTTAGTAATGGATGAAATTTTCCAATCTGTTATTAATTTGAGGTATAAAAGCGCAAATATTAACCTTCATAATAAATGATTATTTAACCAAAATACATAAACCATGTAAAAGAAATACCGGAACCTCATTTGTTTTAAAATATAGTAATGAATACTACCAAATGTTGAAATTAATTGCAATTGATACAGTAAGTTTTAATGCAACAAAAGATATTGAAACAAAAGGTTCACAATTTTAGTTAAAATTGTGAGAAATAATTCCAACAACAAAAATGATTTAACTTTATACAATTCTTTGGTCCTTAAAAAACTGGGTTTATACAAAACCTGCCCGCAACCTTTTAGGTAGTGATGATTCAAAACCTGCCCGCAACCTTAAAAAACTACAATAATAACTAATTTGATTTCAGGATATTAATTTCATTTTGGAATGATAAGATTGCAACAACAATAAAATAACGGTAATATTTTTTAGTAGTATAAATAGGTAATTTATTTTATCACATTTTTCACTTACATCTAGTCTAAATTTGACCAATTTATTTTATTTAATTTTAATTTTTTTGTGTACACATTTCATTTGAAAATGAACCTCAATCAACATAACAAACAATGTAGATTTTCTATTACCAATCAAAAGACAATTCACTGTATATGATAATTATACCTTGTTTTTTTTATAAATCCTTAATTCAGTTGAATGCAAGATTCAAACATTGCTCCAACATTTCTGAACTACCTGCAATTTTAACATATGTATTAGACTTTGAAAAAAATTGTAAAAAAATGTGTTTCTATGTGTTTTCTATAATTAGTTTTGAAGGATTTCATAATAAATTTTTATGTAATTGTTTTTTTAATTTCTAACACCATTAGGCATGCTGAAACCAAACATGACATGCAATAATCTATTTATAATTTAGTCGTATACACATATTTCATAAGATGACAACGTATTTTGTTATCAATCTAAAATACTTATTAACATTTGAAGATATGATACTCATATAAATTTTGTAGTTGAAAGAACACACAAAACATAATGTTCAACATAACAACATAGGATTTTGAATAATTTCACACACATGAATTAAATACTCATTATCATCCTTTAAACCATACATGAAATATAAATGTCAATTGTAATCCCACAAAATAAACACTTCAAAAAAGTAAGAACACATCCTACAACCAAAACATATCATGTTCTTAACAACTTCATACTTAAACTCATTCTGGTGCTAAAAAGTTCATAAAATATATTTCAATATCAAATTTCCAAAAATTCTAATTAAGAAGATGGTTCTATATTTAATTTCTTGGATGGTTTGGTGCCTGATAATTGCGTAGCGCCAGACGCTTCAAAATCAACTTCTTCACCCTTGTCAGCAATTACAACATCCTTAGCCGGAGTCATTAGAATGATTGATTCTGGATCATTTTCACCAAATGCAGATAATGTTTGCTTGCAATATAAAAAATTAATTGTCAGATATAAAATGAATTATAATAATACAATATTTATCATAGAAAATTATTATGTTAACAAATGAAGATACTTACTGCGGAAGTTTCCAAATTTTCTTTGTTAGGGACCAACTTTGCATATTCAGTTTTAGACTGATTCTGCACATTGAAACATCGAATATTTATTATACTTGTTAAATGTTTAAATAATACATGAATTAACTGAATATTATACGTCTTCTACTATGTAGTCATTTTCAATCTCTTTAACAAAGGCTTCATCATCACAAAGCTTCCAAACAGACGCTTGGGAAAACGTTGGCTGCACTTTAACTCTAAAAGCCATTTTCTTATTCAACAGCATTTCAAGCTCATCAGGATAAACCATTGGATCATCTTCTCCATTCTAATGGAAAAATAAAATATCAACCATGAGTGATAATCTGAACTTTACAACTCGATAAACTATTAACATTTTAACTTATGTATAACAATGTACCTCCACCATAGAGTTATGCATAAATTCAGCAGTCATTCCAAGTATAGCAGCACATTCGGAATCCCAGAATACAAATCGATATTTTGATTCACGATTGCTAATATATATCTCAATCTTGTACCTATAGTATTTTAAACGAAGAAAATAATATGATTAATAACAAATCCATTACCAAATTTATTTGCAATCCATCTAGATTATATGTACCTTGGTATAGGTTGTTCGACTTTTTGCCCACATGAACATTCATAAGCTTTTTCAGGATTAGTTGCCTTCGAGGAACACCTTGTGCAGCCATAATAAAACCATCCATACTTTGAGACAGCAAATTTCAATGTGGTTGCTACAGTAACACATAAAGTTTCCTAAAAGCAAATCAAAAATGATATTAATTTCAAAAAGCAAACAATATAATTGTAATAGTAAAGATAAATTCGGCTCTATAGTATTCAACTTACATGTTTGATTTTGCAGAACTGACTTAAGGACATACATTTCGCATTATGAACAAACCTTTCTACTGGCGAATACTGAGAACCACTAGACCAATTAGAAAGAGATTTTGCAGATTGAGTAGGCTTCTCCTTCTGTTCATTAGTAGGCAACCTATAGAAATAAGATTGTTTTTGAAATTAAAAATTATGTATAATAATCTGAATATAAATAAATAAATAAAATCCATACTTAGACATAAAATCTTGAATTTCAGGGATGTCTTCATTTATCAACAATTTGGAACCACTCCATGCATTTGACACTGTAAATTGTATAATTAATATAAAAATTATTGAACGTAAAAATGAAAAATACAAATCAGCTATGTATTTATAAAGTCTGATAGTGTAATACCTTGGCCATCTTTTACCATTGCATGAGTGAGCAGAATTACAATAGCTCCATTTTTTTTAGGATCATTGTAGTAAGCCAAAAATTTTGATCCATAGATTTCCCATAAATTGCAATTTATGCAATTACCCCTATTTTGCAATATAAATAAACAATATTATATGATGGGATTCAATGATGCAAAATATATAAATTTATCAAACACATAAGTTATGAAAACAATGCGCATTACTTCAAATCTTTCAGCACAACAGAAACAACAACTTTCTTCCCCGGAGTGTTGGATTGGATATGGTTTATCTCACTAACAGCACCAATAATATCTACATTAAAGTAAGGTTCATTATTGAATGTGTTTGCAAATATATAAGTTATATAAGTTATAATAGAATTTAAATTACCTTCCAGTCTATCGGTTTTGCATTTGCCTTGAAGTATCTCACCAAAATCTTTAAAGAAATATCCTTTAGGTGGAATATTTTGAAGTTCGATTGCCTTCATTGTGGTACCACCAAGAAACACAAATTTTTTTGAATGATCACATACCTTCCACTGAAAATCATTGTTATAGACACTGCCATTGTTTATAATGCAGGTCATATTCTCCTTAATGACCTCTTTCCATTTCAGTAAATGGTCATGACGAATAAGGACCTGAATCTGATCACCCTAACAAAATGAAAATAATCTTCTTTTTATATGTTATACAAAAAAGCATTTTGTTGTAATTACTAACTATCATACAAAAACCTATACTTAAAAAAAGAAAAGCAATTTACCAAGGAATCCATAACAATCATCTCCAAATGTTCAATACCCTTATTATTCACAACACTCCAAACATCCATTATTTGAACAACAAGACGCCAAGTTTCTTTTGAGTCATTGCTGTCTTTCACAGAATCAACCTTTCTACTCATTTTCACTGGAAAAAAAATCAAAAATTAATGTAATTGCAAATTTAGATGACTATAAAATTACAAACCTAATAACCTGGAAAAAAAAGAGTATATAAATTTGATAGAGGTGTGTGGCAAAATGTTGAAAAGGATCCAACCTTTGATGTTACACATATATAACATCGTTTTGATTGTATAATTATATGTTATTAAATTATAACTTTAAGTTAAAAATAACTATTTAAGATAGTTGATTAATATTAATTGAGTAATTTAATATTATTGTTAATTTACCTACCAATTAATTATTATTATTGTTATTATTATTATTGATATTTACCCGCCATATATGATAAGAATATTTTTAAAATTTAAATAGTATATTTATTATTTGATTTGATTTGATTTAATTGAGATCCAAACTCTATAAATTAAAATCGGTTACTTATTATGAACAATAATATAGGGTCATTCCAATGTCAATCTATTATTAATTGAATTTTACATAGATGTACTTTTGCAATAACACGCTGGCATATTGAATCTTATACCGCTGTTATCTTTGCACTAACATATTTTATCCTTTCAACAGAATAATTATAGTAAATACGTACATTCTGTATACCGAATTATAATAAAAATGTATTAAAATCAAAAACAATAAAACTGTTTACAGTAAATAAAAATATAGAATAACATCTTAAAATTCTATATATTTTATTTACTGTAAACAGTTTTATTGCTTTTGATTTTAATACATTTTTATTATAATTCGGTATACAGAATGTACGTATTTACTATAATTATTCTGTTGAAAGGATAAAATATGTTAGTGCAAAGATAACAGCGGTATAAGATTCAATATGCCAGTGTGTTATTGCAAAAGTACATCTATGTAAAATTCAATTAATAATAGATTGACATTGGAATGACCCTATATTATTGTTCATAATAAGTAACTGATTTTAATTTATAGAGTTTGGATCTCAATTAAATCAAATCAAATCAAATAATAAATATACTATTTAAATTTTAAAAATATTCTTATCATATATGGCGGGTAAATATCAATAATAATAATAACAATAATAATAATTAATTGGTAGGTAAATTAACAATAATATTAAATTACTCAATTAATATTAATCAACTATATTAAATAGTTATTTTTAATTTAAAGTTATAATTTAATAACATATAATTATACAATTAAATATATATTTTTATTAAATTGTAAAATGGTAGAGTTAGTTAAAATGGTATAATATTGTCAGTGGTTTTGGAATAGTGGTTTTGGAATATTTTGAGTTATTAAGTGGGTAAATGGGATTAATAATGATGATAATAAATATTAATAAATAACAATATTAATAATAATAATAATAATATCAAATTATTCAATTAAATAAAACCCTAATTTTCATCAAACCGTTTCATATTACTTCTCCCTCTTTTCATATTCTCGGTTTGACATCTCAGAAAGACCACTTAAAAAATCAGTATATTTATTATTAAAAAAATTCATTTTGTCATTTAAAGAAAATCAAGTAACGATAATATTTGTCAAAAAAACTACAATAATAATTAATTTGATTTCAGAATATTGATTTCATTTTGGAATGATAAGATTGCAACAACAATAAAATAACGGTAATATCTATTATTAAAAAAAATTCATTTTGTCATTTAAAGATAGGTAATTTATTTAAATAGAGTTTAAATAGAGTTTAGTACGAAATAGAGTTTAGTAATAATTAAATAGAGTTTAGTACGAAATTACTTATAGGAACATGAAAGTAGTTGTATTATGGATTGTAATTAGGGTAATTAAGTAATTATGGTGGTAATTAACTTTTATATATTAAAAGTAGATATATATATATATATATATATAGTGTTGTAGACCCAATGTAGAAGAATGGAATTCTGAATTAAGGAAAGGAAACTATCTAGAAGAAGGGAGCACAGAAATAGGAAAGAATTATATAAAAAGAAATCATGTGCTCATGAATTGTTAGGTCTACTATGAAAGTGACAAGTCAAGCATTTTAAGGTGGTGAGGATAACATTGAATATCCTAAGAGTTTATTCAGCTCACATTTTTAAAGAATGTATATATATTTTAAAGTTTATTGAGGATAATTTTACGCACGCGGTAACCTTCTCTGAAAAAAGAAAAAGAAGCAAAAAAAATTCATAAAATCATCATTTAATTTTAGAGAAAATTGCAAACCCTTCCAATTGTAATTTTTAAACTATAAAATTAAAAACTCTCTCGATTACAATTTTTGAATGGAAAAATTAAAAACTATCTCAATTACAATTTTTGAACGGAAAAATTGTAAATTATCTATCGATTACAATTTTTGGACGGAAAAATTGCAAACCCTCTCAATAAACTATTTTTGAATTGGAAAAATAGGAAACCCTCTAAACAAAATATTTTTTAACGGAAAAATAGAAAACCCTCTCTAAACACATAACGACACAAATCTCCAATACATCCAAATGACTGTATTTTCTTCCTAATACCCGTATGTAGCGGTAAATTCATGACCATTAAGCTACGGATAAACTTAACATCAACTAAACTAGAGTCACCATCCCACTTTCATTGTTTCCAAAGGAAAAGGGAAAAGTACGAACAAAATTCCAAGATAAGAAGTTTTCAAATCAAAACTAATAAAATGCCAGAGATTACATGTAAGAGGGTTACACAGAGGGAAGGTGTTAGCACCCAAAGTATCCTAGGCACTCCTAGGGAGCCCTTTCTTAGGTGTGTATGTGTTTCGGCATAAAGAATATTTGCAATAAATAGAATGTGGAGATGAGAAAAGAATTTATTAATTATATTTTTTGTGTTTGACAAGACCTTCGGACTTGTGCCTACGTACCAACATAAAATGAGGGATCAAAACCTCATAGTTGGTGGTATCAATTTCAAAGTGAGTTAATTGCTTTTAACAAAAATTTAAGTTTAAGAAAGGAACCAAAGGCCTAAAAGAGTTTGAATGAGTGTTAGTTCTTTTTGTCTTTTGAAGTTGTAAGTCAATATGATTAGATTCATTTACAAGTTTGGTTTAAGAAAAGAGTTTAAAAATGCAATGGCATAATGCCAAAGTTTCTAATTTGCAATAAAGTCTATGTTTAGAAATCACGAGCAAAAAATATTTTTAAAAAGGGGGGAGATATTTGAAATTTAAGAAGTGGGAGGAGATGAAGAGACTAATCCTAAGCAAGAATTTAAAAGTTAAGAGTTGAAAAGATCTGACCAATAGAATGCAATCCAATAGACAAGAATGTCATATAGAAACCCAATTTTCTTTGGACTTTGAAATCAAGCAATATCAATACACAAATAGCAAGATGAAGAGTAAAGGCATCAAATAAACATAGCCACATCCAAGCTAGCAACTCCGTAGTCTTCTTCTTAAGCTCCCATGTATCAGATGACATACTCCTTGAATGACTCAGAATAAGGCATTAGACACAGGTTCAAAGTAACATTTGCATCATGTAGCAGATGAACTCAAAAAGGGATCTCAATACTTGCATCAGATGAAAGTTCAATTCACAATGGCTTGGCTTCAGAAAATTTGGCATTGACCAAGTCCTTTTGCATAGGGAATGTTGCCGAATTCTAAGTCCAAAGTCTCAGATCAAATCCAACAGTCCACACAAACACTTTTTTAAGGGTTTTTTGTTGTTACTATGTATAATAAGGTCCTAAGGCGGCACACACAAATAAAATACACAGACAAGTATATACAATCACAATATATTCACAATATATGGCTCAAGTGAGCAAAGTGAAAATGACATTAAAAATAAAAAAGTTAAATGAAAATGAATAATGACAAAATGGTAAAATGGCTTGAATTTAAAGTACATAAGGTAAATGACTTGAATTTAAAAGTTAGTCCAAATGTTAGTTTATTAGATGTTAGTTTTGCTTTTGGTTTTCAATTGTTTAAGTTATTCTTTGGAAAACACTCAACCCTCTATTCACAAGCATGGATCCTTGAACCAAGGCACCTTCCAAAGGAAGGAAAAAAGGCAAAGTTGCCACACAATACCATGAAAGGGGGGAGACTTACAATCTCACTTACTAGAATGCTATGCTTTTGGGTCAAAATTTAGCAATATGTTAAGCAATCGTAATTGGACTTATGTAGAAGTCACAACTATCTGAGGTCGGGTAATAGAAATTTTAGTGTAAATGCATGTTAGAGATATGGTATAATGAACCATACTCCTAAAACATACCACACTTAAAAAGAAAATGGCAAAAGGGTGGACCTAATCTCATCCATACTGGTATTGGTTTATGAACCAATTAGCCTTAGGACATAGAGATATCATAGGTCAATGGAATAAATGGGATATAAAGGGATTGAAGATGAAGAGGGAGGGGGGATGAGACAAACACAAATTGGTCATGGGAGGACTTTTATCAAATTAAAATCATTAATTCATTTTGGGATATGAAATATACATTTCATCAATCCCCTAAATCCAATGGTTTTAATCCAACAAAAGTCAAATCAACCTTGACCAAGGCCCAAACACAATAGTCAAACTTAACAAGTCAATAAAAATAGCTCAACATGATTTATTCACAATAAAACAAATTAAAAATCAAAGTAAAATGCATTAAATTATAATATGTTTGATCAAAAACCTAAAATCTCTTCAAAACACCAACTAAATGGCCAAAAGATTTTTGACATAGATCAAACAAGATTAAAGGACCTTGGAGAAAAAATTCCATTATTTTTGGAGATTTAAAAGTATTATTTTTGGAGATTTAAAAGAATTATTTTTGGAGATTTAAAAGTATTATTTTTGGAGATTTGTCATGGGTCAAACAAGAGATTTGTCATAGGTCAGACAAGGTTAAAGGATCTATGCTCCACAATCTCAGAATCCAAACCAGGCATGTCTTGATAGGACCAAGAAAACACATCTGAATACTCTCGAAGAAGATCAATCAACCCCTTCTTAACCTCTGGACACAGTCGAGACCCAATCTTGACTTCCTTCACATCATCCTCGGAACCCAAGTTGCCTAATTCAATCTGCTCTTCGAACAACTGAATGGCTTTTTCCTCGGGCTCAAGTAGACGAAGTAATTCATCAGACACTTCTTCATCACCTTCTTCCTCAGCCTCAAACACAGGGAATTCAAAGTTCGGAGAAGGAGTAGGATCATTGTATTCAATGGGTTTAAAAGTATTACAAAAATCATTTACAAATCTAGACCATATAAAATCATCCATAATAAAAAAAATTATACGCTAGTTTGATAACATAAACTCATGAAAGAAGAATACGAGAAGACGCCAAAATATGCATTTCCATTTCATTACACTTCTACCATTCTTAAATAAAACCTCATATTCTAATGTCATAGCTCCTTCATGACAGGCTTGCATAATTTTCACTTCGCTGCAAATATACAATTCTCCTTATCTTCAAAATATGCATTGGGCCAAAGATACAGAAACCCGGTTGATTTTTATAAACCCATCATTACATAATTTCAAACCCTAGCTAGACAAACCCTGTGTATATATTCACTTAGCATCATCTGTTAATACCAACTCATGACGACACTACTGCTGAGTTTGATTTAAGTACTGGTAATATGCTTTCACTACGCCAAAAACTGGAATAGACAGCGCCCCTTAGAGGGCGCTTTATTACAAAAGCGCACTCTAAAGTGAAGAGAAAAAATAAGGAGCGAACAACTTGAATAGACAGCGCACTTTAGAGGGCGCTTTTGTAACAAAGCGCCCTCTAAAGTGAAGCGAAAAAATAATGAGGAAATGAAGGGACACCAATAGAGGACGCTTTATTGAAAGCACCCTCTAAGGGTAACCTTAGAGGGCGCTTCTAAAAAAGCGCTCTCTATGTCCATGTACATTTCCAGTTTATAAGGCGCTTTTTAGAAAGCCTTAGAGAGCGCTTTTAGAAGCGCCCTCTTAGGCCCCCTTTAGAGGGCGCTTTTGTCACTAAGCGCCCTCTAAAGTGAAGCCAAAAAAAAAATGGAGGGACAACAATAGAGGGCGCTTTTGTGAAAGCGCCCTCTAAGGTTACCCTTAGAGGGCGCTTTTGAAAAAGCGCTCTCTAAGTCCATGTACATTTCCAGTTTAGAAGGCGCTTTTGGAAAACCTTAGAGAGCGCTTTCAGAAGCGCCCTCTTAGGCACCCTTTAGAGGGCGCTTTTTTTAAAAAAGCGCCCTCTAAGGTCCCCTTTAGTAAACATTAAAATTATAACATATACTGCATGTCTCTTTATTTTCCCTCTCTATAAGCTATTTCGTTTACGTAACTGGGTTTTCTCTCAACTGCGATTACTCTCTACTGCGATTACTCTCGTCCTCCGTTCGTTCTCCCTCCCTCACCGTCATCGTCGCTGTTCGTTCTCCCTCCCTCACCGTTCACGTTCACTGCGTTAACCTCTTCCACCGTCACTGTTCACTTTCTTCTCCATCGTTACCGTCACCTTTAAGGTATTTCTCTTCTCCATCGTTACCGTTCACTTTCTTCATGTGTTTGATTAGGGCATTTTCTAAACTTAGTTTTTCATTTTGTGCATTATGTTGATCAATGTTGTTTAGGGCAAACTGAGTTTTTTATTTCTGATTGAAAACTGATATATTTGAAGTGTGTTTGAGCTTGTGCTTGGAAGTTTGATGATTATGGATCCAAGTTTGTTCATGTTCCAAACACCATAAGTTTGCATTGGTCTTTTGCATGCAGTAGGTGTGTGTGAGTAAATGTGTATGCAGTAAGTTTGTGCATGCAGTAAATGTGTTCACGTATTGAATCATTGTCTTACTTGGGTCTTATTGAATCATTTCTATATTACAGATAAAATGGCTAACCAAGACGATACCCATGCCGCGAATGAATCACGTAATAATGTTGAAAAAGAAATCAAACGAGGATTGACTGTTATGAAGTCAATCATTCGTGAAAGAGACAAGGGTGTAAAATTTGAAGTACATTGGAGTGCTGAAGACCAACTAATTGAGCCTAACGGTTCAATGTTGGCAAGTTACATTGGTTTCCTTGTTCGCCAACATATTCCGATTACATGTGATAATTGGAGAAGTCCGGACTTGAAGGTTGGCAAGGAAAAAATATGGTCGGAGATACAGGTACTTACCATATATTGTTATATGTTTTTTTTGTTGACTATTTGTTAACCATATATTGTTATAATATTACTTTATAATAACACACTCCATTTGTATGTTTTTTAGAGATCCTTTCACATCGATGAAAGCCGGCAAAAATATTGTATTCAATTGGCCGGAAAAAGACTCCGAGGATTTCGATCCTTTTTGTGCAACAAATTTCTCAAGGATGAGGAAGGAAAATTTGTTGAAGGAGAACGGCCAATGAAGTATGCCGAGAATATTTCAGCCGATGAATGGGATAACTTTGTCGCCAAACGAAGAAACGAAAAATTCCATGTAATGTCTATTAATTATGGTATTATACAATTGTTAAGTTACTTGGTTCTAATATGCCTTAAACTTTTTTATCCAGGAAATAAGCGACATAAATAGGAAAAGGGCATCAAAACCCGCGTATCCGTACAAAAAAGGGCGTACGGGTTATGCACGGTTACAACAAAGAATTGTGAGTATATTCAAATGCTATGAGCTTATACATTGTCACAATATGTTATAATTGATGATCTTATAATCTAATTCAATGTGTAGCTAGCCGAGGAGAAAAGTGACGCAACATCTCTTCCGGACCACGTATTATGGAAGGCTGCTCGGGTTGGGAAGGATGGGGTTGTCGTTGAAGCGGTCCAAAATGTTTATGACGAATGTGTAAGTATATGTAACATTATTTCTTTAATTATATCGAAAATTTTGTTAGACATATAATTCATTTTTAATCTCCTCTAATAATATTTCAGGAGACTTTATCCCAAACCCCTTCAACCGAGGTCCAGGATTGCAGGAGCGTACTTAGTCGAGTACTAAATGTTCCTGAGTATTCCGGTCGTGTGAGGGGTAAGGGTTTTGGTGTGACTCCGTCGTCATTTTATAAAAAAACAAAAACAAAAAATCCTACCAACAAAGAGGTGATGGAGACCTTGGCGGAGTTAAGGGCACAAGTACTCCAACTGCAAAACGAGAATGCAAGGTATAGAGAGGAAAGGTGCGCTTCCGAGGCAAAAGATACTAGTGACCGAGCTAGTATCAATCATCAACCGAAATTTCCCGAGGTAATTATATATGTTATTATGAAATTAAAATAGCACTTTTTTACTTGACACATATACAAGTTAACAATAACATTTATTATTGGTTTAGGGCATTTCACCTTGTCAGCTGTATCTATCGTCACCAACTTATCGCATGGTTGGCAAGGGAAAAGTGCACAATACTTCGGGTGAATTACTTCACCATAATCCCCTCCCGGTGGGATTTATGAAAGTTTCGGTTGACCTTGTATTAGATACGGACGCCCGTCTACCATTACCCGACGTTGTTTCAGAGACAACGTTGATGCAAGATGCAGTCGGATCCTTTGTTGGTTGGCCGTCAGATCTAATTTTCCCTGATGCCGAGGTATATATGTTCTAAATGATTATGAATATTTAGAATTCACATTTCAATTCAGCTACAATTATGATATTTAATCAATCCTTATTACATGGTAATGTTAGACTCCTACAAGACCCACCCCTAAAGCTGGTAAAGGGATTTCAAGACGCATCGAGTCGGTTGCATCTCAAAAAGAGGTACAAATATATATACCCATTGAATTATATACACAACGATTCTTTTGCATCACAAAAAGTAATGATTTATTTTATATGAATTTTTAGGTTCCCGGTCGAAAGTTGAAAAGCGATGGTAAGGATATTCCAACGAAGGATATTCCAACGAAGGATATTCCAACGAAGGATATTCCAACGAAGGATATTCCAACGACGGCCGGGACAAAATCTCAAATTATGATGCGTCTTGAGAAAATGGTGGAAGAGTCCGATATTATGGACGGGTCCATTCGTAGTATAGATTTTGATGAAGGTGTTTTCGGAAAAGCTCATTTCGAAATAATTGGAAAGGAGGACATGCAACAACTTTTTGAGCACGACGAATTGGGCATCGGTATCATTCATACATACATATGGTACTCCGATCAATCTATAATTTACTTAGTTGAACAATTTATTTACACATTTCAATGAGTAGTCTAATATTTATTATGTTTCTATTTAAGGTATATGTATGACAAATTGATGCGGGGAACTGAATTGTGTAACCGTTTCAATTTTATTGCTGCTTCCCGTGTCAACGCAACGTTAATATCGAAAAATCCAACATCCGTAAAGAATGATCTAGTCGATAGATTCATGGCGGCCGGCGATAATACTACACGCAGTTTGTTTTTTTTACCGTTTAATTCTGGCAACGGGTTAGATTTTCTTTCTAATAATTTCATTCTAATCTATGTATATCTTTTACGTAGAAAATTTTCATTCATCTAAATTTTTGTTTTATTTTACAGTGGCCACTGGGTGTTGGTTGCTATGGATCTTTCGAGACTAATAGTGTATTATCTCGATTCGTTATCGGGTGATTGGAGTAAATATCCGGGTTTGAAGAAGACGGTTGACACGTAAGTGAAATTCCTCTAAATATTCGTGTGTATTTCTATATTTAATTATGTCTGTCAGATTGATCTCAATATACGTTTTTATTTTGTTAGGGCAATACTAAAATTTAGATCGAAAAAGAATTACCGCATTAGGAAGGACATTACCTGGGTCAGAGTTCAGGTATATATTAAGTATCTTATTTTTGCTTATAATAGTGTTTGTTTTTTTGCTTATAATAGTGTTTGTAAGAAATTAACTATATATATATTGTTTGTTTTTCTGTGTAGTGTCCTCAGCAAAATAATTCGGTCGATTGCGGATTTTTTGTATTGAGATTTATGAGAGATATCATTGCATTGAATCGTATAGACATCCCAAAAATGGTATGGAATAATAACTTAGGGTTTATTTTAATATTATCGGATAACTAATCTAATTTGTTACTAAATCATGAATATGTTTTATTCTCTTAATTGTAGTACTTTGAGGAATACAAATCTTACTCAAGAGCTCATTTGGATGAAATGAAGGATGAATTGTGTCAATTCATTGTTGATCAAAGAATCATATAGCTAGGTTGTATATTGTTGTACATATATGTATGGAATGTTGTTGTTGTATGCTGTTGTTGTATATATGTTGTATATTGTTGTTGTACTTTTACTAAATCATGAATATGTTGTTGTATATTGTTGATCAAAGAATCATATATTAATGTTGTATATATGGAGGATTAATGTTGTATATAAATGGATTCATGTTGTATATATCAATGGATTAATGGTGCATAACATTGGATTAAAGGATGAAATCAATATGAATTTTACACTTTTGCAGCATGCGAACAGGTTACCAATTAAATATCCACTGTTTTTCAAACAAATTTTTTTAAAATAACTAACACTTTAGAGGGCGCTTTCTGTAGGAAGCGCCCTCTAAACACTTTACATTGAGAACTTTAGAGGGCGCTTTGTCCAGAAAGCGCCCTCTAAACACTTTACATTGACAACTTTAGAGGGCGCTTTCTGCAGAAAGCGCCCTCTAAAGTGTTAGTTATTTTAAAAAAATAAGCGCCCTCTAAACACTTTACATTGACAACTTTAGAGGGCGCTTTTTCCAGAAAGCGCCCTCTAAACACTTTACATTGACAACTTTAGAGGGCGCTTTTTCCAGAAAGCGCCCTCTAAGGTGTCCCTTTATGGACCACTCCAGAGGGCGCTTTTTTCATAAAGCACACTATAATGTGGGCCTTTAGACAGCGCTTTCTCCAGGAAAACAAAGCGCTGTCTTTACCTATGCCAGCGCCAGATTAGAGGGCGCTTAAAAGCGCTGTTATAGGCCAAAATAAGCGCCCTCTTTTCCCTTATTTGGCGTAGTGTTTTTAACTACTTCTTTAGAACATGTTGAGTTTGCTACACAACTATAAATAAAGATGATATACACAACATACAATAATATTTTATTTGATAAGAAAACAAATGATATATACAGAAATAAGAAGACAACATTTGTTTGATAGAAACACAAATTGTATATACAACTATAGCAAGAATTATTCCACTCTTTTTCTTTAACTTCAGATGTATTTCATTTGTTTCTTAGGTGCCAAGCAAATGAATTTCGATGGATTCATGGCTTATGTAAAATGTAACAGCAAAATGATTAAATGATTTTTTTTCCAGAATTTTATTGAATAATAATAATAGTAGTGTAGTAAAGGTAATAATAAAAGGATTTTGATTTTTTTATATTGATTTTCCTTTATTTTTAGACTAAAATACATGAAAAATGAATGCTATTATTATTATTTTTAAATTTTATAAAAATATTCGAAAATTAAAATTAAAAATTAAAAAAGTAGAATTTTTAATTTAAAATAATTTAAGTGAAGGTAAAAACATAAAAAGAAAAAAGAAAAACTCTAAAAATAGGGAAAATTCAGTATGTGAAAATGTTCTATTTATATCAAGTTTAGGTCAAAATATTTAATTATCACATTAAAAGATAAATCAACAATAAAATAAAATTAATAATTAATGTAAATGGATTCTAACCTAATATATTTTTTTGATTTTATGCAATGAATCAAAATATTTGAGTTTTATGGTTTTTATTAAAATAAATTTGTCAAAAATGAAATAAAGCATAAAAAAGATTAATTAATAAAAATAGCCCTTTTGACTTTTGGATTTTTCTATAATAATCACAATATTTTTTTATTTACTGTTTTTATAGGTTTTGAATAAAAAGTGAAAAAACAATGGTTTTATTTTATTTATTTCTTAGGTGTCAAGCAAATGAATTTGGATGGATTAATGGCTTATGTAAAATGTAACAACAAAACGATTAAGTGAAATTAATTTTTATAATTTTAGTAAATAATAATAATCGTAGTGTAATTAAGTTAATAATAAAAGGATTTTTATTTTTACTTTTTTTATATTGATTTTTCTCTATTTCTAGACTAAAATACATGAAAAATGAATAATATGATAATTATTTAAAAAATTAATAAAAAATTTGGAAATTAAATATAAATATTAAAAAAGTAGAAGTTATAATTTTAAAATAATTTACGTGAAGGTAAAAACATAACAAAAAAGAAAAACTCTAAAAATAGGAAAAAAAATCAATATGTGAAAATGTTTCTTCTATTTATATCAAGTTTAGGTTAAAACATTTAATCATAACATTAAAAGCTGAATCAACAATAAAATAAAATAAATAATTAATGTAAATGGATTCTAACCTAATATATTTTTTTGATTTTATTCAATGAATCTAAATATTTGACTTTTAGGGTTTTTAATTAGAACAAAATTGTAAAAAATGAAATAAAGCATAAAAATAAAATATTGTCTTTTTCATTTTGTGTATATCATCTTTATTCCTATCACACAAATGTTGTCTTTCTTTTGCTGTACATAACATGAACTCAAAATGCGAACTTAAAATACATGTGAATTAAAAAAACATTGAAATAATTCTTCCTACAGTTGTATAAATAAATATAATATGTTTCTATCAAACAAATGTTGTTTTCGTATTGTTGTAGATATCATTTGTGTTCTTATAAAAAAAATGACTGTCTTCTTCATGTTGTGTATATAGTTGTGCTTGAAATATTTAGGAAGTAAATCTCTAGCAAATCTCCAACTAATGACATCATTGGTAAATACTTCAGAAGTAAATCTCTTGAAAACTTTGCATGTTATACCCCAACAAATAAGATCCTCGGTAAAAAAATCGTCTACCATCTCATAAGTGTGTGTCAAAAATACAGCTGTCGGTGATAGTTGTTACGACATTATCCTTCTGGATCTACCCTTCAAACTCACAAACTCTTACTGAAATTTTTTGTCAAATAAAAAACAAAATGTAAGTATATTCGTAAACAGAAAAAAAATCATAGAAAAAAAGGTTTCTTGTTAATGGATTGATCAATATCCATGAATCAAACTATAAGACATTAAGTTTCATAAGCTCAAATCTATCAAAATTGCAAGAATCCAACAAAATATATTCAATCAAATCTTGTAAACTACATAATGAAGAGACCAAACATATCTAGCAAGCATATATTTTATTATCTCATCAAACAGAACTAATGAAACAACTGACAAACACTTCACCACAACAAATTCACATAACACAAATTTCAAAATCTTAATAAAAACAAGAATCGTTGCTGAAAAATATAACTCTGACATGCGATCAATCATTTTGAAAATACAAACTATGACTCACCTTTTAATCAAGGAAATCACGATTGAAGAATAAAAAACTAGACCAATCAAATTGCATTGTAGAGATTTTTGCTGAATTAATAAACTTCATCTTCAACAGTTAGGATGAAGCTGCATAATTTATAACAAGATTAAGTGAAATTTAGTAGATGTGGAATCATATCTAAAGAAATAGTGCAAATGAATACGAGTATTTAAATCAAAGTCACGATAGCTGCCATTGATTTAGGTTGAGTTGATATTAGCAGTAGCGCCGTTGAAAATTAGCATCAGTAGCGCCGTTGAATTTATAGTTAGGGTTTGAAACTATGTAATGGATTATTGTATCTATTTGGCCCAATAACAGAAATATTAATTAATGCATCTTAATATCAAATAATTTTATAATGAAGATAAAAAAATCTTTACGAATTGTTTATGGTAATCTACACATTTTTATTCGTACTACCATTATATATTTTCAAACCCCTCTTTATCATTTAAATATTTATTCTCTATTTATTTGTTTTAATGTTAAATATATATATAGTGTTGTAGACCCAATGTAGAAGAATGGAATTCTGAATTAAGGAAAGGAAACTATCTAGAAGAAGGGAGCACAGAAATAGGAAAGAATTATATAAAAAGAAATCATGTGCTCATGAATTGTTAGGTCTACTATGAAAGTGACAAGTCAAGCATTTTAAGGTGGTGAGGATAACATTGAATATCCTAAGAGTTTATTCAGCTCACACTTTTAAAGAATGTATATATATTTTAAAGTTTATTGAGGATAATTTTACGCACGCGGTAACCTTCTCTGAAAAAAGAAAAAGAAGCAAAAAAAATTCATAAAATCATCATTTAATTTTAGAGAAAATTGCAAACCCTTCCAATTGTAATTTTTAAACTATAAAATTAAAAACTCTCTCGATTACAATTTTTGAATGGAAAAATTAAAAACTATCTCAATTACAATTTTTGAACGGAAAAATTGTAAATTATCTATCGATTACAATTTTTGGACGGAAAAATTGCAAACCCTCTCAATAAACTATTTTTGAATTGGAAAAATAGGAAACCCTCTAAACAAAATATTTTTTAACGGAAAAATAGAAAACCCTCTCTAAACACATAACGACACAAATCTCCAATACATCCAAATGACTGTATTTTCTTCCTAATACCCGTATGTAGCGGTAAATTCATGACCATTAAGCTACGGATAAACTTAACATCAACTAAACTAGAGTCACCATCCCACTTTCATTGTTTCCAAAGGAAAAGGGAAAAGTACGAACAAAATTCCAAGATAAGAAGTTTTCAAATCAAAACTAATTAAATGCCAGAGATTACATGTAAGAGGGTTACACAGAGGGAAGCTGTTAGCACCCAAAGTATCCTAGGCACTCCTAGGGAGCCCTTTCTTAGGTGTGTATGTGTTTCGGTATAAAGGATATTTGCAATAAATAGAATGTGGAGATGAGAAAAGAATTTATTAATTATATTTTTGTGTTTGACAAGACCTTCGGACTTGTGCCTACGTACCAACATAAAATGAGGGATCAAAACCTCATAGTTGGTGGTATCAATTTCAAAGTGAGTTAATTGCTTTTAACAAAAATTTAAGTTTAAGAAAGGAACCAAAGGCCTAAAAGAGTTTGAATGAGTGTTAGTTCTTTTTGTCTTTTGAAGTTGTAAGTCAATATGGTTAGATTAATTTATAAGTTTGGTTTAAGAAAAGAGTTTAAAAATGCAATGGCATAATGCCAAAGTTTCTAATTTGCAATAAAGTCTATGTTTAGAAATCACGAGCAAAAAATATTTTTAAAAAGGGGGGAGATATTTGAAATTTAAGAAGTGGGAGGAGATGAAGAGACTAATCCTAAGCAAGAATTTAAAAGTTAAGAGTTGAAAAGATCTGACCAATAGAATGCAATCCAATAGACAAGAATGTCATATAGAAACCCAATTTTCTTTGGACTTTGAAATCAAGCAATATCAATACACAAATAGCAAGATGAAGAGTAAAGGCATCAAATAAACATAGCCACATCCAAGCTAGCAACTCCATAGTCTTCTTCTTAAGTTCCCATGTATCAGATGACATACTCCTTGAATGACTCAGAATAAGGCATTAGACACAGGTTCAAAGTAACATTTGCATCATGTAGCAGATGAACTCAAAAAGGGATCTCAATACTTGCATCAGATGAAAGTTCAATTCACAATGGCTTGGCTTCAGAAAATTTGGCATTGACCAAGTCCTTTTGCATAGGGAATGTTGCCTAATTCTAAGTCCAAAGTCTCAGATCAAATCCAACAGTCCACACAAACACTTTTTTAAGGGTTTTTTGTTGTTACTATGTACATTAAGGTCCTAAGGCGGCAAACACAAATAAAATACACAGACAAGTATATACAATCACAATATATTCACAATATATGGCTCAAGTGAGCAAAGTGAAAATGACATTAAAAATAAAAAAGTTAAATGATAATGAATAATGACAAAATGGTAAAATGGCTTGAATTTAAAGTACATAAGGTAAATGACTTGAATTTAAAAGTTAGTCCAAATGTTAGTTTATTAGATGTTAGTTTTGCTTTTGGTTTTCAATTGTTTAAGTTATTCTTTGGAGAACACTCAACCCTCTATTCACAAGCATGGATCCTTGAACCAAGACACCTTCCAAAGGAAGGAAAAAAGGAAAAGTTTCCACACAATACCATGAAAGGGGGGAGACTTACAATCTCACTTACTAGAATGCTATGCTGTTGGGTCAAAATTTAGCGATATGTTAAGCAATCGTAATTGGACTTATGTAGAAGTCACAACTATCTGAGGTCGGGTAATAGAAATTTTAGTGTTAATGCATGTTAGAGATATGGTATAATGAACCATACTCCTAAAACATACCACACTTAAAAAGAAAATGGCAAAAGGGTGGACCTAATCTCATCCATACTGGTATTGGTTTATGAACCAATTAGCCTTAGGACATAGAGATATCATAGGTCAATGGAATAAATGGGATATAAAGGGATTGAAGATGAAGAGGGAGGGGGGATGAGACAAACACAAATTGGTCATGGGAGGACTTTTATCAAATTAAAATCATTCATTCATTTTGGGATATGAAATATACATTTCATCAATCCCCTAAATCCAATGGTTTTAATCCAACAAAAGTCAAATCAACCTTGACCAAGGCCCAAACACAATAGTCAAACTTAACAAGTCAATAAAAATAGCTCAACACGATTTATTCACAATAAAACAAATTAAAAATCAAAGTAAAATGCATTAAATTATAATATGTTTGATCAAAAACCTAAAATCTCTTCAAAACACCAACTAAATAGCCAAGAGATTTTTGACATAGATCAAACAAGATTAAAGGACCTTGGAGAAAAAATTCCATTATTTTTGGAGATTTAAAAGTATTATTTTTGGAGATTTAAAAGAATTATTTTGGAGATTTAAAAGTATTATTTTTGGAGATTTGTCATGGGTCAAACAAGAGATTTGTCATAGGTGAGACAAGGTTAAAGGATCTATGCTCCACAATCTCAGAATCCAAACCAGGCATGTCTTGATAGGACCAAGAAAACACATCTGAATACTCTCGAAGAAGATCAATGAACCCCTTCTTAACCTCTGGACACAGTCGAGACCCAATCTTGACTTCCTTCACATCATCCTCGGAACCCAAGTTGCCTAATTCAATCTGCTCTTCGAACAACTGAATGGCTTTTTCCTCGGGCTCAAGTAGACGAAGTAATTCATCAGACACTTCTTCATCACCTTCTTCCTCAGCCTCAAACACAGGGAATTCAAAGTTCAGAGAAGGAGTAGGATCATTGTATTCAATGGGTTTAAAAGTATTACAAAAATCATTTACAAATCTAGACCATATAAAATCATCCATAATAAAAAAAATTATATGCTAGTTTGATAACATAAACTCATGAAAGAAGAATACGAGAAGACGCCAAAATATGCATTGCCATTTCATTACACTTCTACCATTCTTAAATAAAACCTCATATTCTAATGGCATAGCTCCTTCATGACAGGCTTGCATAATTTTCACTTCGCTGCAAATATACAATTCTCCTTATCTTCAAAATATGCATTGGGCCAAAGATACAGAAACCCGGTTGATATTTATAAACCCATCATTACATAATTTCAAACCCTAGCTAGACAAACCCTGTGTATATATTCACTTAGCATCATCTGTTAATACCAACTCATGACGACACTACTGCTGAGTTTGATTTAAGTACTGGTAATATGCTTTTTAACTACTTCTTTAGAACATGTCACTACGCCAAAAATGACTTTTAACAGCGCATCTTAGACAGCGCTTTTAAAAGAAAGCGCTGTCTAAGGTTAAAATTAAAATAAAACACGGAAAATGTTCCAAAAAAATAATGAAAGCGCTGTCTAAGGGGGGGTCTTAGACAACGCTTTCTAAAAGCGCTGTCTAAGACCCCCCCTTAGACAGCGCTTTTAGAAAGCGCTTTGAAATATAGACCTTAGTCAGCGCTTTTGATAAAGCGCTGTCTAAAGTCTTTAAATTAAAAAAAAATTAAAACCAAAAGCGCTGTCTAAGGGGGGGTTTAGAAAGCGCTTTTGGAAAGCGCTGTCTACGGCATACCTTAGAAAGCGCTTTCCACAAAAGCGCTGTCTAAGGTCTAATTAAAATAAAATTTCAGACCTCATTTCAGTTTTCGTTCTCTGTTCTTTTGTTTTCCCTCCTGCGAACGTTGAAACCCTATCAGCGAAAACCATAACAGCGAACACGAATACACTTCCATTTTTCGGTTTCAATCATTGAACGTGTTTGAAGAATCGTACGTGTCTCGACATTTGGGTGTTGACTTCGTTTTTCGTTTCTACTGTTCTTCATTTCTTGCGGTATGTTCTTCAATATTTCTTCATTTCTTCGTTTCTACTGTATAATCTTGTTGAGAATGTTGAGAATGTTTATAATCTTGTTGAGAATGTTTATAATCTTGCGGTAGTTTACTAATGTTGAGAATGTGCATAATCTTGTTGACTGAGTTTAGTGTATTATTCTTTTTGAAGTTGTTTTGATTCATAAAAACTGAGTTTAGAAGTTGACAATAGAAAAATGTTGATGTTTGTAAGGAAAACAATAAGGTACATTGTTGTTGTTATGTTTGATTAGAAAACTGAGTTTGTAAAAACTGAGTTCATAAGGTACATTGTTGTTGTTATGTTTGATAAGTAATAATGTTGATAATAGAAAAATGTTGATAATAGAATAATGTTGATAAGAGAAAAGTAATGGAAGAAAAAGTTTGATTCTTGTAATAGAAAAAATGAAAGTGATGAGGTAATTAAAGTTGTTATGTTTGATAAGTAATAATGTTGTAATAGAAAATTAAAGTTAGTTATAGAAAAATTAACGTGTTATAGGTATAGTTATAGGTATATTGTAATAGAAAAAGTTTGATTCTTGTAATATAAAAAATGAAAGTGATGAGGTAATTAAAGTTGGTATATTGGCGTATCGGATACGTTATTGAAGTTTATATTAACATTGGTTATGTATAGGTTTTTGAAGTTTAAAATGAATTGAACTTTATAATTGTTAGGATATTCAAAGATACTACCTTAGTTATCTATTTTCGTCTGGATTAATTGTTTACTTTAATAAGTAGGAAAACCATGGATAAAACATGGATCTGTGCCGATCGAATGACCAAAGAGTACGAGAGTGGGGTTGCGGAATTCGTTAAGTATGCTGTTCAACACGCTGAAAACCCCAGACGAATGCATTGTCCTTGCTTGCGTTGTTGTTATATTGGTAAGGTTGACGCACATGGATTGAAATCGCATTTGCTGAGGCATGGAATTGATCAAAGTTATCAGTGTTGGATATTTCAATTGCTTTGATTATAAGTTATATCTGATAATGCATGATTTCTTTATTTTTTTGTTTTCAATTGCTTTGATTATAAGTTATATCTGATAATGCATGATTTCGTTATATTTTTGTTTTCAATTGCTTTGATTATAAGTTATATCTGATAATGCATGATTTCTTTATTTTTTTGTTTTCAATTGCTTTGATTATAAGTTATATTTGATATTTGATGGTTTCCTTGGTTTATTACAGGTTAGACATGGCTGATGACCAACATGAGGAAGTTAGTAAAAAAGTATCCGCGGAAGAAGAAATTCGAAGAGGCATCACAGTAATGAGAAGGGTGGTCCAAGGAAGATCTCGAGGCATCATACTAGATGTCTATTGGAGCAACCAGGGACAGCTTATAGAACCTAATGGGCATACCTTAACTAGTTTTATCGGTGCACTAGTAAGGAATGAAATTCCCATTACATGTGATGATTGGAGAAACAAAGAGCTGAATGAGTCCAAAGAAAAAATTTGGAGTGAGATAAAGGTACAATCATTTGGCCCTTAATTATACGGTATCAATTATGTTTTTTCAATTACCGATACTAACTATCAATCTGTATGTTTTTCTTAGCGATGTTTTAACATCGAAGAAGAAAGAAGAGGTTTTTGTATGAAATTGGCCGGAAAGCTTCTAAGAGGGTTTCAGACATTTTTATCATCCAAGTTCCTTAAGGATGCAGATGGTAATTTTGTGGATGCGGAGCTTCCTAAAAAATATGAAAGTTTGATATCGGCTGAAGAATGGGAAGCTTTCAAATCCAAAAGACAAGACCCGGTTTTTCAAAGAATAAGTGCTACAAATCGAAAAAGAGCATCAAGTCCCGCATATCCGTACCGAAAAGGACGTGTCGGATATGGACGCTTAGAACAATCCATGGTAAGTATTTATAAATTGCGATAACAAATTTGTTCATCATATATTAGTTTTATCTGATCAAATTGTATGACTTAATGTGTAGCTGCAGAAGGAGGAAAGTTCAGAAACATCTCTTCCTGCACATGTTTTGTGGAAGGAAGCCCGTGTGGGCAAATCTGGAGTTCCTCAAGAAGAAGTTTTACACGTATACCAGAAATGTGTAAGTATAACATTTTTTCATTAATTGAATAACATTTTTATACACAAATATTTGACAAGTATACAGTATTCATCTGATTTTTCAAGAGGAGCTATCTCAGTCTTTATCTCCCGATGATACTAAGGGCATACTTAGTCGGGCATTAGATGTCCCTGAGTATTCTGGTCGGGTGAGGGGTAAGGGATTTGGAGTCACTCCGACCTCCCTGAGTATTAAAAAAGGAAAGGCTCCTAGTAATCGGGAGCTTCATGCAAGATTGGAAGCCATGCAAGCTAAGCTTGATGCATTGAGGAGAGAAAGAGAGGCTAGCGCCTCAACAGTATACAGAGATGCTTCGGACAAAGACAGTATCAACTGTACCTTTCAGCCGAACATTCCAGAGGTAATTACATATAATTGTCTTAAATTGAACTATTTGCTTAAATTATGTATTTGACATATATACACATTAACGATTTCTTGTTATTATTGGTTTTAGGGCATTTCCCATTGTCAGTTGTATTTGTCGTCACCATACTATCGGATGGTTGGCAAGGGAAAAGTGCATAACGTTAGCGGAGTATTACTCCACACTAGAGAGCTCCCTGCTGGATGTTTGAAGGTATCAGTTGATATTGCAGTTGAGCCGAATGCAGCATTACCATATCCTAGCGATGATTCGGATGCAACAACGGTGCACGAAGCAGTAGGTTCGTTTGTTGCATGGCCGACAAACCTCATATGCGTAGGATATGAGGTATGCTTAAAACTTATGTTAACTTTAATGTGTATATTCAAAGTTTAAAATTTATGCTTAAAATTTTACTTACATATTTTCCTTGGTTATGTTAAATAGACTCCCACAAAATCCAAATCAAAAGATAATGCGATTCCACGGCATACCGAGTCCACGGTTTCAAGAAAAGAGGTAATATACAATTATATGACATATATTCATGGAAGTTGTTACATTCTTAATTTGATCTAACTATTTATATGACATGTAGCTTCAAGAAAATGAGGTTAGCAATGCCTCCGCACAACAAAAAAAGGAGGTTAGCAACGCCTCCGCACGGGTAAAAAGTTCTGGTGCTAAGAAGACCGTAGCTAGGAAAAAACCTACCACCAAGTATAGGTCGTGCCTCAGGACATCTCTAGAGATGACCGATATACCGACCGGAGGTGTTCGGACTGTACATATGGAGGTAGGGATTTTCGGCTTTGATTACGACCAAATGATTGGTAATGAAGACTTCATGCAAGTTTTTAGTCATGAAGAAATCGGCGTCACCGTTGTCAATACATATATTAGGTAAATCCGGTCTACTTTGTTTTATTAATTAAACAACTTATATTAATGATGTTTACTTTATGTTAATCCGGTTTACTTTATGTTTCAAAAGAGGTGTTAATGATGTTTTTATATTAGGTTTTTGTATGACGAATTGATGTGCCTCAATGGTTTGGACGTGTCATTCGGATTCTTAGCACCCGCGACCGTCAACTTAGGTTTAATCTTAAGTAGACCGGATACCGTGACGGAGTACGTTCTTCGGATCCTCATGGACAATAAAGATGCGGAGAAGTTGTTTTTTATACCGTTTAATACCGGGTTAGCATTTCATTCTAAATTCATCTATTATAATTATTTTCCAAGTTACCATCTAACATTTGCCTAATCATTACAGTGGACATTGGTTGTTGCTCGCAATCAATCCTATCCGAGAAATTGTGTATTATCTTGACTCGTTAGGAAATGATTGGACAACATACCCGGATATGAAGGTCCTAATTGACACGTAAGTGAGAATGTTCAAAAATTTTCTTAGTTTATGTGAATTGTTCTAATTGCTTCATTTTTATTTTATTAGCGTCCTACAAGCTTTTCGGGCCCAACGAGATATCCAAACCTCAAGGAGGGGCGCCAACTCCATTACATGGATTAAAGTGGCGGTATATTTTTAATTACCACATTTTTTATTATATTAGTGATGACACTTGATAAAACTTAGGATTTATAATCCATATTTTTTTTTCATATGTAGTGTCCTCAACAACGTAATCAAATAGATTGCGGGTATTTCATGTTGAGGTTTATGCGAGATACTCTTGCTTTGGGCCGATTAAAGATTCCCACCGATGTATGTATTTCTAACTTATGAGTTATTTTTATATTTACACATATCTCATATAATTAAATAGTTGGAATTAATTCAAAATATGTTATATTATTATGTAGTACTTTGATGAATTCAAGTGTGCATTTATACAAAGGATCAAGTGGACGAAATCAAAGAGGAGTGGTGTCAATTCATGATAAAGCTCAATGTTTGTTCATAAATTTGTGTAATTAATGTGTACATTTGTAGTATATGTTATGACTTGTAAATGTGTACATAAATTTGTATATATTTTGATACATTTAAGGCAAAATTGGTTTGAATTGGTATATATATATATATTTGTTAGCCAAAAATTGGTAGAAAAAAGGCCAAAATGGCATATATAAAATGTGATAATTGTCTGTCAAAATCTGGTTGAAAACAGGTAGAAATTCTGGTTTATAAACCTGGAAAAAATGTGGTTTAAAACAAAAGCTTCAAAAATTTTCGTATACCTTAGACAGCGCTTTTGTAAAAAGCGCTATCTAAGGGGGGGATTAGAAAGCGCTTTAGGCAAAAGCGCTGTCTAAGTGGGGGGCTTAGACAGCGCTTTTTGAAAAGCGCTGTCTAAGGTATACCTAAAAAAATTAAAATAGGAGGGTCTTAGAAAGCGCTTTTGGCCAAAGCGCTGTCTAAGGGGGTGGGGCTTAGACAGCGCTTTTCAAAAGCGCTGTCTAAGGTATACCTAAAAAATTTAAAATAAGAGGGTCTTATAAAGCGCTTTTGGCCAAAGCGCTGTCTAAGGGGGGGGGGGGGGGGGTTAGACAACGCTTTTAAGATTTAAAAAAGCGTTGTCTAAACCTTTAGCAGCGGAGGTTTAGACAGCGCTTTAAAGCGCTGTTTAAGGCTAAAAAAAGCGCTGTCTAAGGTCTTGTTTGTTGTAGTGTGTTGAGTTTGCTACACAACTATAAATAAAGATGATATACACAACATACAATAATATTTTATTTGATAAGAACACAAATGATATATACAGAAATAAGAAGACAACATTTGTTTGATAGAAACACAAATTGTATATACAACTATAGCAAGAATTATTCCACTCTTTTTCTTTAACTTCAGATGTATTTCATTTGTTTCTTAGGTGCCAAGCAAATGAATTTCGATGGATTCATGGCTTATGTAAAATGTA
The DNA here is from genome assembly GCF_024323335.1 of Lathyrus oleraceus. NCBI lineage: Eukaryota > Viridiplantae > Streptophyta > Magnoliopsida > Fabales > Fabaceae > Lathyrus > Lathyrus oleraceus. The sequence continues at coordinate 37,928,048 of NC_066585.1, read as the reverse complement.
ACAGCAAAATGATTAAATGATTTTTTTTCTTCAGAATTTTATTGAATAATAATAATAGTAGTGTAGTAAAGGTAATAATAAAAGGATTTTGATTTTTTTATATTGATTTTCCTTTATTTTTAGACTAAAATACATGAAAAATGAATACTATTATAATTATTTTTAAATTTTATAAAATTATTCGAAAATTAAAATTAAAAATTAAAAAAGTAGAATTTTTAATTTAAAATAATTTAAGGGAAGGTAAAAACATAAAAAGAAAAAAGAAAAACTCTAAAAATAGGGAAAATTCAGTATGTGAAAATGTTCTATTTATATCAAGTTTAGGTCAAAATATTTAATTATCACATTAAAAGCTAAATCAACAATAAAATAAAATAAATAATTAATGTAAATGGATTCTAACCTAATATATTTTTTTGATTTTATGCAATGAATCAAAATATTTGAGTTTTATGGTTTTTATTAAAATAAATTTGTCAAAAATGAAATAAAGCATAAAAAAAATTAATTAATAAAAATAGCCCTTTTGACTTTTGGATTTTTCTATAATAATCACAATATTTTTTTATTTATTGTTTTTATAGATTTTGAATAAAAAGTGAAAAAACAATGGTTTTATTTTATTTATTTCTTAGGTGTCAAGCAAATGAATTTGGATGGATTAATGGCTTATCTAAAATGTAACAACAAAACGATTAAGTGAAATTAATTTTTATAATTTTAGTAAATAATAATAATCGTAGTGTAATAAAGTTAATAATAAAAGGATTTTTATTTTTACTTTTTTTTATATTGATTTTTCTCTATTTCTAGACTAAAATACATGAAAAATGAATAATATGATAATTATTTAAAAAATTAATAAAAAATTTGGAAATTAAATATAAATATTAAAAAAGTAGAAGTTATAATTTTAAAATAATTTGCGTGAAGGTAAAAACATAACAAAAAAGAAAAACTCTAAAAATAGGAAAAAAATCAATATGTGAAAATGTTTCTTCTATTTATATCAAGTTTAGGTTAAAACATTTAATCATAACATTAAAAGCTGAATCAACAATAAAATAAAATAAATAATTAATGTAAATGGATTCTAACCTAATATATTTTTTTGATTTTATTCAATGAATCTAAATATTTGACTTTTAGGGTTTTTAATTAGAACAAAATTGTAAAAAATGAAATAAAGCATAAAAATAAAATATTGTCTTTTTCATTTTGTGTATATCATCTTTATTCCTATCACACAAATGTTGTCTTTCTTTTGCTGTACATAACATGAACTCAAAATGCGAACTTAAAATACATGTGAATTAAAAAAACATTGAAATAATTCTTCCTACAGTTGTATAAATAAATATAATATGTTTTTATCAAACAAATGTTGTTTTCGTATTATTGTAGATATCATTTGTGTTCTTATAAAAAAAATGACTGTCTTCTTCATGTTGTGTATATAGTTGTGCTTGAAATATTTAGGAAGTAAATCTCTAGCAAATCTCCAACAAATGACATCATTGGTAAATACTTCAGAAGTAAATCTCTTGAAAACTTTGCATGTTATACCCCAACAAATAAGATCATCGGTAACAAAATCATCTACCATCTCATAAGTGTGTGTCAAAAATACAGTTGTCGGTGATAGTTGTTACGACATTATCCTTCTGGATCTACCCTTCAAACTCACAAACTCTTACTGTAATTTTTTGTCAAATAAAAAACAAAATGTAAGTATATTCGTAAACAGAAAAACAATCATAGAAAAAAAGGTTTCTTGTTAATGGATTGATCAATATCCATGAATCAAACCATAAGACATTAAGTTTCATAAGCTCAAATCTATCAAAATTGCAAGAATCCAACAAAATATATTCAATCAAATCTTGTAAACTACATAATGAAGAGACCAAACATATCTAGCAAGCATATATTTTATTATCTCATCAAACAGAACTATTGAAACAACTAACAAACACTTCACCACAACAAATTCACATAACACAAATTTCAAAATCTTAATAAAAACAAGAATCGTTGCTGAAAAATATAACTCTGACATGCGATCAATCATTTTGAAAATACAAACTATGACTCACCTTTTAATCAAGGAAATCACGATTGAAGAATAAAAAACTAGACCAATCAAATTGCATTGTAGAGATTTTTGCTGAATTAATAAACTTCATCTTCAACGGTTAGGATGAAGCTGCATAATTTATAACAAGATTAAGTGAAATTTAGTAGATGTGGAATCATATCTAAAGAAATAGTGCAAATGAATACGAGAATTTAAATCAAAGTCACGGTAGCTGCCTTTGATTCAGGTTGAGTTGATATTAGCAGTAACGCCATTGAAAATTAGCATCAGTAGCGCCGTTGAATTTATAGTTAGGGTTTGAAACTATGTAATGGATTATTGTATCTATTTGGCCCAATAACAAAAATATTAATTAATGCATCTTAATATCAAATAATTTTATAATGAAGATAAAAAAATCTTTACAAATTGTTTATGGTAATCTACACATTTTTATTCGTACTACCATTATACATTTTCAAACCCCTCTTTATCATTTAAATATTTATTCTCTATTTATTTATTTTAATGTTAAATATATATATAGTGTTGTAGACCCAATGTAGAAGAATGGAATTCTGAATTAAGGAAAGGAAACTATCTAGAAGAAGGGAGCACAGAAATAGGCAAGAATTATATAAAAAGAAATCATGTGCTCATGAATTGTTAGGTCTACTATGAAAGTGACAAGTCAAGCATTTTAAGGTGGTGAGGATAACATTGAATATCCTAAGAGTTTATTCAGCTCACACTTTTAAAGAATGTATATATATTTTAAAGTTTATTGAGGATAATTTTACGCACGCGGTAACCTTCTCTGAAAAAAGAAAAAGAAGCAAAAAAAATTCATAAAATCATCATTTAATTTTAGAGAAAATTGCAAACCCTTCCAATTGTAATTTTTAAACTATAAAATTAAAAACTCTCTCGATTACAATTTTTGAATGGAAAAATTAAAAACTATCTCAATTACAATTTTTGAACGGAAAAATTGTAAATTATCTATCGATTACAATTTTTGGACGGAAAAATTGCAAACCCTCTCAATAAACTATTTTTGAATTGGAAAAATAGGAAACCCTCTAAACAAAATATTTTTTAACGGAAAAATAGAAAACCCTCTCTAAACACATAACGACACAAATCTCCAATACATCCAAATGACTGTATTTTCTTCCTAATACCCGTATGTAGCGGTAAATTCATGACCATTAAGCTACGGATAAACTTAACATCAACTAAACTAGAGTCACCATCCCACTTTCATTGTTTCCAAAGGAAAAGGGAAAAGTACGAACAAAATTCCAAGATAAGAAGTTTTCAAATCAAAACTAATTAAATGCCAGAGATTACATGTAAGAGGGTTACACAGAGGGAAGCTGTTAGCACCCAAAGTATCCTAGGCACTCCTAGGGAGCCCTTTCTTAGGTGTGTATGTGTTTCGGTATAAAGGATATTTGCAATAAATAGAATGTGGAGATGAGAAAAGAATTTATTAATTATATTTTTGTGTTTGACAAGACCTTCGGACTTGTGCCTACGTACCAACATAAAATGAGGGATCAAAACCTCATAGTTGGTGGTATCAATTTCAAAGTGAGTTAATTGCTTTTAACAAAAATTTAAGTTTAAGAAAGGAACCAAAGGCCTAAAAGAGTTTGAATGAGTGTTAGTTCTTTTTGTCTTTTGAAGTTGTAAGTCAATATGGTTAGATTAATTTATAAGTTTGGTTTAAGAAAAGAGTTTAAAAATGCAATGGCATAATGCCAAAGTTTCTAATTTGCAATAAAGTCTATGTTTAGAAATCACGAGCAAAAAATATTTTTAAAAAGGGGGGAGATATTTGAAATTTAAGAAGTGGGAGGAGATGAAGAGACTAATCCTAAGCAAGAATTTAAAAGTTAAGAGTTGAAAAGATCTGACCAATAGAATGCAATCCAATAGACAAGAATGTCATATAGAAACCCAATTTTCTTTGGACTTTGAAATCAAGCAATATCAATACACAAATAGCAAGATGAAGAGTAAAGGCATCAAATAAACATAGCCACATCCAAGCTAGCAACTCCATAGTCTTCTTCTTAAGTTCCCATGTATCAGATGACATACTCCTTGAATGACTCAGAATAAGGCATTAGACACAGGTTCAAAGTAACATTTGCATCATGTAGCAGATGAACTCAAAAAGGGATCTCAATACTTGCATCAGATGAAAGTTCAATTCACAATGGCTTGGCTTCAGAAAATTTGGCATTGACCAAGTCCTTTTGCATAGGGAATGTTGCCTAATTCTAAGTCCAAAGTCTCAGATCAAATCCAACAGTCCACACAAACACTTTTTTAAGGGTTTTTTGTTGTTACTATGTACATTAAGGTCCTAAGGCGGCAAACACAAATAAAATACACAGACAAGTATATACAATCACAATATATTCACAATATATGGCTCAAGTGAGCAAAGTGAAAATGACATTAAAAATAAAAAAGTTAAATGATAATGAATAATGACAAAATGGTAAAATGGCTTGAATTTAAAGTACATAAGGTAAATGACTTGAATTTAAAAGTTAGTCCAAATGTTAGTTTATTAGATGTTAGTTTTGCTTTTGGTTTTCAATTGTTTAAGTTATTCTTTGGAGAACACTCAACCCTCTATTCACAAGCATGGATCCTTGAACGAAGACACCTTCCAAAGGAAGGAAAAAAGGCAAAGTTTCCACACAATACCATGAAAGGGGGGAGACTTACAATCTCACTTTCTAGAATGCTATGCTTTTGGGTCAAAATTTAGCGATATGTTAAGCAATCGTAATTGGACTTATGTAGAAGTCACAACTATCTGAGGTCGGGTAATAGAAATTTTAGTGTTAATGCATGTTAGAGATATGGTATAATGAACCATACTCCTAAAACATACCACACTTAAAAAGAAAATGGCAAAAGAGTGGACCTAATCTCATCCATACTGGTATTGGTTTATGAACCAATTAGCCTTAGGACATAGAGATATCATAGGTCAATGGAATAAATGGGATATAAAGGGATTGAAGATGAAGAGGGAGGGGGGATGAGACAAACACAAATTGGTCATGGGAGGACTTTTATCAAATTAAAATCATTCATTCATTTTGGGATATGAAATATACATTTCATCAATCCCCTAAATCCAATGGTTTTAATCCAACAAAAGTCAAATCAACCTGTACCAAGGCCCAAACACAATAGTCAAACTTAACAAGTCAATAAAAATAGCTCAACACGATTTATTCACAATAAAACAAATTAAAAATCAAATTAAAATGCATTTAATTATAATATGTTTGATCAAAAACCTAAAATCTCTTCAAAACACCAACTAAATGGCCAAGAGATTTTTGACATAGATCAAACAAGATTAAAGGACCTTGGAGAAAAAATTCCATTATTTTTGGAGATTTAAAAGTATTATTTTTGGAGATTTAAAAGAATTATTTTTGGAGATTTAAAAGTATTATTTTTGGAGATTTGTCATGGGTCAAACAAGAGATTTGTCATAGGTCAGACAAGGTTAAAGGATCTATGCTCCACAATCTCAGAATCCAAACCAGGCATGTCTTGATAGGACCAAGAAAACACATCTGAATACTCTCGAAGAAGATCAATCAACCCCTTCTTAACCTCTGGACACAGTCGAGACCCAATCTTGACTTCCTTCACATCATCCTCGGAACCCAAGTTGCCTAATTCAATCTGCTCTTCGAACAACTGAATGGCTTTTTCCTCGGGCTCAAGTAGACGAAGTAATTCATCAGACACTTCTTCATCACCTTCTTCCTCAGCCTTAAACACAGGGAATTCAAAGTTCGGAGAAGGAGTAGGATCATTGTATTCAATGGGTTTAGAAACCAACCTGCATAATGATTTGATATTTTGATTTTAGAGAAGTGAATTGTGACCAAATATTATGCAGATGGACAATTATTATTAATTTATTCATGTTTTTTGTGATTACCATTTTCAGAAAAGCAAAAAGTAAAAGTAAAACATCATAGATGTGGATGAATAGAATTGCATTTTATTAATGATCAAATTGAAAGATGCCTAACAATGTTCACTTCTCCCTTAGGCATAGGAGAGGGATTTTCAAATACAATAAAGCAATTACTTAGAGCGATGAACAATAACAGGAATATCGATAATGATCCAATTGTTGCAACTTTTTCCATGCGTCACAAAATTGGTGCAATCTTCGTCTTCATCATCCTCAATCACTACAGTTGAGTGTTGTGCATTGCCATGGATGAACCCTCCGCTACGGAAACTAGTTTTCACATCTTCATCTTTTCTCACGGATGACCCTTGCTGGAATCCCAAACTGGCTCTGTTCTTGTTCTCGGCGACCTATACCATCCGACCTCACTGATCTGAACTACCATCTTCAACAATCTTCTTAGCGTCTTTACAAGAGGACATATGTTCCCCAACTCTTTTTTCTCCAGCAATAGGTAGAGCTTGAAATGGAGTTCCAATCTCATCCTCAACTTCAACATATGAGAAAGACGACAAATGGCTTACCAACAAATCTTTCTCTCCACCCACGATGACGAGCTTGCCATTCTTCACGAATTTCAACTTCTGATGCATAATGGATGTCACAGCTCCTGCCTCATGTATCCATGACCTTCATAACAAGCAGCTATAGGCCGGGTGGATATCTATTACCTTGAAAGTAATTTGGAAATCACTCGGACCTATATTTACTGAAAGGTCCACCTCACCAACAACAGTCTTGTGAGAACTATCAAAAGCTTTGACGATCACGCCACTGTATCTCATCAGATCTCCTTGATATGATAATCTGGACAGAGTTTACTTCGGGAGTACATTCAAAGATGAGTCGGTATCAACCAATATATTGGACAACACGTACTCCTTACAATTCATCGATATATGTAATTCCCGGTTGTGATTTCTGCCTTCCTCGGGAAGTTCTTCATCACAAAAGCTCAAGTTGTTGCGGGAAGTGATGTTAGCCACAATATGATCAAACTGATCCACTATTACATCATGCTCTACATAAGCTTGCTCCAATACCTTTTTCAATGCTTCTCTGTGCGCTTTAGAATTCATGAGCAGAGACAACACTGAAATCTTGGAGGGAGTTTGGAGCACCCGCTCCACCATATTGAATTCCCTCTTATTAATTAAACGAAGTACCTCATCATCGTCATTAGGCTTCAAACTACTGGATTCACCAGACTGACACTTTATAGCACTAACCGGATTTGCTACAGGCACTTCAACCTTCTTAGAAACATCCTCTACACCCTTAGAGAAAACGGGACCAAACACACGACCACTGCGGGTCACCTTCGTTATATCGGTAATATTCATAACAGAATTAGTCGTAGGAAACGATACCTCTTGACCATTCTCTATCATTGTCGCATTATACTGATATGGAACAACTCTATCGGATGCATACGAGACTGGACCAGCTAACCGTATCACTAACGGCGATACTGATTTGTTGATGTTGTTACTGTTGCTGCTATCGAACTGAATTACCACCCGCTCAGGGGTCTTAAACACTGGCATTATCACGTTGATATCATCTATATCCTTTGACTGTTGAATCTGGATTACATTCTCATCCATCAACTTTTGGATATCTCTCTTGACAATCGAACACCCACGGGGGTTCACACTGCAGATTGCATAATTGGAATGGTCATGCTCACAATCACTAATAGTGCACAGGGTCTTGTGCATTTCCATTAAAGATCGATGAATACGTAGCACATCAAATACTCAGAAACTTCCTGGACATCCATCTACCATATTAACAAAGGGATTACCATGAGCAGGCAATGAGTTAGCTTTCACATTAGGCGTGCGGTCCTCAAAGGACATTATCCCACTCTTCACTAGCTTCACCATCATCATCTCATCTTTATCATCATCATCACCAACTTCATCTCTATTTCACCATCTTTACCATCTCCATGTGTCCAAGGTGATTTCTTAGATAGATTTAGACTTGGGGAGGGGAAGAATTTCATGAAGGGAATTATGATGTGTATGATATTGTGGTTATTGATAATAACATGTTGATGTTGCTTCATGATGTTCTTGATGTTATGTTATGTTGTATGATTGTTATGTGTTTTGGTATGGATTCATGATGGTGAATGTTTTTGTATGGATTTGAGTGGTTGAAATTGGAAAAGGGAGTGTTTAGAAGATGAATTTGTGAAGAAAATTGAAGAACCAATTGATTGGTTTTTTGGTACAATCGATTGGATGAACTTTCTGTTGTGAAGAAGTGAAATTTATTAGGAACCAATCGATTGGTCCTTGGCAAGGATCGATTGATTGAACTTTATGTTTTTGAAGAAGTTAGAAATTTTTAGGGACTTGGTTTTGTGAAATTTTTGTGAGAATTATTCCAATCAATCGATTGATTCATTCGATCAATCAATTGACATGAATTAATTCTATGATAAATTAAAATATGATAAATTAATTCCTTGATCAATCAAGCCTTACCACTAGGTTAAGCTCTTGCTGCTGAATATTTGTGCAAGGAGGCAAATGTTAACCTATATTTCTTGATTGAATTAGATTGTTAAATTATTTGAGTGTTGTAACTCCGTTTTGGACACTGACGGTTGCGTTAGAAAGATAACGTAAAAGACTATTATTCTTACTCCATGTTATAATATATTATGTGATTTATAAATGCTATGAATTATATTATGAGGAATGTTAAACATTGTGTTATGTTGAATGTGAATTAACATGATTAAAAACCTTACAAAGATAAGTGAGGAAACCTAGGAGAATAACTTGATTAATAACTTAGAAAGATAATCTAGGTTATGGAAATGAGTATACAACGATGCTTGGACACAATGGTACCTAGGTGTGTATCGTGGACAAGTATTCACTTGGTAAGCGAATCAATATGCTTTATATGGAACATGGGTGATTTATGTATGAGAATGGATCATGTTATGATGCCATGAGAATTGATATGATATCATGACATTTGTTTGATATTTTGGTGAGGAACTTTTGTTCCAAAAGTCCTATTTTGGTGAGGAGCATTGCTCCGAAAGTCCTATTTGTTATTATGGATTAATCATGTATTCGGAATTAGTTTTGAGGGTGCACATACCACTTCAAAGGCTTAGGTAAAGCGGTAAGTGGGGATGTGGAACCAATGATTCGTGTCTCAATTGGGTTTGAGCCCCAACCACGGCGGACGTGGGGGCAAAGATGGACACCTAAGTGGGGTAGAGTCACATACGATGAAAGATACCCTAAGTGGGTTAGAGTCTCATACGGGATACAGTCGCTTGAAATGAGTTTGAAACTCCTAGAGGATCTGATATCCACGGCGAAAGTCAAATCATACGAGCATGCATGAACCAGGCCTGACTTAGACGTAAATCCGCTTGGGGGTTGATATTCCGTACATCCGAGTAGTGATTCGTTGAGTGGATGCACTCAATGACATGTTTCCATACATTGCGAATATCCCTTAGATACTCAAGTCCTAGTTACAAGGTGCGAATGATGCACCGGTAACGGAAGGTGAAAACTTGAGTTAGGATTTGATTAGAAAACCCTGTAGAGCCGAGTGGACCCATAGGATATGAGAACTCACTGAGATTATTATTGCATTCCATTATTGTTGTTATTTTTCAAGTATTCCTTGCAGGTTGAACACAAGAAAAGCTATCTACTAATGTTTCAAGAGACGGTGATGATCGTGATCTTCCGCTGTGGAGTTGTGTGCAATGAAGATATTGCACATAGTTCTTAGATTTTTATTTTTAGGCTTTATCGTATGACATGTATCATTAATGTTTTATTTAGGACATGTGTATATAATGATGCCAATAGGTACTTATGATTGTGTCAATACCAAATAACAACACTTGTATGATACTATTCTAGATATATATTATACGGACTGTTACAAACTGCAATTTTTGAATGAAAAAATTAAAAACTCTCTCAATTATAATTTTTAAACGGAAAAAGTATGATTAAACTATGTAATTGGTTTAATCATATAATCTGGATATTGTATCTATTTGGCCCAATAACAAAAATATTAATTAATGCATCTTAATATTAAATAATTTTATAATAAAGATAAAAAAAATCTTTACAAATTGTTTATGGTAATCTACACATTTTTATTCGGACTACCATTATATTTTTTCAAACCCCTCTTTTTCATTTAAATATTTATTCTCTATTTATTTATTTTAACGTTATTTATTCTCTCTCTATATATATAGTGTTGTAGAATAGGTGAACTATGAAAGTGACAAGTCAAGCATGCATTTTAAGGTGGTGAGGAAAACATTGAATATCCAAAGCGTTATTTCAAGTGCAGTCACATAATATGTTTGGATGGCTATTTTTTGAAAGGCTATTATGAAGGGTAAATACTTGCGGTAATTGGAAGAGACTTCAATGATCAAATGTTGTCAACTGTATTTGTTGTTGTAGAATATGAAACCAAGCACTCCTTGAGTTGGTTTCTAGAATTATTGATAAGTGACCATGGTGGTGTAAGATTATGCATGACTTACACATTCATTAGTGATCAATAAAATGTAACAAGATTCTTATTCTAATCATGTTAATTCAATTTCCTTTGTTTACTTCAATATTACTCTCATGATAGTGTGTATAATTTAGTGTTGTATCATATTTGGTCTTATAAATAACATAATATAGGGATAATTTATTTACAATTTGGTTAGACTATCAATCTTAACACGTCTAATAAATAACATATTCGGTCTCCTTATTTATTACATGAATTTTTATTTCAATCTTAACACGTCTGATAAATAACATATTCGGTCTCTTTATGTATTACATGAATTTTAATTTCAGTTTAGTCTTTTATCTATCAAATTTAATATTTCAAGTCCCTTAACTAATATCTTTTGTTTCAAAAGGACTTTATTTACTACAATTTTACTCAACACATATGGTAATATAGTTTGTCATATGAATGTATTTACTGTTAGTTATGCACTACTGGTTATGTACTGTAATTTCTTATGAGTTTACTATGACACCCAAATTCAATTAACTTATTTAATTGATTTTTTTTTTTGCTTTTATTTAATCATTTGAGTAATTAAATATACTTTTAATTATTTATTTTGGTGATAATGTGTGTTATGTGATTATTTGGCATTTTGTTGAGGTTTGTTGGAGTTTAGTAGAGTTTTATTTTATTAAAATAATATAATAAAAAAAATAAAATAATAATAATAATAATAATAAAAATAATAATAATAATAATAATATAATAATAATAATAATAAGATAAAATAGTGATTTGGGGCAGAAAATAGAGTTATTGAAAAATAAGGGTAAGAGGAGAAAATAGAGAATGATCCATTTGTCTGATATTTATATGTATGTGACCAATATAGAGCAAAAGGAATGCAAAAGGAATGAAAACAAGAGTGATTTTCAACATTTTTGTTCAATAGGTTGACCTGTATGAGCCATGTGTAGACCTATTGAAGTAATGTGTCGAACTGTCTGAGGTTATGTGTCGACCTATCAAGGTAATGTGCTGCCTATAGGTCGACCTGTTCAGTCAACATATAAAGTAGAACCTTACAGGTTTTAATACTACATCGTATGTGTAAACATTTTCTTACAATGTGTTGACCTATCCATTTGCATGGCACTACAATCATCCTTTGATTTTATATATAATGAATATGTAGTAATGTCGTATGTACTCCAACTAAGTACATTAAACTTAAGCATACATGACAACCATTTAATTGTCTCTGTTGCACAAGCACTCTCTTTAGAAACACTTTCATTAAACAAAGCTATGAAAGTTTTGTTATGATCAGTCAACAATCATTTTTCATTCATCTGAGGGTATTTTTCCATTATAGGATTTTTGTGAGTGGTCAAATAAGGTTGAACTTCAGTCAGGTTATTCAATATATAGAAATGTGCTTTAAGAACTACCTCTCAGCTAAAAGTTTTAACATTTGAACCTTAAGTACCTCTATATCATATCTTCCCTCATGACGAGACTCGAGAATTCCTATAGAGTTAGTAATAAAATATCATATTAATAGAAAATGATTTGTTACTACTTCTACTGATGCCTCATATTAATAGAAAATGATCTGTCAATATCTCTATATGTAATTATATTCATGACACATCAATACCTTCCTAATGAGAGGGATTTGGTAACAATTGTATATATTTGTGATATCACATCAATGAAAGGCAAACAATAATATTTCTTTATGGTATCAGACTACACGATCCAAATATATCCCTCTTAAACACTGCAACTCTTCTATTCCACCATGACTAACACCTCTTCTTCTCCCACATCCAATGGTGACGACACTTCGTCAACGACGAACCAATCCCCTTCTTTGGCGAAAACCAACTTTCATTATGCTTTCGCCATTACCAATGTCAAAAACATCATACCAGTGACGTTGGATAATGACTCCGATCTCTATCTCTCTTGGTCCGCTTTATTCACCGTGCAAGCACGTGTTCACAACGTGCTTGATCACATCATACCACCTATTGACGAGCAAGCTCGTACTTAGGCAGCCACCGTCAAAGCCAACGATCCCGACCTTTGGAATCGTCTAGATGCTGATGTGTTACAATGGATGTATGCAACTATCACACAAGATATACTCCATTCTGTTCTTGTGATTAACGACACCGCCGAACTATGTTGGAATCGTATCGCCGCTATGTTCAATGATAACAAGCATTCACGGGCCGTTCAACTTGAAAACCAGTTTAGCAATACCAATCTGGCAGATTTTCCCTCCACCAAAGCCTATTGGAACCGTCTCAAGCTCCTCTTCGATCAACTCGCAAACGTTGATTCTCCAGTCACAAATACTCATTTGGTATTAAAAATGATCTTCGGTCTCACTGAGGCTTATGTCGGGTTCGTAACTTACATCCAACAACACGATCCTCTTCCAGCCTTTGCAACCACAAAATCAAGACTTGAACTTGAAGAATCTATGATGCTTCAACGAGCCGCTCGTGACTCTTGCTCTTCCTCCACTTCGGCGGCACTCATGGCCAAAACTCCACTGTCAAATGATGATGTCCCTCGCCATTCCTCTTCTGGTTACACTTATCAAAACTATCACCCACCATCCAACACCTCTCGCGGCAACCGAGGCAAAAAGAACAACCGCAACAACGGTGGCCAAAACTACAGGAGGGGCGGTCGGACAGGTCTCAATCATTTCAACAGTGGGGGTCGTGGTCAAGGTCAACAACAATGGAAACAATGGATGCCATGGAACAATGGCTCCATGGAATATACTGAAGGAGAATTGCGGTCCAAAACGCAGCGGAAATTAAAATTTCTCCTTTAGAGATCCTTACAAATGGTCATGATCAGTGATAGAATATTTACCTCTTGTGATGGTTGAAACCTTTGGTGCAGATCTCTTGTAACGATCAAAACCCTTTGATGCAGATCCACGAAACGATCACGAACGTTGAACGATGACAACGTCTCTACTCAGTCCACACGAACGGCTTCCTTCAATCTCAGTGCTAGCTGGTACAAATGAAGGCTTTGAGTGAGAGAGAAAGAGAGAGAAAAACGAAATAATGCAAACGCAAAAAATTTTGCTTCTGCACAAGGGTTCTATTTATAGAACCACTTGTGTGGGTTTCAAGCTAAAAGCCCACTTAAGTGTATTTTGGCCCATATCCTATAATATGCCCAAAATCACTTAAGCCCATGGTACCTTACCATATTTTGTATTCTACTCAAGTACACCGTACCTTACGATGTTCTATAATCCACTTAAGGGCACCGTACCTTACGGTATTCCTTAGTTACTCTATCTCTCATCAATCCGTCCTTTGTGTGTGACCCTGTAGGTTTTCGTGACGTTGGCAATTATATTAAATCACGTATTTAACATAATAAACAGTGAACGGTATCTAGCAACACATCACTGCTACCTAAGACACGAAAATGTCAAGTGATCTGACAATTCCTTTTGTGATAATACTTATGTGTATAATTACCCTTTTGCCCTTATGTCTATATTGAACACAAGGCATAGACCGTGTCATCCTTGTTCAGTTCAATATTGGGCCCATAGACATTTATCCTGTTATGCAGGATGGGCAATTTTCATCTAGGTCACTCATGTCCCTTAGCATGCTTCGTGGAGTACCCATCAACTGTCTTTATGGTTATCTAGTTACGGACAACGTTGGATCAGCAATAAAGCACTCGACTCTACATCTAGGGTCCATAGTGGTTTCAGGTCGAAGAGTGGAATACACTATTATCACCATGAGAATAACTTATGACACCTTGCATAACTTTCTATATAGTATTCTCATAGCGGGTCAATCCGGTATAAATATTACTCCTAATATTCATACCTATGTTTAAGACTTGATAACTCTTTATCCATGATCCATGAGATGTGATCATCAGTCTACAAACATAATAGTCTTAATGCTTTAATGTTATCCCACTTCACACTAAAGCTCAACTACGGATACTTTAGGAATAGTGTCCTTATGTTTAATGTGTTCTCATGATTAAGTCACACTTAATACATTAAACGGACTATCTATTCCAGGGACTTTATTAATCAACCATAATAAAGAGAATGCCTTTTATTATTCGATACAAGTACCAAAATGTATTGGCCTCTAGGGCTTACACCAACATATACCACATTTCTCTTATCCATCTGACAATTGGAGTAGGCCCACTAATGTTGCACAGACTCAACAAGGTGGAGTCCTTGGGCCAAGACCACAACAGGCTGCTTACAATGTTAATGCACCCAGCCCAACTGATATTGAAACTACTCTACACACCCTCAATCTTGCTCAACCTGATCAATCTTGGTATATGGACACCAGAGCCACTTCTCATATGACATCCTCGCAAGGTAATCTTTCATCTTATTTTAAATTGAGAAAAAATAATAATATAATTGTTGGAAGTGGCCACTCTATTCCAATTTATGGCCTTGGCAGTGCACACATAAAACCCTCACACCCCCTTTTGTTCTAAACAATATACTACATGCTTCAAAGTTAATTAAAAACTTAGTGTCGGTTCATAAATTTACCATAGATAATAAGGTTTCAATTGAATTTGACCCATTTGGTTTTTCTGTGAAGGACTTTCAGACGGGGATGACTCTAATGAGATGTGAGAGTCGAGGTGATCTATACCCCATCACAACCAACACCAACTCCAAAAATAAATCCAAGCCTAATCTTTCTCTTGCAAATTTATCACCTTCTCCGTGGCATGATCTCTTGTGTCATCCGGGAGAACACATTTTAAATTCTCTTAGACAAAATAAACTTATTGGATGTAATAAATCTAGACAAATACATTCTCGTTTATGTCGTTCTTGTCCTCTTGGTAAACATATCAAGTTGCCTTTCATGAATTCAAATAATACTAGTTTTTTGTCGTTTGATATTTTACATAGCGATGTATGGACGTCTCCTGTTGTAAGCTCTTTAGGTCACAAATATTATGTTCTTTTCTTGGATAATTACTAAAAAAAATTGTGGACTCTTCCAATGTCAAAAAAATCTCAAGTATATTCTAATTTTCAAAAACTAAAGGCTTACATCAACACCCAATTTCAACGAGAAATTAAAACAATTCAATGTGACAATGGTAGTGAATATGTAATAATAATTTTCGAAACATGTGTGATATTAATGGAATGTGGTTTCATTTGTCTTACCCTTATACATCATCTTAAAATGGCAAATCTGAATGAAAAATATGCTCCATTAATAATATTATTCGAACTTTATTAATTCACACGTCTTTACCACCTACTTTTTGGCATCATGCTCTTGAAATGGCAACATATCTCTTAAACATTTTGCCAAACAAAACCATAAATTTTGAGTCTCCACTTAAACTGTTATATCACAAAGAACCCTCTTACTCACATTTATGTGTGTTTGGTTGTTTATGTTATCCTCTATTTTCTTCCACTACGATACATAAGCTCCAACCTCGATCCACTCCCTGTGTCTTTCTTGGGTATCCGAAAAATCATCGAGGATATAAATTTCTAGATTTAACATCCAATAAAATTATTATTTGCCGCCATGTCCTATTTGACGAAACTCATTTTCCATATGCAAAGTTGCACACCCCCCAACCTACTACATATAACTTCCTTGAAAACGAGTTGTCCCCCTACTACATGAACCACATAATTACCCAAACACAAAATAACCCATACAACCATACGGACCCACCTCATCCCATACGGACTCACCCACAACAATAACCTCACCCACTCGGTCTCACATCCCTATTCCTCCTCCACAACAGCCCACCATATTATCAAATACAAACTCCCTCTCCCCACACCTCACAACAACAGATACTGAATCCATAAGTCAAAATACCATTCCTGCAATTTTCCAACCCACCTTACAAACAGATACAAAACCTGTTACTAGAAGCCAACATGGAATTTTTAAGCCAAACCAAAAATATTATGGCCTCCACACCCATGTCACAATATCTCATATACCTAAAAACCCAATGTCTGCACTTAAAGACTCAAATTGGAAAATGGCCATGGATGATGAATATAACGCTCTAATTAAAAATAAGACGTGGCATTTAGCGCCATGACCCACCGGTTTTAATGTTATTCAATCTATGTGGATTTTTAGACATAAAGAAAAATCTGACGGTTCTTTTGAGAGGCATAAAGCCCGACTTGTAGGTGATGGTGCAGGTCAACAGGTTGGCATCGATTGTGGAGAAACTTTTAGTCCCGTGGTCAAACTAGCTACTATTCGTATTGTCCTTAGTATTGCTATCTCAAAATCTTGGCAAATTCATCAGTTGGATGTCAAGAATGTGTTTCTCCATTGAGAACTAAAAGAAACGGTCTACATGCATCAACCGTTGGGATTTAAGGACCCAATGAATCCTCATCATGTCTGTCTTCTTCGCAAATCACTATATGGGCTTAAACAAGCTCCTCGAGCTTGGTACAAGCGATTTGCAGATTATGTTTCTTCTATTGGCTTCTCTCAAAGCAAGTGTGATCACTCTCTTTTCATCTACAAGAAAGACACTCATATGGCTTACATCTTATTGTATGTTGATGACATTATTCTTACTACCTCTTCTGATACTCTACGAAAATCTATCATTTCACTTCTTAGTTCAGAGTTTGCTATGAAATATTTGGGACCCTTGAGCTATTTTTTGGGTATTGCAGTCACCCGCCATCAAAGAGGTATTTTTCTCTCTCAGAAAAAGTATGCCGAAGACATCCTAGTACGCACCGGCATGTCAACCTGCAAGTCTTGTCAAACCCCAGTTGACACAAAGCCAAAGATAAGTGCCACACATAGCACTCCATATGAGGATCCATCACTTTATCGTAGTCTTGCAGGTGCTCTTCAGTATCTCACCTTCACTCGGCCCGATATCTCCTATGTCGTTCAACAGATATGTCTCTTTATGCATAATCCAATGGATGCTCACATGCATGCCCTACGACGCATCTTATGCTACATTCAGGGCACACGAAACTACGGTTTGAGTCTCTATCCTTCACACACTACCTTCCTAAAATCTTATACAGATGCCGATTGGGTAGGATGTCCTGATACATGGCGCTCTACTTCTGGTTACTGTGTGTTTCTATGTGATAATTTGCTTTCTTGGTCATAAAAACGTCAACCCACTTTATCACGATCTAGTGCTGAAGCCGAATATCATGGTGTTGCGAATGTGGTTTCTGAATCTTGTTGGCTACGCAATCTCCTTCTCGAGTTACATTATCCTATTCATAAGGCCACCTTAGTTTACTATGACAACGTAAGTGCAATATATCTCTCCGGTAATCCAGTTCAACATCAACGAACGAAACACATTGAGATGGATATACGTTTCGTTTGCGATAAAGTAGCTCGCGGCCATGTTCGGGTCCTCCACGTCCCCTCACGGTATCAAATTGCAGACATTTTTACCAAAGGCCTTCCATTAATACTCTTTCAGGACTTCCGGGAAAATCTCAGCGTCAGTCAATCTCCCGCTTCGACTGCGGGGGAGTAATAGAATATAATACTAATAGAAAATTATTTGTTACTATT
The DNA here is from genome assembly GCF_024323335.1 of Lathyrus oleraceus. Taxonomy (NCBI): domain Eukaryota; kingdom Viridiplantae; phylum Streptophyta; class Magnoliopsida; order Fabales; family Fabaceae; genus Lathyrus; species Lathyrus oleraceus. Next base: position 37,909,786 of record NC_066585.1, on the reverse strand, counting down.
TCTACTGATGCCTCATATTAATAGAAAATGGTTTGTCAATATCTCTATATGTAATTGTATTCATGAAACATCAATACCTTTCAGGATAAATGACTTTACATATACCATTGAAGAATAAGCCCAGTTTGGTTATACTTACCCTTACCTTCCTTCACAAAATATCACGGATAGCCACTGGTAGAAGTTATTGCATCAAGACATGACAATCATGAGAGTTTTAAGCCAACTAAATTGTGATCGATATCTGACACAAATTTCTTCAAATTTCATTAGTACTCTTGGGGAACTATAATATCCTGCAAACAATCACAAAAACTTTTTTTTTCTAGATAGAGTGTGACAATCTGGGGGTAAATATGTTATATTTGCTATTTCCTTTGGGGCTAACTCTTGTCGTATACCCATCACCACCATATTTTCACGGGATTTCGTAGTATCTTTTGTCTTGTGTTTAATGTTGAGAAGTGTTCCAATCAAACTATCAAGTGCATCTTCATGGGATTTCTTAGTATCCTTTTTGGTTACCTTTTAGTTTCTTTCCAAAGAAAACCTTAATGTGTTTTTGTGTTTTGCAAACTTCCTTCTCTATTAAGGGATTTTGAGCGAAATCAAACTCTTGCTCTCCATTAAAAGCCTTTTGCAAACTACAGTATGAATGATTTGGTCTTAAAAAAAATTTATGACCAAGATAAACATCATTTTTTCCATCCTGTAATTGGTGGTAGCATGTATCAAATTTATATATAAGACAAGCTCTATATCTCTTTAAGATGTACCCAGATAAATTACCGTATGCAGGAAAGTCATTGATTGTGCAAAATAACATGGCATGTAACTTAAAGTTATCACATGTATACACATCATCAACATAATCACCTTCCTCCCACAAAAGTCTTAAATCTTCAATCAATGGAGTTAAATAAACATCTATGTTGTTCCCTGGTTGTTTTGGACCCGAAATCATCATTGACAATATCATATATTTGTGCTTCATGCACAACCACGGAGATAGGTTGTAAATTATGAGAAGAGCAGACCATGACATATGGTTAGTTCTCAAGTTACCAAAAGGGTTTATTCCAACAGTGGTAAGTCCAAGCCTAATGTTCCTTGGTTCTAGTGCAAAATCTTTCTTCCATTGGAATGAATCATCTACATGGAGAATTTTTCCATCACACACTCTTTCATCTATATTCCATCCAGTATTCTTTGCATCATTTGCATTAGAAAACAATCTCTTTAACCTTTGAATTGCCGGTAGGTTCCACATCACATTGGAAGGAACACCGTTTCTAGTTACACTATCTTCGTCTCTAACACCATTGACCTTATTCTTGTAGCATGACTCTCCATATCTCGAGCACTCCTTCAAGTTTTCATATTCTTTCATATATAATATGAAATAACTACGATATGCATGTATTTTGACATAATCCAAACTCATTGGACACAATATCTTATTGGTCTCATAACTATGATTCTACAACATGTTACCTTTTGGAAGCATTTCTTGCAACAACTCAAGCAACTCAGTGAAACTTTTGTTCGGTCATCGAACTCTTGCCTTAAGATTAAATAGTATTAACACAACTGACAATCTTGTAAAACATTTGGATCCCAGATACAACGACTCTTCCATGTCTTTTTGCAAGGTATCTACCATATTAGTCTTAACATAACTAACACTCTTGTAAAACATTTCATCCCTTGGATGTTTTCCTATATTTCGAAATTTTTTACAAGGATACCAAATAATCACCTTCTCCTTAGGAAGTTTTTTTCCCCACAAAATCAAGAAATTGAATCACTCCATTCTCATACACTTTACTTCATCTATTGACTTCATTCCAACTACGATCCATAATCACACACAACTTCTGAAAATAAAATAAAAATAGTACACAACCAACAATAACTACGAGAATAACAAAAAATACCATAACAACATTATAGTAAATAATATAAGTCTCAAAAAACATTATAATAACATTATAGATTATACTAGTCCAGGTCTTTATATGAAGTTAAACTAACACAAACAATACATAAATCTTTTGTTGTAAAACACTTAGATCATGTTGTAACTATCACAAGTACAAAATCAATATGTATGCCTAACATAACATATCTCTTACATATCTAACATAAAATAAGAATTTTGGTTTCTATGTAACAAATATTGTCTTCCTATTGTTGTATATACCATTTTTGTTCTTATCAAACAAAATATTGTCTTCTCCATGTTGCGTATATCATCTTTACTCCTATCACACAAATGTTGTCTTTCTTTTGCTGTACATAGCATGAACTCAAAATGTGAACTTAAAATACATGTGAATTTTAAAAACATTGAAATAATTCTTCCTACAGTTGTATAAATAAATATAATATGTTTCTATCAAACAATTGTCATTTTCCTATTGTTGTAGATATCATTTGTGTTCTTATAAAAAAAAATGAATGTCTTCTTCATGTTGTGTATATAGTTTTGCTTGAAATATTTTGGAAGTAAATCTCTAGCAAATCTCCAGCAAATCACATCATCGGGAAATACTTGGAAGTAAATCTCTCGCAAACTCTGCATGTTACACCCCAACAAATAAGATCATCGGTAACAGAATCATCTACCATCTCATAAGTGTTTGTCAAAAATGCCGCTGCCGGTGATCGTTGTTGCGACATTTTTCTTCTGGATCTACGCTTCAACCTCTCATAAGTGTTTGTCAAAAAAGTTTTCTTGTTAATGGATTGATCAAAATCCATTAGTCCAACTATAAGACCTTAAGTTTCATAAGCTCAAATCTATCAAAATTGCAAGAATATCCAACAAAATATATTCAATCAAATCTTGCAAACTACATAATGAAGAGACATTGAATATCCAAAGAGTTTATTGTTATCACTTAACCACAACAAACTCACATAAAACAAATTTCAAAATCTTAAGGTGGTGAGAATAACATTGAATATCAAAAAAGTTTATTGAGCTCACACTTTTAAAGAATGTATATATATTTTAAAGCTTATAGAAACATTTTTTTCAAGTGCAGGCACATAATATGTTTGGATGTATATTTTTTTAAAGGTTATTATGAAGGGTAAATACTTGCGGTAATTGGAAGAGACTTGAATGATCAAATGTTGCCAATTGTATTTGTTTTTGTAGAATATGAAATCAAGGACTCATGGAGTTGGTTTCTAGAATTATTGAGAAGTGACCATGGTGGTGTAAGATTATGCATGACTTACACATTCATTAGTGAATATAAAAGGTAACATTTGTTGGGAAAATAACAAATAAATAAATAATTTTATGCACGCGAAAGCATATCCTAAAGCAAAAATTCGAACAAAAAATTCATAAAATAATAGAGAAATTTTGTCTTCATCAAAATACATTCATCATAGAGATGCTTGACTTCATATTCTCCCCCTTTTTGATAATGATGAACAATCCTCTTTGATGCGTTGCAATTTCCAGAAAAAAAGTTCTTCCCCTAAGGTGTATAACTCCCCCTTAATTTGTGAAGCTCATAATCATGTTGACTTGTATCATTTGTACCTTAGAAAATTCACAAGCATACAAGCATAACACCTTTCTCCCACTTTGACATTATCAAAAAGAAGGGAAAGATGGGTGAAAGATGATATAATGACAAGTATAAAAGAGAACATGCATCATAACTTTGTCAGATTTCTCGTCAAACTTACCGAGATTGTCTTTGCTATTGTTGAGGACAAAACACTTACATCCAAAAATGTGAAAGTGAGCAATGTTTGGCTTTCTTCCTTTGAAGAGTTCATATGGAGTATTTTTCAAGATAGTTATAATGATGACTCAATTTCCAACATAGCATGTCGTACTAACCGCATCTATCGCAAAGTACTTTGGTAGATTTGCGTCACTAAGCATTGTTCTTGAAAGTTCTACTAGAAATCAATTATTCCTTTCTACTATTCCATTTTGTTGTGGAGTCCTTGGTGCTTAAAAATTATGAGATATACCATTTTCTTCAAAAGATGCATTTTAGAATTATCCACCATGATCACTTCTTATAGATACAATCTTTAATGACTTTTCATTTTGAGTTTACTTTCCATACTTCTTAAAAGCCTTGAAAGCATCACTTTTCTGCACAAGAAACAAAATCCAATAATATCTAGATAAATCATCAACAATAACTAAGGCATATACATTACCTCAGAAGCTTCTTGTTCTTGATGGACCAAATAAGTCCATATGCAACAATTGAAGTGGTCTTGTTGTTGACACCACATTCTTTGACATGAAAGTTTATTTGGTTTGTTTTCCCTTTTGACAAGCATGACATAGTTTATCTTTGACAAATTTTATCTTTGGTAAACCAATGACAAGATGACGTTTGACTAGTTTATTTAAATATTCAATATGAATATGAGATGCCTTTTTATGCCAAATCCATGAGTTATTGTTGTTTACTATGAGACATTTTATTTTCAAAGATAAATCATCTAAAGCTATCATAAAAATATTATTGATTCTATTACCTTTGAGTTTTACCTCATTGGTGACTTCGACTTCAATCAAGCATTCATCTTTTGTAAACTTGATCTTGAGGCCTTTGAAACAAAGTTGGCCTATGCTTAGAAGATTATGCTTTAGTCCTTTAATATAAAGTACATCTACAATAGATGTGAAAAGTGGTGCTCCAACTTTGCCTTTGCCAAGAATCTTTCCTTTATTGTTGTCTCTATAAGTGACATATCTATTGGCTTTAAGCACTAGATTTGAAATTTTGGTTATATCTTCCGTCATATGCTTTGAACAACCACTATCGAGATACCATAGATTTGATGTGGTATTCAAGCATACATACAAAACAAAATATGTTTTTTATGTATCCAATGTGCCTTGGGTCCTTCATAATTAGTACCTTTCTTAAACCACGCATGATGCCCACTTGCCACACTAAAGTTTCTAACATAGCAATCATTAGGTGTATGGCTACTTATACCACAATAAAAGCATGTAGGCACAAAATTACTTTTATACCTAGGAACATATGATTTCTTTTTAGAAAACCTCTACTTAGGATGTTGAAGACCTTTTTGTGCTTTATTCACTTTTTCCTTGTTGAATTGGTCACTTTCCTTAACAAAGATAGTTTTATTAGTACTTGGTTTGTTAAAGTTAGAATAACCAAGACCACTTTTATCATTTGAATATCTTTGTTGGCTAAGAAAACTTTCCAATCCAACTTGTCCTTTTTCATATCGTATAAGAACACTTTTTAATTGTACAATTTGGAAAGTAAGTGAATTACAATTTTTGCATGTATGATTTTGTTTTTCCTTTTCAAGAAAATTTTGTTTTTCCATTTCCAAATTATTTTCCATGGTGTCAATCTTTTCTTCAAGAGAAAGGATTTGTTTCTTTTGAGTTAACATTGTTTTATAAAAAAAATTACATTCAGTTAGAAGTTCATCAATAGCACCTTGAGTATCATTATGAGAGGTTGTTTCATTACTAACCCTCTTTTCTTCGTCATCAGAATGGTGTGAAGCCATCAATGCAAGATTAACACATTCTTCTCTTTCATAATCGGAAGATGAACTCGCTTCATTAGTTTCCCATGCAATGTAGGCTCTTTTAGATTTTGAATCCTTTCTTTTGTTGAAACCACTTTTATTTGAGAGTTTTGGACAATCCGTCTCTATATGTCATTTCTTTCCACATTTGTAGCAAGTGATGTGTTGAGTAGACGTAAATGCTTCCTTCTTGTTAAAATATTTTTTCTTTCTTGTAAATTTATAATTTTTGTTAGTACCAAAATATTTACCTAACCTTTTTACAAGAAGAATGAAGTTCTCGTCTTCCTCCGGATTGTCTTCTCTTTCAACTTATTTGGAATCAACTTTTAAGGAAATTCTTTTGGATTTCTTGTCTAGATTCTCAGGATATTCAATTCTTCCGAGTTCCGTCTCATATTCTTGGAGTTTACCAAACAATGTTGCGGATGTCATCGTTGATAGATTTTTGTTTTCATATATTTGCCGTCACTTTCGGTTGCCATTCCCTGGTTAGAGATCTGAGTACTTTAAGACTAAGTTTATCATTAGTTAAAGTCTTATCGAGGGTTTTCAGGTGGTCCGTCAAATGCACAAATATTTTCTGCATATCGAGAATTGATTCTCCAGGTTGCAGTCGAAATAACTCGTATTCTTGACTTAACGTGTTCAATCTTTATCTTTCAACCTCTGCGGTTCCTACACGTGTTTCGACCAAAGTGTCCCAAATTTATTTTGTCGTTGTACATGTTGAAATTCAGAAGAACTCATCCATGCCAAGAGCATCTTGAAGAAGATTTATTGCTTTCTTGTCATAAAGAACATTTTTCTCATCATCTTCATTCATGATGCTTCGGGCTTAGGAGTGCCAACGCCATTAAGAGCCGAAGTAGGAACGAACGGACCTTCTAGGACAACTTTCCAAACATCTTTTCCTTGATCCTCTAGATGCACCTTCATTCGTATTTTCCAAAAGTCAAAATATTCTCCACAAAATAGTGGGGGCTTGTCATTGCTCCCACCGTCTCTAAAAACAGGATTTGAGTTTTTGGAAGCCATGGATCTTCTAGGAGTAGGTTACCTATAACCTGCTCTGATACCAATTGTAAGTTTGGAGTGCGCCTAAGGGGAGTTTAATTAGGACCAATAAAAAATTCTGGTTTTAGAGACAAGGTACGTCTAGTCCCCTTTCAACACAAAAGAGATTTTATTATCTGTTATGACTTGTACAAGACAAACACAATTGTAGCACCTCAAATTTGCACCTATCATTGTACATATCATTTCATATTAGGTCATAGCATATCATAACCCATTGCATAACATTTGCATTGTCCCTCAGTTGCCTCAAGAGCAAGCAAGCAAGAATTAGGTCAAACTGATCAGGAGGTCAGTCAATCAACCAAGCAAGGTTGTTCCTCAAGGAATCAAAGCCCCAGGGTTTGTCCAACAAGTTCACATGCCTTGGGGGTCTTTTTGAAGTGTTCAAGTCAAAGGTTGAAAGGCTCAGAGGTCAGCAGTCAATGCATAGCCAGGCAAAAACCCTAGATATTCAACAGTCAATCAAAACAGTGGATGGTGGCCATTCTTTTGGAATTTGGGCACCATGATCAATCATCAAGAGTTCATATGTCTTGGGACATCATTTGAAGTCAAGATTTCAAGGAACTAGGGTTTGGAATTCATCAGATGTGCACAGTCAGGTCCAAAACCCTAGAAAAGTCAAAGTTGGTCAACTGTGATTGATTCTTTGGATTGGATGGATAGAAATGGTTTGAAGGAGTTTGTTCATGTCCTAATAAACCTCATATGTCATGGCAATCAACATCATGGAAGAATTTGAAGCAAATCAGAAAAATTCCCAAAATAGAAACTGGACCTGTAATTTCAACTGCCAAAAATAGAAACTTCTTGATCCTCAACTTGCATCATGATACAAGCTTCAAATGAATTTTTGCCCAACATGAAAGTTGAAGATCTTGTTCTCCCATTTTCAAAAAGTCCAAGAACTCCCAAATCCCATGTGTGGTTGTCAAGATATGATCCAATCATTTTCACCAAATTTTGAACTTCAACTGAGCATATCTCCCAAACCATAAGGCCAAATTTGGTGGGTTTTTTTCCTACAAACCACATTTTTCATCCTCTTTCCAAAAATATAAATTTCATGACCTAAAACCTTGCCAATCAAAATGGCATTTTTGGACCTTTTTCACTTAAATTCAAAGTTTGACCAAACTTTGACTTTTTGCTTCTTTGACTTTTTCTTGACTTGGCCAATTGAGAAATGTTCTAAACCATATTTGTGACTTGCCTCAAGCTTAAAAGCATGTTCATAACACCATTATACTCCATTTTTGAATCAAAATGCAAAGTAGGCCAATGGTGCAAATAACCTCATTTGAGCAAATCAAGTACAACATTCTGCAGCAGGCCACCAAAACAGCACAAGCAAATGTCATGTACAACCATTCCACAAGCCCACTCGAGCAGCAATCCACACCTCCACTTCTACACTTTCCAAATTAGTAAATATGCATATTGGTGCATTTAAGTTAATAAGGTTTAGCATTTGATTAACTAACAGTAAACAGATGATATAAAGGCATTATTCTGTCATTTGCAACCCTAGGGAAACACGGCAGCCACACAGAAATACACATATTCTCCTTCTTGCATTTTTTGGCATTTCAAAAATTCTGATCAAACCCTCAAAGCACACAAGAAACCCTTGCTTTCTCCCTCATCTAAACCTCATTTGAGAGGGTTTTCGAGCATCAAATCTTGACTGTGGTGCATTTCCTCGGTCTGTTTTCTTCAAGCCATAGTAATGGAAAATCGTGAGTTGGATAATTAAGAGTATCATTGAGCTAGCATACTTCAAGAATCCTCCATTATAAAGCACAAGGGCCATTTGTTTGAGCAAATTCCACCAAGTAACCACTGTTCCATTGGATTCTTCAAAACAAGTAAGTGAATCGATTTTCTCCTTTTACCGTGCCATGCTATGTCTTAACTAGTTTGTGTCGTGCTGATTTTAAGGAACTTTAAATGGCTTGAAATGGTTAAGCATGCTGTAGGATATTTGGATTTGAAGTATGATGTACAAATGTATTTGCCCTCGATTCATGATTAATAAGGTGTTTTAAGAGAAACCATGCTTTGATCCTTGGTATATGTTGAATGCTGATGAGATTACCATGCTTGATTGTTGTGTCTGGAACTTTTGTTTTTGGTCGACTGCTGGATTTGATGATGATATGCTGTTCATGTCAAACTTAACTCTGCCCAGATTTTCTCATGGTTGATGATTTGTTTTGTTGATTGATTAATGCTGCTTAATAGTGATACTTCATGGCCGGGAGTTTTGGTTGATAATGTTTGTCCATGTGTTGATGATTTAAATGATGAACCATGAATGTTGAATACTGAAGGTTGCTGCAAGTGCCAAACCCTAAATGGTGCATGAAGCATTTCTAAACCCTGCTGCTGTGATTGTTTATTCGAGTTTTGTGTTATGATAATGTTGAACATATACTGCTACTTTATGATTTATGTTGAAAGCTGTGAATGCATTGCTGTTTGATCTGTTGGTATTTGAATGATTGTTTTGAAGTTGGATAATGAGCCTACCCTGCTGCTGTTTTAAATATGTCCAGAAAATCAATGATTTGTGTTTGGTTGTGGCCATTTGATTGTTGCTTTAATTATTATGTTAACATGTTGCTGTTGTTATTTTTTTGATCGATTGATGAACCTGCTTTAAGAACAAATGCCAATGCCTTGCTTTATTAGAAACCATGCTGCAGTTTCAAAACCCTATGAACATGTCCAGGAATCCACAGGATTGGTGTTTGTTTATGTTTAATTTATGGCTATTTTGAATATTACATGAATATTGTTGTTGCCTATTATCATGCTGCTGTTTTGAATGTGCTTAGAAAAAGCCATATGTCTGTATTGTATGATGCTGTTTGCTTGCCGAATGCCATGGATGGTTGATGTTTGAATTCGTTTGAATGGTGATTGAATATGCATGAAGAGCATGAACACATGCTGTTATAAACCCTAGAAACCTGCCCAGAATGCATGAGCTCGTGTTTCATCTGTATGCTGCATGATGCGTTTCAGTAGCATGTTGATGGGATGATTGAATTTTGCTTGGCTGATGTGATTACAATTGCCCTGCTATAAAACCTTAAGTTGTCCTGAAAATCCATGTGAAGCATGTTGTATGCTGTTGTTTGTTTGCAGTAGGAGCACTACCAATGATATGATTAATTGTATGTTGTTGGAATTTTGATTTGTTGATGATGTTGACAAACCAAGTTTCCAAAACCATGAGCTGCCATGATAGTTAAATCCTGCTACTGTTATGCTTGAACACACGAATTGCCCTGCTGTTTTGTTTTCTTATCCGTCCAGAAATCCATGTGGTTCGTGGTTGGTGTGTATAGTTTGTGGCTACTTGATTTGTTGCATAGTTGTTATGATTATATGCTGCTATTTCATTTGTTGTTTTGATCGAATGCCCATGCCATTGTCAAACCCTAATACTGCATGCCATGCCCAGAAATATTGAAGTTGGATTGGTTGATTTTCATGCGCGCACTGTTCTGTTGGATCATAGCCAATCACAACATTTCGTTGTGTGCTTCAAAACGCTGCAGTTTTGATTAGTGATATCCAGAATTACAAGATTGCCATTCCTTTGACTTGTGTTGACCATATGCCTTGCTAGTTTGTTCATGTTTTGCCCAATTAATCACCCATTTTCCACATTTAATTTTTCAGTCATTTTTATTCCAAAAATTCTGATTCTTTTTCCATGATGATCACAAATGTGTCTAGTTTTTAATTATGATTTTTATTATTTTTTTGGTTGGCTGGATTTTTATTGATAAATGATTTCTCAACATGTATGCCATATTGATACATCTTACCATTTCAATTGTGAAATAATGATGTTATATCCATTGCCTTTGAAATTTTTTGTGATGAAACTAGACATGTTCACCTTCATTTTGGTATAAAGTTTGTGGATTTCCCATTTGTGGTTTGCTGGTTATGAATTTTTGAAGTTATGTGTTACATTTGTTGTTACACCATGATCATGCATTTTCCCTAATTTTGTTCACATACTTCCTTGCATCCAAATGACCCCAAATTTTGCATGAATGATCTCTTGTATGTCTAATTGATGTATGAATTTTCTTGGAATTAATCTTGCTGTTTTCCATTTGATTGTGAATTTTCTCCCATACTTGGTCATTTGTTGACTTTTTTGTGCTATGCCTTGCCAAATCCTTTGTGAAATTCTCAAATCATATTGTATGTCCATGAAATTTCATATGTGATAACTAGACATCTCAAGCTTTGCATTGGTGTTAATCTCATTCATTTATCTTCTGTTTTCAAATTGATATGATTTTTTTGAAGTTGACCCATGCTTGTTGACTTTCACCATGCTTACTTGAACTTGGTTTGACTTCATGATTTTATTTGACTGCTTTCCTCTCATCCAAATGCCATGAAATTTTACATGTATACCATGTTAGATGTTAGGATTGAGTTTGATTTATTTCATAATTTTTGAGATTGTTTGAGTTGACTTTTGAATGAAGTTTTTGCTGTTGACTTTTGTATGCTTCTCTTGCCATGCTTTGCACTCTTTTGCATAAGAAATGATAATGATGCATGATTTGAATGTGGGCCCAAGTGTGTTAGCTTCCCAAATGTTTGACTTTGACTTTGAGTTGACTTTTCCTTGCTGCCTTGACTTTTTCTTTCATGTTTGACCCTAGGCTAGTCCTAGTGGTCCTTTGGACTTATGTTGAGTTCATCTGTTTCAGGTTGAGCACAATGCTTCAAAGATCATTCAAACTTGTTTGAATATGATTTGTTTGTCCCATGCTAACCTTTTGTTTTGTAGGTGACTCATGTAACTTGAGTCTTGCTTTGCACAGTTGACCTCCTGTGGTTGACTGTTTATCCATTTCTTTTGATTTTGACTGTTGACTTGTTTACTAATGAGTTTGACTTTTTTCAGGTACTTTAGTTGCCTAAGTTCTTTGAACTTGCTTGCTTTGCTTTTTAGCATTTTGCTTTGAGGTATAATTACTTCTTCTTCATGTAGTCTGGAGACCCGGTCTGTTATTTGACCGGGCAAACTGTCTGAAGCCCTCCTTAAGAGGCAATGCCTGTGTTTGTTTATATTTGTCCTCAGCAGGAAAAGTCCTTCAAGTAAGGCAATTGGTGGAAGGTAGGGATAAGCAATCTATCCCCCACTATTCAGTGCGTCCTCTCTTTGCTCCCATTACATGGTTGAAGCATTGAGATAAATACCCAAGATCCGATCGAGTCAATAATGTGGAGAGAGTTCCTACTTTCTGAACTCCCACACTTTCTTTGATGCTCTCTCTGATTTGAGATAGAAGCAATGAGGCACACCCCTCATCTCCTGTTCATCTGCTTCACCTGAGCCCCTCAATGGCCAGGTTAAGAGCGACCTTCACCCATTACAGTGGACTTTCAAAGTCAAACCCTCTTGTGTGAGCCCCCAATTGTCTGGCTATAGAGTGTGCTGTTTGCTATTCATTGACTGATTGCTTGCTCTATATGCATTTGCTTGCCTATATGTTACGCATTTATCACCATCAATTGTCATTAATGCATGAGCATCTCTTTTGTCTGTTCGACATCATCATTGTTGTTTACCCATTGAGGACAATTGTGAGTCCCACGAGTTGACATTTGTTCCTATGATATGGAAGTGAGTATAAGACCATCACATTGGCCACTCATTTTGTCTTTGCTTATTGCCTTGTTCGTTTGTATGTGAGGATACAATGGTAAGTCCCACAAGTTGGCAGTTGTTTTTCCTAGGATCATACTGTGTGTTAGAGTAAGTCCCACAAGTTGGCATCTGACATCCCTGTTCTGCTTTCTTTGTTTGTGAGAGGATGCAATTGTAAGTCCCACAAGTTGGCATTTGCTTTCCTATGATCATGTGTGGAGTTAACCTAAGTCCCACAAGCTGGCAGTTGACTTCCATATTTCTTCATTGTTTTCTTTTTGAGGAGATTAGTGTAAGACCATTGAGTGGCCTCTGATATCCAGTTCTGTTTTAGGAGATTGGTGTAAACCCAGCTATTGGTATCCGATATCCGCTTTTGTTTGTGAGATTGGAGTAAGACCATTGAGTGGCATCCGGTATCATTTGTTTGTTTGCTTTATTACTTACTTTCCATTCCAAAGGACACCCTTGAATCATTTCTCATATGATCTCAAGAAGTGAACCTCCTGAGAAGCTTTACTTTCCATCCTCACTCATTCATCCTCATTGTGTCCTAGAACCTTTTCACACTTTGATCTTAAACTTGACATAGACATTGTGCAAACTTCTTCATGTTTTCAAACTAAAAACCTGGACTCAAGTCCTTGACTTTTTTCAAACTCCATTTCATAATACTTCTTTTGAATTAATCTTAATCATACTTTGACTTCACTTTCATAATCACAATCAATTAACTTCATTCATTCACTTGTTTTGGCCATGTCCATTAATCTTTTCATGCATTAGCCGTAGGTTTCAATTATCATTGTGGTTGATGTAAACCTCACCTTATCTTTAGTGAGTCGACAGTAAGACTTCCGTACCGAAAATAGGGTTAACCCCTCTCGTACGTCGAAGCTATCCTCGCATGGTGGATGTTGGTTTTGGTCGAGTGTTCTCCCATTGATAATGAAAAGCCTCAGTGCTATTGTTTAAAATTGAATCCAACTCACTTTTGGAAATCTTTTAGCCGAACTACGGCGTTTTGATCCTTACCTTTGATGGAAGGTACGTAGGCAGCGGGTTCATCCGCTCAAACCCAATAAAACTTGTACATTCTTTTCTCATCATCTCACTCCTGTTTGCACAATGCATATGTCTTAACAAATAACAATCCTTTACAATAAGTGTGAAAAGGGCTCCCTAGGAGTACCTAGGACGTAGTGGGTGCCTAACACCTTCCCATTACGTAACTTACCCCTTACCCGGAATCTCTGATCTTTTATTAGTTTTCTACGTGTAAAACTTCTTAGGTTTTTGTTCGCTTTTTAGCCAATCCTTTGGATAAATAAAAGTGCGGTGGCGACTCGAAACTTCATTGTATTGCTTTGCTTATGGTTTAATTGATAAATCATATGGCGACGAATACACCGCTACAGAAAAGTGGCGACTCTGCTGGGGATTCTGATTTCCTTGGCGGTAGTGCCTACTTTTCACCTTTGTTGTGATATATTGTTATTTGTTATTTGATTTATTCTTGTACCATTTGGGATCACTGTATTGATTGTAATGTGTGAATTGCTTGATATACATTGCTGTTTGCTTTGGTGGTCTGTGAGATGAGTTCTATACCCGAACTCGAGTGCACTCTAGGATAGGAGAATGGCATAGTCTTGTCGACTGGTGTGGAGTATTCCTTAGCCAGTTGACTTGCGAGCCCATTCACTTGGTGGAGGTCATGTTGAACTAATAATGTCACACAAGTCATTTGTGGTTAGGCATTATTCTTTCAATCATGTGCCGCAGAAGCCAAGGACCTTAGTTTACCAAACCCATCTTGGCCTTTTTTAGGACCGTAGTGCGGAGGTCGTTCAGATGTCAGTTCTGATACGATTGTCACGCGATACTACACTCATAAGAGTTTCTCTTGAGAATATTCTTGGAATACGAGTATTCGTTCCTCCGATAATATTCGAAAGATGGAACGATGATTATGGGAACCTCTGATAGAACATGTCTGGCAGGTTTAAACCCTAGTACACTCCTTTTGGGTGGTTCTTAACCGAGACCCCATGCTCGTGACTCTCAACAAACCCGTGATTCGTGGTTGAGTCGTTCAAACATCGTTAATATCAATGGATCCCGGATCGGGTGCAAAACCTAAAATCCACCAAAGCGGCTGGTTGATATTAGGGATGTTTGAAACGGTTCATGTACCGTTAATATCGATGGAACTTGGGTGTCGATAAGGTGAAAACCTAAATCCACCAAAATGGATGATTGATATTAGGGATACATAGAGCTTTCCCATGACCTTTGTTTGGTGTGACTTGCTTGATTCTTGAGTGTGTTTGTTGCATTCATACATTCATGCACTCATCCGCATACATGTCATCATCAGAAAAAGAAAATGTTCAAGGAACCTAAAGGGTTTATTTGCAAATTTTTCAGACAATGGAAAAACCAAAAAGACATACAAAGAAATACAGCTTCAAGCAGCCTGATGTAAAAGAGTTAAGGAATCTGACATCATATGTATTAGATCCTTTGGGTTTCAAAGCTCGCTATGGGAAGCTTCTGCCTCTGCTCACCACTCAGGTTGACGAAGGGTTGATGAGTACTCTTGCTCAGTTCTACGATCCGTTGCATCGTTGCTTCTTATTCCCAGACTTCCAGCTACTGCCGACTTTGGAAGAATACTCTCACCTCATTGGGATTCCGATTCTGGATCAAGTGCCGTTCAGTGGCCTAGAGAGTATTCCATCTGCTCGAGAGATTGCTAGTCTGTTGCACATAGATGAAGATCTGATTGAAGCTAACCTGACTACCAAAGGCGGAATTCAAGGTTTTCCTTCCGAGTTCCTCATTTCCCAAGCTACTTTTTATGGGAAGGCCATGAGTGAGGACGCCTTTGAGGCTCTGTTTGTGCTACTCATCTATGGGTTGGTGCTGTTCCCCAACTTCGACAAGTTCGTTGACATGAACGCCATTAGGATCTTTGCAGTCCTTAATCCAGTTCCGACCTTGTTGGGTGATACATATGTCTCCATGCACCTGAGGAACATGAAGAATGGAGGAGTCATTGTCTGCTGTTTACCCCTGCTGTACAAGTGGTTTATTTCGCACTTGCCGCAGACAGTCGCTTTCAAGGAGAATAAGGGATGTCTACGGTGGTCTCAGAGACTCATGTCTCTCACCAATGATGATATTACCTGGTATGATCGCGTGTACGATACCGTTCAGATCATCGACTATTGTGGGGAATTCCCTAATGTGCCTCTTCTTGGTACATGTGGTGGGGTTACCTACAATCCTATTCTTGCACGACGTCAGCTTGGGTTCCCCCTGAAGGATAAACCTAATAACATTCTGTTAGAAGGCGCGTTCTTTCAGGAGGGTAAAGATCCCCAAGGCCTGAAAGCCAGATTTGTCCGTGCTTGGCGCAGTATTCACAAGAAAAGTAGGAATGAATTGGGTCCAAAGAACTGCATTGCTTTGGAGCCCTATACCTCCTGGGTCAGACAGAGAGCTGCCACCTACCTGATGCCGTATGATCATCCAAGACCTACACCGTTGGATATGGCTGGGCCTTCAACCCTCCCTACCCAACGTGTAGAGGAGTTGAGAGAGGAGGACCTTTCGCGTGCCTGGATCCGTGAGAGGGAGGAATTGCTGCAACAGCTCAAGGAGAAGGATGCTATGATTGAATTTCTCGAGCACCGAGTGATCGACGATCCGAACGACACTTGGACTTCTCTGCTCCCTCAGTCATCCAAATTCTGGAAGAGGAAGTATGATCGACTTGCCAAAGAGAAAGCTGACATGGAGGCTGCCTATGAGAGGGAGATCAAGAAGTTGTGCACTTCCCGTCTTCCAGCATCCCGAGCTTCTAGGGATCCATAGGATGTTATTTACCTTTTCTCTTTGTAATGAATCAGAAACGCTGTATTTCTTTGTCTCAAAATATATTGAATGAAATATTTCCGTGAGCAAACAAAAATGTCTAAATATTCAAAATATTGCAAACAATACCCTAAGGGTTCCTTGAAAACAAAGCATTTGCACAAGCATTGCATGCATCATACTCATCTCATTTGCATAACAGGTGTTCTCAGGCCATCTTCTCACTTTGATTCCTGTGTCCAGACAGGATAGCTGACCAAAGGCCGCACCGCTACTCAACGAGGCTCAACCATCAACGCAACATGGATCAAGTACAAGCCGAGTTGGCAGAGATGAGGGCAAGCATGGCCCAATTTATCCACATGATGCAAGGGGTTGCGCAAGGCCAAGAAGAACTCCGAGCAATGGTCCAGAGGCAAGAAGCTACATTGCCACCGCCCAACCAGCCTCTGCAAGAAGGAAACCCGGTTCCTGAAGTCCCTGCCGCTGCTATTCCCGTCAACGACTATGCTGTAGGTGAAGAGTTGAGGGGTATCCGAGTCAACGGTCAACCGATTGCTCCGGATGTTGTTAGTCCCAGAGTCATCCATGCTCCGGTCCGTAATAGAATTCCAATTGTTGACAGACAAGAGGATTTGTTTACAATGCTCAGTGAAGACGACAACATGTTGGGTAGAAATGATGCGAGAGATCGCAAAGTAGAGGCCCTAGCTGAGAAGATCCGGGCAATGGAATGTCAAAACTCCCTCGGTTTTGATGTTACAAACATGGGATTAGTTGAAGGACTTAGGATCCCGCATAAATTCAAGGCGCCGTCATTCGACAAATACAACGGTACCTCTTGCCCTCGCACCCATGTGCAGGCGTACTATAGAAAAATATCCGCATATACAGACGATGAGAAGATGTGGATGTATTTCTTCCAGGATAGTCTATCTGGGGCATCCTTGGATTGGTACATGGAATTGAAGCGGGATTCAATTCGGTGCTGGAGAGACCTGGGTGAGGCCTTCCTCAGGCAGTACAAGCACAACATGGACATGGCTCCAACCAGAACTCAGTTACAAAGCTTATGTCAGAAGAACAATGAAAGTTTCAAAGAGTACGCCCAGAGATGGCGCGAACTAGCTGCGAGAGTTCAACCCCCTATGCTGGAAAGGGAGTTGACTGACATGTTCATTAGCACTCTACAAGGTGTCTATATGGATCGGATGGGAAGCTGCCCATTCGGAAGCTTTTCTGACGTCGTAATCTGCGGCGAAAGAACTGAGAGCCTAATCAAAGCTGGGAGGATCCATGATGCTGGTTCCTCATCTTCTTCGAAGAAACCCTTCTCTGGGGCACCTCGCCGTAGAGAAGGAGAAACCAATGCTGTACAGCACAGAGGGAGTGCATACAGAGCTAACAACAACAGGGACCAGTATCGTCCGGTAGCTGCAGTGACCATTCCTGCACCACAACCGCGTCCACAACAACAGAGAGTTCAGCAACAACAACCGCAACGACCTCAACCACAACAACAACAACAACAACAACGACCTTTTCAGCAGAGACAGAGGTTGAATCCTGATAGAAGATTTGATCCTTTGCCTATGTCGTACGCAGAACTACTACCCGAGCTACTCCGGTTAGGGTTTGTAGAGTTGCGTACAATGGCTACTCCTACCGTGCTGCCACCCGGCTATGATGCCAATGTAAGATGTGACTTTCACTCTGGGGCACCAGGCCACCATACTGAAAGATGCCGGGCGTTTCAGCACAAGGTTCAGGACTTGATTGATTCCAAGACAATCAACTTCTCTCCGGTTCCGAATGTCGTGAACAATCCTATGCCACAACATGGGGGGCATAGGGTTAATAACATTGAAGATGGAGAGGCTGAAGATCTGGTTGTGAATGTTGAAGATGTCCAGACTTCCTTACTGATTGTCAAGGACCGATTGCTAAAGGGGGGTGTTGACCCAGGTTGTTCAGAAGATTGTTTGGGCTGTTCAGAGGCCATGGACGGTTGTGACCAGTTGAAGACTGGTATTCAGAGGTTAATGGACGAAGGCTGTCTACAGTTTAGCCGTGCTACCAGAGATAATGGGGCAGTGTCTACTGTCACCATTTTTTATAAGCCGGCTGAAGGAAGAGGACGTGGGGCTGTCAGTACACCCACCACCAGCAATACTCCGGTTACCATTTCTGCTCCGGTAACCATCAGAGCACCTGCTACTATTGTTGCGCCTGGCAGAAGGCAGAATGAAAATAGTAGAGCTGTGCCCTGGAGTTATGACAATGCCTATCGCCGAGATAGGAGGGCTGGTAACCAGACAAGGCCAGTTAACCAAGCTCCAGTCACTATCAGTGCTCCTGTGAGGATCCCTGCTGTTGCAAGTCCGGTGGTGGACAATGTTGGAGGACAGGGAGGCTTCACAAGGAGTGGACGACTGTTTGCGCCTCAGCCTGTGAGGGATACTGCTGCTGAGTCATCTGCAAAGGCTAAGGGCAAACAGGCAGTGGTTGACGAAGAACCGGCTCAGAAGGAGGCTGAGGGTTCTTTTCAGAAAGATGTTGAGGAGTTCATGAAGATCATCAAAAAGAGTGATTACAAGATTGTTGATCAACTCAACCAGACTCCGTCGAAAATCTCGATACTCTCCTTGCTGATGTGTTCTGAGGCACATCGGGACGCTCTGTTGAAGATGTTGAACATGGCATACGTCCCGCAAGAGATATCTGTCAACCAGCTGGAGGGTGTACTAGCAAATGTGAGTACCAGGCATGGTGTAGGTTTCACTGACCTAGATCTAACGCCTGAGGGCCGCAACCACAACAAAGCCTTGCACATCACTATGGAGTGCAAAGGTGCAGTATTATCACATGTGCTAGTGGACACCGGGTCGTCCCTGAATGTCCTTCCGAAGCAAATACTGAAGAAGATTGATGTCGAGGGAGTTGTGCTCACTCCCAGTGACCTGATAGTTCGTGCATTTGATGGATCCAAGCGTTCTGTCTTTGGTGAAGTCACATTGCCGGTGAAGATAGGTCCGGAGGTGTTCGACATTGTTTTCTATGTGATGGACATTCAGCCTGCTTATAGCTGTTTGTTGGGGCGTCCTTGGATTCACGCCGCTGGAGCAGTCTCGTCAACTCTCCATCAAAAGCTCAAATATGTCTGGAACGGTCAGATCGTGACCGTCTGTGGAGAAGAGGAGATTCTGGTGAGTCATCTCTCCTCATTCAAATATGTTGAGGTGGATGGCGAGATCCATGAAACCCTGTGCCAGGCATTTGAGACTGTGGCATTGGAAGGTGTAGCTTGTGCAGAGCAGAGGAAGCCGGGTGCTTCAATATCGTCGTACAAGCAAGCCAAGAGTGGTTGTTGACTCCGGTAAAGCAGAAGGCTGGGGCAAGATGGTTGACTTGCCGGTAAAGGAAGACAAATTCGGCATTGGGTACGAGCCTCTCGCAGCAGAGCAGCATGTACAAGCAGGTCCGAGCACCTTCACCAGCGCTGGGCTGATGAACCATGGAGATGTCTTTGCTACTGATGGTGAAGACAGTGATCATGATTTGGATATCTGGGTCCGCCCTTGTGCACCAGGCGAGGTCATCAACAACTGGACAGCAGAAGAAGTGGTCCAAGTTACTCTACTGACAGAGTAATTTTCTTTTGTTTATCATTTTGCATGAAAACCCTACGTTCCGCCCAGGGCGTAGTGGTTCATTGTAGGGCCACATCATGTTCAATGTTTATAAATAAAGGACGTTTTTTCAATCAAATTTTGAGATCTCTGTCTTTCTATTTTCTGTTTTTCCACTTTTTCAAAATATTAAAAATGGCAATGTTTTTGTTTTTGTGACTTTATTGAAATCTTTTTCTAAAAACAAAACATTAAACATGCAGAAGTGATCTTTTGGCACCCACTGTGAACGACTCTGTTATGGCTCAGTATGATTTCAACAATCCCATCTACCAAGCTGAAGAGGAGAGTGAGGAAGACTGTGAACTCCCTGCAGAATTGGTCAGACTACTGAAGCAAGAGGAAAGGGTCATCCAACCTCACCAGGAAGAGTTGGAAGTCGTCAATCTGGGTACTGAGGACGCCAGAAAAGAGATCAAGATTGGGGCTGCTTTAGAAGACTCTGTCAAGAGGAGGCTAATCGAGATGCTGAAAGAATATGTGGAAATATTCGCCTGGTCATACCAAGATATGCCGGGTCTGGATACAGACATCGTGGTGCATCGGTTACCTCTCCGAGAAGAGTGTCCGTCGGTCAAGCAGAAGCTTCGCAGAACTAGTCCTGACATGGCTGTCAAGATCAAAGAAGAGGTCCAAAAGCAGTGGGACGCAGGTTTCCTAGCTGTCACTAGTTACCCGCCGTGGGTTGCCAACATTGTTCCCGTGCCAAAGAAGGATGGCAAAGTCAGAATGTGTGTCGATTACCGAGATCTGAACAGGGCGAGTCCGAAAGATGATTTCCCATTACCTCACATCGATGTATTGGTGGATAATACGGCTCAGTCCTCGGTATTCTCTTTCATGGACGGTTTCTCAGGCTACAACCAGATCAAGATGGCGCCAGAAGACATGGAAAAGACGACATTCATTACACCTTGGGGCACGTTCTGCTATAAAGTGATGCCATTTGGGCTGAAGAATGCCGGTGCTACCTATCAGAGGGCAATGACGACTCTCTTTCATGACATGATGCACAACGAAATCGAAGTGTACGTGGATGATATGATTGCGAAGTCGCAGACGGAAGAGGAGCACCTGGTTAATCTGCAGAAGTTGTTTGACAGACTGGTCAAGTTCAAACTGAGGCTGAATCCGAACAAGTGCACGTTTGGAGTGAGATCCGGGAAGCTCTTAGGCTTCATTGTCAGTGAGAAAGGGATTGAGGTTGATCCAGCTAAAGTCAAAGCTATTCAAGAGATGCCTGAACCGAAGACGGAAAAGCAAGTCCGTGGGTTTTTAGGGAGGTTGAACTACATTGCAAGGTTCATATCTCATCTAACTGCCACATGTGAACCAATTTTCAAACTACTCAGAAAGAATCAGGCGATCAAATGGAATGATGACTGTCAGGAAGCTTTTGACAAAATCAAAGAATACTTGCAAAACCCTCCAATCCTGATTCCTCCAGTTCCTGGGAGACCACTGATCATGTACCTATCAGTCACCGAGACTTCGATGGGGTGTGTATTGGGTCAGCATGACGAGTCTGGTCGAAAAGAGCATGCCATATACTACCTGAGCAAAAAGTTTACCGACTGTGAAACAAGATATTCACTGCTCGAGAAAACTTGCTGTGCTTTGGCCTGGGCTGCTCGCCGACTAAGGCAGTATATGTTGAACCATACTACTCTGTTGATTTCTAGGATGGATCCTGTGAAATACATCTTTGAGAAGCCAGCCTCACCGGACGTGTTGCCCGTTGGCAGATGATCTTAACAGAATATGACATTCAGTACACGTCTCAGAAGGCCATCAAGGGTAGTATTCTGTCAGACTATCTCGCCGAGCAACCGATCGACGACTATCAGCCTATGATGTTTGAATTCCCTGATGAAGACATCATGTATCTGAAGGCGAAAGACTGTGAAGAACCGCTTGTCGAGGAAGGACCGGATCCTGATGACAAGTGGACACTGATGTTCGATGGGGCTGTGAATATGAACGGTAACGGTGTTGGGGCAGTGTTGATCAATCCCAAAGGTGCTCATATACCTTTCTCTGCCAGATTGACTTTCGATGTCACCAACAATGAAGCTGAGTACGAGGCTTGTATCATGGGGATAGAAGAAGCCATTGATCTGAGAATCAAAACAATCGACATATTTGGAGATTCAGCTCTAGTGATTAATCAGGTCAATGGAGATTGGAATACAAACCAGCCGCATCTGATTCCGTATAGAGATTACACCAGAAGAATACTGACGTTCTTCAAGAAGGTGAAGTTGTATCATGTCCCCCGAGACGAGAATCAGATGGCTGATGCTTTGGCTACTTTATCCTCTATGATAAAGGTTCATTGGTGGAATCAGGTGCCACATGTTGCTGTGAATCGACTCGAGAGGCCTGCATATGTGTTTGCAGCTGAGTCTGTTAATGCTATTGATGATAAGCCGTGGTACTATGACATCAAGAACTTCCTCAAGACTCAAGAGTATCCTGAGGGTGCGTCGAAGAACGATAAGAAGACCCTGAGAAGGCTGGCTGGAAGCTTTTATCTGAATCAGGATGATGTGCTATACAAGAGGAACTTTGACATGGTCTTGCTCAGATGTGTGGATAGACACGAAGCAGACATGTTAATGCAAGAAGTGCACGAGGGTTCGTTTGGTACCCACGCTGGTGGTCATGCAATGTCGAAGAAATTGCTGAGAGCCGGATATTATTGGATGACTATGGAATCCGATTGCTTCAAATATGCTCGGAAGTGCCATAAGTGTCAAATCTATGCCGACAAGGTGCATGTACCACCAAGCCCATTGAATGTCATGAACTCGCCTTGGCCGTTCGCCATGTGGGGCATTGACATGATTGGGAGGATTGAACCAACTGCCTCGAATGGACATCGCTTCATCTTGGTTGCGATCGATTACTTCACCAAATGGGTGGAAGCAGCTTCCTATGCCAACGTCACCAAACAAGTGGTTGCTCGGTTCATCAAGAAAGAAATCATCTGTCGTTATGGAGTTCCCGAGAGAATCATCACTGACAATGGTTCGAATCTCAATAACAAAATGATGAAAGACTTATGCAGAGATTTCAAGATTGAACATCACAACTCTTCTCCTTACAGACCGAAGATGAATGGTGCTGTAGAGGCAGCAAACAAAAATATCAAGAAGATTGTGCAGAAGATGGTCGTTACGTACAAGGATTGGCATGAGATGTTGCCTTTCGCTTTGCATGGATACCGTACCTCAGTACGTACGTCGACCGGGGCAACCCCCTACTCCCTTGTGTATGGTATGGAAGCAGTCCTACCAGTTGAAGTGGAGATCCCTTCTCTGAGGGTACTATTGGATGTCAAG
Source organism: Lathyrus oleraceus (assembly GCF_024323335.1). Lineage (NCBI taxonomy): Eukaryota > Viridiplantae > Streptophyta > Magnoliopsida > Fabales > Fabaceae > Lathyrus > Lathyrus oleraceus. Next base: position 37,886,528 of record NC_066585.1, on the reverse strand, counting down.
CTGGACGAAGCCGAGTGGATTCGTACAAGGTTTAATGAGTTAAGCCTTATCGAAGAGAAACGGTTAGCAGCTGTTTGCCATGGGCAGTTGTATCAGAGAAGGATGAAGCGAGCCTTTGATCAGAAAGTGCGTCCTCGGACATTTCAAACTGGCGATCTAGTTTTGAAGAGGATCCTTCCTCCCGGTACAGATAACAGGGGCAAGTGGACTCCTAATTACGAAGGTCCGTATGTTGTGAAGAAGGTTTTCTCCGGTGGAGCCTTGATGCTTACAACTATGGACGGTGAAGATTTTCCTTCCCCTGTCAACTCAGATGTAGTCAAAAAATACTTCGCGTAAATTGACCCGCTGGACAAAAAGAACAAAATAGTCCAGGCAAAAATGGGCATCCCGGCGAACCAAAAAACAGAAAGAAAAGGTTCGGGCAAAAGTTAGGGATAAAAATGGAAAAATTGTACACCCGGTAAGTCGAAAACCCGCAAGGGCGGCTTAGGCAAAAATGGGTATCCCGGTGGATTGAAAACCCGAAAGGGCGATCCAGCCAAAAGAGGGATTAAAGCGAAGACTACAGTCTGAGTTATTTGTACTTCGTCATGCTTCGTCAGCTACCATCTCGACAGATGTGATCGGTCCAGTCATTCTTCTCAGAAAGCAAAGAATTGGGAGGAAACTGAGGATCTATGAGTTATAACAGAGTTGGGAAACAGTGGATGCCGTGTTCACATTGCCATTAGGATAGTTTATTTTCCTTTTGTGCGCAATTACCTCTTTCCAGGAATTGCTTCTCAATGTACTTGCCTTTTCAGGCACATTTTCAATCAATAAAAGTCGTTATTCAGATAAATTGCTCTCTTGTCTTTTTATTTTTACTGTTTTGTTTGCAAAAACGTCCGATTTTTGATAAACATTGCATATAAAAACATGAAGGCTAAACAATGACGTGCAGAAAGATTAAAACATTTGAAAATCATTTTGAATGTTGAGGACACTTGAGCGTATCTTGTCCATGTACTCCCTGGGGCATCTGTCGTTCCGATTCGCAGGTCGTCACCTGTGAATATTTTCCCCAGTAAGGTCGTCACCTGTGAGCATTCCCCAGCAATGCTTTCCTCAGACAGAATCATTCTCCTAACCTTGGATTGTTTAAGCCTTCCCCAGCGAAGCAGTTACCTCTCCAGCAGAGTTTATCCCGCCAGAGGATTGGATGAGTTATCGTGGCAGATCGATATCCGCATCCCCAGCTAAGTTGATTTCTACTTGTGAATATTGCGGGTCGTCCCCGACGGAGTAGCAGTTATTCCCCAAGGCAGTCTATTTTATATGAGGTTTGCATGAAGCCTCATCCCCAAAAGAGTCGCCTGGTTTAGCTTCCCCAGCGGAGTTTTTTATTTCCCCAAGTGGAATTTTTCATGGATTGATTGGGCTATCCCCAGCAGGTTTCCCTTTGCTTTCCCCTAGCAGAGTTTGATTCTTTTCTCTCCAACAGAGTTGCTTTCTTATTCCCCAGCGAGCTGCCTTATCTTCCCCTAGTGGAATGGTATTGTTGGTTCCCCAGCAGTTTGTATTGTTTCCCCCAGTGGATTTATCTTGAAGATTCCTCAGCACAGTCGTCCTGTGTATCTCTCCCCGCAGAGTTCTCATCATATTGCATTACATATAGTAATCATTGCATCCTCAAAATTGCGTAGCATTTCCATTCCATATGGAGCATTACGCCATAGAAAAATTCAAACATATGCATTCATGTGTTCGATACCACATCAGACCGCATCCCCGGCAGAAGCGGATCATTTTGTTCAAAATCAGCACCAGTCTGCTACAGTTGCTTCGACAGCATTCGGAATTGATTATCCCCACAGAGGTTTATTTCCTCACCCGATGGTGACAGAGGTTTATTTCCTCACCCGATGGTGACAGAGGTTTATTTCCTCACCCGATGGTGACAGAGGTTTATTTCCTCACCCGATGGCGACAGATAGTCTGTTTCTCCCCAGTGAGATTCCCAGCAAGCGATCAGCCTTGCTTCAACATATCAGATTTGTTTCTTGTGATACCAGTAAGTGTCATGTCAACACCCGCGTGTGTCTTCTTTGTTTTGGTGTCGGTAAACACCATTGCTTCGGTGTCGGTAAACATCGAGTTCCACCCAGTCATCGGTAAATGTCTGGTCATTTCTTTTGATGTCGGTAAACATCATCTTTCGATGTCGGTAAACATCGAGTCTCACCCAGTCATCGGTAAATGTCTGGTCATTTTTTTGGTGTCGGTAAACGCCATTGTTTCGGTGTCGGTAAACATCGAGTCTTTCCTTCAGTCATCGGTAAATGTCTGATAATCCCCAACAGAAATCCCCAGTAGAGTCATCTGTAAATGTCCTATCTGGTTTTCAGTTGCAAATATTTGTCTGCCTCTCACCAATAAATTTCTCATCCCAGTCATCGGTAAATGTCTGGTCATTCTTTTTGATGTCGGTAAACATCATCTTTCGATGTCGGTAAACATCGAGTCTCATCCCAGTCATCGGTAAATGTCTGGTCATTCTTTGTTCTCTTGTCAATAAAATCAAAATCCCCAGAGGTCGTCGGTAAACGTCTTGTCTGATATCACCACAAAGATTTTGTTCCTCCCCAAGCGGAGATGCCATCGGTAAATGGCCCAGTTTTCTTCGATATCGGTAAATATCGAATTCCCAGTTGCAGCAGCCATCGGTAAATGGCTTTGATATCGGTAAATATCAAGTTTGCTTTGAAGCCACCATCGGTAAATGGTCTCGCTTCCTTTCTACATCATTTGTTTCCCAGCAGCCATCGGTAAATGGTCCGGCTGAAATTGATATCGGTAAATATCAAGTTTTAACCATCGGTAAATGGTTTCTCTTTTCAGAAATTTTGTTTTCCCCAGCCGCCATCGGTAAATGGTCGTGCTGAAGTTGATATCGGTAAATATCAAGGTTCCAGTTCTTCAACCATCGGTAAATGGTTTTTCTTTCCTGAAGCTGTCATGCAGTTTGTCATCGGTAAATGACGTGGTTTTCTTTGTATTATATCCAGTCGGTGCAAATTTTTATGGTTCTTTTGTATTCAATCCCTGTTCACCCTGAAAGTCTGACAGCCATCGCTATCATCCGTTCGGGTTCCCAGCTGATTGAATAGGGGCAGCTGTAGCACCTCAAATTTGCACCTATCATTGTACATATCATTTCATATTAGGTCATAGCATATCATAACCCATTGCATAACATTTGCATTGTCCCTCAGTTGCCTCAAGAGCAAGCAAGCAAGAATTAGGTCAAACTGATCAGGAGGTCAGTCAATCAACCAAGCAAGGTTGTTCCTCAAGGAATCAAAGCCCCAGGGTTTGTCCAACAAGTTCACATGCCTTGGGGGTCTTTTTGAAGTGTTCAAGTCAAAGGTTGAAAGGCTCAGAGGTCAGCAGTCAATGCATAGCCAGGCAAAAACCCTAGATATTCAACAGTCAATCAAAACAGTGGATGGTGGCCATTCTTTTGGAATTTGGGCACCATGATCAATCATCAAGAGTTCATATGTCTTGGGACATCATTTGAAGTCAAGATTTCAAGGAACTAGGGTTTGGAATTCATCAGATGTGCACAGTCAGGTCCAAAACCCTAGAAAAGTCAAAGTTGGTCAACTGTGATTGATTCTTTGGATTGGATGGATAGAAATGGTTTGAAGGAGTTTGTTCATGTCCTAATAAACCTCATATGTCATGGCAATCAACATCATGGAAGAATTTGAAGCAAATCAGAAAAATTCCCAAAATAGAAACTGGACCTGTAATTTCAACTGCCAAAAATAGAAACTTCTTGATCCTCAACTTGCATCATGATACAAGCTTCAAATGAATTTTTGCCCAACATGAAAGTTGAAGATCTTGTTCTCCCATTTTCAAAAAGTCCAAGAACTCCCAAATCCCATGTGTGGTTGTCAAGATATGATCCAATCATTTTCACCAAATTTTGAACTTCAACTGAGCATATCTCCCAAACCATAAGGCCAAATTTGGTGGGTTTTTTTCCTACAAACCACATTTTTCATCCTCTTTCCAAAAATATAAATTTCATGACCTAAAACCTTGCCAATCAAAATGGCATTTTTGGACCTTTTTCACTTAAATTCAAAGTTTGACCAAACTTTGACTTTTTGCTTCTTTGACTTTTTCTTGACTTGGCCAATTGAGAAATGTTCTAAACCATATTTGTGACTTGCCTCAAGCTTAAAAGCATGTTCATAACACCATTATACTCCATTTTTGAATCAAAATGCAAAGTAGGCCAATGGTGCAAATAACCTCATTTGAGCAAATCAAGTACAACATTCTGCAGCAGGCCACCAAAACAGCACAAGCAAATGTCATGTACAACCATTCCACAAGCCCACTCGAGCAGCAATCCACACCTCCACTTCTACACTTTCCAAATTAGTAAATATGCATATTGGTGCATTTAAGTTAATAAGGTTTAGCATTTGATTAACTAACAGTAAACAGATGATATAAAGGCATTATTCTGTCATTTGCAACCCTAGGGAAACACGGCAGCCACACAGAAATACACATATTCTCCTTCTTGCATTTTTTGGCATTTCAAAAATTCTGATCAAACCCTCAAAGCACACAAGAAACCCTTGCTTTCTCCCTCATCTAAACCTCATTTGAGAGGGTTTTCGAGCATCAAATCTTGACTGTGGTGCATTTCCTCGGTCTGTTTTCTTCAAGCCATAGTAATGGAAAATCGTGAGTTGGATAATTAAGAGTATCATTGAGCTAGCATACTTCAAGAATCCTCCATTATAAAGCACAAGGGCCATTTGTTTGAGCAAATTCCACCAAGTAACCACTGTTCCATTGGATTCTTCAAAACAAGTAAGTGAATCGATTTTCTCCTTTTACCGTGCCATGCTATGTCTTAACTAGTTTGTGTCGTGCTGATTTTAAGGAACTTTAAATGGCTTGAAATGGTTAAGCATGCTGTAGGATATTTGGATTTGAAGTATGATGTACAAATGTATTTGCCCTCGATTCATGATTAATAAGGTGTTTTAAGAGAAACCATGCTTTGATCCTTGGTATATGTTGAATGCTGATGAGATTACCATGCTTGATTGTTGTGTCTGGAACTTTTGTTTTTGGTCGACTGCTGGATTTGATGATGATATGCTGTTCATGTCAAACTTAACTCTGCCCAGATTTTCTCATGGTTGATGATTTGTTTTGTTGATTGATTAATGCTGCTTAATAGTGATACTTCATGGCCGGGAGTTTTGGTTGATAATGTTTGTCCATGTGTTGATGATTTAAATGATGAACCATGAATGTTGAATACTGAAGGTTGCTGCAAGTGCCAAACCCTAAATGGTGCATGAAGCATTTCTAAACCCTGCTGCTGTGATTGTTTATTCGAGTTTTGTGTTATGATAATGTTGAACATATACTGCTACTTTATGATTTATGTTGAAAGCTGTGAATGCATTGCTGTTTGATCTGTTGGTATTTGAATGATTGTTTTGAAGTTGGATAATGAGCCTACCCTGCTGCTGTTTTAAATATGTCCAGAAAATCAATGATTTGTGTTTGGTTGTGGCCATTTGATTGTTGCTTTAATTATTATGTTAACATGTTGCTGTTGTTATTTTTTTGATCGATTGATGAACCTGCTTTAAGAACAAATGCCAATGCCTTGCTTTATTAGAAACCATGCTGCAGTTTCAAAACCCTATGAACATGTCCAGGAATCCACAGGATTGGTGTTTGTTTATGTTTAATTTATGGCTATTTTGAATATTACATGAATATTGTTGTTGCCTATTATCATGCTGCTGTTTTGAATGTGCTTAGAAAAAGCCATATGTCTGTATTGTATGATGCTGTTTGCTTGCCGAATGCCATGGATGGTTGATGTTTGAATTCGTTTGAATGGTGATTGAATATGCATGAAGAGCATGAACACATGCTGTTATAAACCCTAGAAACCTGCCCAGAATGCATGAGCTCGTGTTTCATCTGTATGCTGCATGATGCGTTTCAGTAGCATGTTGATGGGATGATTGAATTTTGCTTGGCTGATGTGATTACAATTGCCCTGCTATAAAACCTTAAGTTGTCCTGAAAATCCATGTGAAGCATGTTGTATGCTGTTGTTTGTTTGCAGTAGGAGCACTACCAATGATATGATTAATTGTATGTTGTTGGAATTTTGATTTGTTGATGATGTTGACAAACCAAGTTTCCAAAACCATGAGCTGCCATGATAGTTAAATCCTGCTACTGTTATGCTTGAACACACGAATTGCCCTGCTGTTTTGTTTTCTTATCCGTCCAGAAATCCATGTGGTTCGTGGTTGGTGTGTATAGTTTGTGGCTACTTGATTTGTTGCATAGTTGTTATGATTATATGCTGCTATTTCATTTGTTGTTTTGATCGAATGCCCATGCCATTGTCAAACCCTAATACTGCATGCCATGCCCAGAAATATTGAAGTTGGATTGGTTGATTTTCATGCGCGCACTGTTCTGTTGGATCATAGCCAATCACAACATTTCGTTGTGTGCTTCAAAACGCTGCAGTTTTGATTAGTGATATCCAGAATTACAAGATTGCCATTCCTTTGACTTGTGTTGACCATATGCCTTGCTAGTTTGTTCATGTTTTGCCCAATTAATCACCCATTTTCCACATTTAATTTTTCAGTCATTTTTATTCCAAAAATTCTGATTCTTTTTCCATGATGATCACAAATGTGTCTAGTTTTTAATTATGATTTTTATTATTTTTTTGGTTGGCTGGATTTTTATTGATAAATGATTTCTCAACATGTATGCCATATTGATACATCTTACCATTTCAATTGTGAAATAATGATGTTATATCCATTGCCTTTGAAATTTTTTGTGATGAAACTAGACATGTTCACCTTCATTTTGGTATAAAGTTTGTGGATTTCCCATTTGTGGTTTGCTGGTTATGAATTTTTGAAGTTATGTGTTACATTTGTTGTTACACCATGATCATGCATTTTCCCTAATTTTGTTCACATACTTCCTTGCATCCAAATGACCCCAAATTTTGCATGAATGATCTCTTGTATGTCTAATTGATGTATGAATTTTCTTGGAATTAATCTTGCTGTTTTCCATTTGATTGTGAATTTTCTCCCATACTTGGTCATTTGTTGACTTTTTTGTGCTATGCCTTGCCAAATCCTTTGTGAAATTCTCAAATCATATTGTATGTCCATGAAATTTCATATGTGATAACTAGACATCTCAAGCTTTGCATTGGTGTTAATCTCATTCATTTATCTTCTGTTTTCAAATTGATATGATTTTTTGAAGTTGACCCATGCTTGTTGACTTTCACCATGCTTACTTGAACTTGGTTTGACTTCATGATTTTATTTGACTGCTTTCCTCTCATCCAAATGCCATGAAATTTTACATGTATACCATGTTAGATGTTAGGATTGAGTTTGATTTATTTCATAATTTTTGAGATTGTTTGAGTTGACTTTTGAATGAAGTTTTTGCTGTTGACTTTTGTATGCTTCTCTTGCCATGCTTTGCACTCTTTTGCATAAGAAATGATAATGATGCATGATTTGAATGTGGGCCCAAGTGTGTTAGCTTCCCAAATGTTTGACTTTGACTTTGAGTTGACTTTTCCTTGCTGCCTTGACTTTTTCTTTCATGTTTGACCCTAGGCTAGTCCTAGTGGTCCTTTGGACTTATGTTGAGTTCATCTGTTTCAGGTTGAGCACAATGCTTCAAAGATCATTCAAACTTGTTTGAATATGATTTGTTTGTCCCATGCTAACCTTTTGTTTTGTAGGTGACTCATGTAACTTGAGTCTTGCTTTGCACAGTTGACCTCCTGTGGTTGACTGTTTATCCATTTCTTTTGATTTTGACTGTTGACTTGTTTACTAATGAGTTTGACTTTTTTCAGGTACTTTAGTTGCCTAAGTTCTTTGAACTTGCTTGCTTTGCTTTTTAGCATTTTGCTTTGAGGTATAATTACTTCTTCTTCATGTAGTCTGGAGACCCGGTCTGTTATTTGACCGGGCAAACTGTCTGAAGCCCTCCTTAAGAGGCAATGCCTGTGTTTGTTTATATTTGTCCTCAGCAGGAAAAGTCCTTCAAGTAAGGCAATTGGTGGAAGGTAGGGATAAGCAATCTATCCCCCACTATTCAGTGCGTCCTCTCTTTGCTCCCATTACATGGTTGAAGCATTGAGATAAATACCCAAGATCCGATCGAGTCAATAATGTGGAGAGAGTTCCTACTTTCTGAACTCCCACACTTTCTTTGATGCTCTCTCTGATTTGAGATAGAAGCAATGAGGCACACCCCTCATCTCCTGTTCATCTGCTTCACCTGAGCCCCTCAATGGCCAGGTTAAGAGCGACCTTCACCCATTACAGTGGACTTTCAAAGTCAAACCCTCTTGTGTGAGCCCCCAATTGTCTGGCTATAGAGTGTGCTGTTTGCTATTCATTGACTGATTGCTTGCTCTATATGCATTTGCTTGCCTATATGTTACGCATTTATCACCATCAATTGTCATTAATGCATGAGCATCTCTTTTGTCTGTTCGACATCATCATTGTTGTTTACCCATTGAGGACAATTGTGAGTCCCACGAGTTGGCATTTGTTCCTATGATATGGAAGTGAGTATAAGACCATCACATTGGCCACTCATTTTGTCTTTGCTTATTGCCTTGTTCGTTTGTATGTGAGGATACAATGGTAAGTCCCACAAGTTGGCAGTTGTTTTTCCTAGGATCATACTGTGTGTTAGAGTAAGTCCCACAAGTTGGCATCTGACATCCCTGTTCTGCTTTCTTTGTTTGTGAGAGGATGCAATTGTAAGTCCCACAAGTTGGCATTTGCTTTCCTATGATCATGTGTGGAGTTAACCTAAGTCCCACAAGCTGGCAGTTGACTTCCATATTTCTTCATTGTTTTCTTTTTGAGGAGATTAGTGTAAGACCATTGAGTGGCCTCTGATATCCAGTTCTGTTTTAGGAGATTGGTGTAAACCCAGCTATTGGTATCCGATATCCGCTTTTGTTTGTGAGATTGGAGTAAGACCATTGAGTGGCATCCGGTATCATTTGTTTGTTTGCTTTATTACTTACTTTCCATTCCAAAGGACACCCTTGAATCATTTCTCATATGATCTCAAGAAGTGAACCTCCTGAGAAGCTTTACTTTCCATCCTCACTCATTCATCCTCATTGTGTCCTAGAACCTTTTCACACTTTGATCTTAAACTTGACATAGACATTGTGCAAACTTCTTCATGTTTTCAAACTAAAAACCTGGACTCAAGTCCTTGACTTTTTTCAAACTCCATTTCATAATACTTCTTTTGAATTAATCTTAATCATACTTTGACTTCACTTTCATAATCACAATCAATTAACTTCATTCATTCACTTGTTTTGGCCATGTCCATTAATCTTTTCATGCATTAGCCGTAGGTTTCAATTATCATTGTGGTTGATGTAAACCTCACCTTATCTTTAGTGAGTCGACAGTAAGACTTCCGTACCGAAAATAGGGTTAACCCCTCTCGTACGTCGAAGCTATCCTCGCATGGTGGATGTTGGTTTTGGTCGAGTGTTCTCCCATTGATAATGAAAAGCCTCAGTGCTATTGTTTAAAATTGAATCCAACTCACTTTTGGAAATCTTTTAGCCGAACTACGGCGTTTTGATCCTTACCTTTGATGGAAGGTACGTAGGCAGCGGGTTCATCCGCTCAAACCCAATAAAACTTGTACATTCTTTTCTCATCATCTCACTCCTGTTTGCACAATGCATATGTCTTAACAAATAACAATCCTTTACAATAAGTGTGAAAAGGGCTCCCTAGGAGTACCTAGGACGTAGTGGGTGCCTAACACCTTCCCATTACGTAACTTACCCCTTACCCGGAATCTCTGATCTTTTATTAGTTTTCTACGTGTAAAACTTCTTAGGCTTTTGTTCGCTTTTTAGCCAATCCTTTGGATAAATAAAAGTGCGGTGGCGACTCGAAACTTCATTGTATTGCTTTGCTTATGGTTTAATTGATAAATCATATGGCGACGAATACACCGCTACAACAATCACCAAGGAAAACCCATTTTGATTACCAAGTTGATATGAGAACAATCCTCTCAAAATCAACTCTCTTGCTTCCAACAATCCTGGACAACAAGGTGTTTACAAAACAAACGATCTTATTTTCAACAAATCTGAAAAATAAGATATGGATTACAACACGCAGTGGTAAATCAATTTACATAGTGGGTAAATCTATTTCCATGTGGCAACGTTTACAATTTTTCAAAAACTCATAGTGGTAAATCGATTTCCCTAAGAGGTAAATCGATTTACCTAGTTGAAAAAATTAACTTTTTGCTTTTGGAAATGTAATGCTTAAGTGGTAATTCGATTTCCCGAAGTGGTAAATTGATTTACCTAGTTGAAAAATTTATTCTTTGCATTTAGAAATGTGTAGGCTTTAGTGGTATGTCGATTTCCCTAAGAGGTAAATCGATTTACCCAATAGAAAAATGAAAATTTTACGCCTAAGACATTTTCCATGCACAAGGAAAGTTTATGCAGTGATATTTGAATACTTGATCATCTAAGACTTAAGTGAAGGTAAATATTCTCATTATTCCTTCTTGAAATGCAATAGCTTAACTTCTTGAATCATAATGCTTTATCATTGATAAACATCTTTGCCTTCTTGTGAATTGGAGTTTTGTCTTCATCAAAATAAATTCATCATAGAGAAGCTTGACTTCACATAGACATATTATCATATGCAGCTTAAAGTTATCACATGTATACGCATCCTCAACATCAATGACTTCTTCCCACAACAGTTTTAAATCTTTAATCAATGGAGTTAAATAAACATTTATGTCGTTCCCTGGTTGTTTTGGATCCGAAATCATCATTGGCATCATCACATATTTGCGCTTCATGCACAACAATGAATATATGTTATAAGTTATGAGAAGATCATGCCATGACGTATGGTTTGTTCTCCAATTACCAAAAGGTTTCATTATGTCGGTGGCAAGTCCAAGCCTAAAGTTCCCCGGTTCTAGTGAAAATCTGGAAATAAGGAATCCATTTTCTTCCATTGCAATGAATTAGGGTGTACATGGGCCAATTTGGGTTGGGTTTGGTCAAACCCAATACGCAATCCATATAGGACACTCCGGTTTGGGTGAGATAAAATAACCACCCGCTACACCAATTTGTCGGTTTGGGCAAATATACTAATTTTCGTATTGCGTTGAGTTGGATTGTGGGTTGCCCAAATAAAATTTTCTATTTTATTAATATTAAATAACTAAATGATGAGTCGCCGTATTTTTTTATAAAAATTATTCAACATTTTTATCTTAAAAAAATTAGATAAGATATTTTTACTATTTTTTACCATTATAAAATAATAAATGATAGATCGACTAATAAAAATTATCATAAATTAGTAGCAACAAACTAAAGTTGCATGACATAAAATCGAATTTGCATTAAAATAATCAAAGAGTGAAATATCCAAAATTAATTAAAGTCATGGTTCACTAAAATAGTAAATGTTCAAGAGATTAAATTTGCAACAATTAAGTTAATATTCATCAAAATAATTAGAACTATAATAATAATTGTATGATTAGTATGTTAGTGTGTTTTTTGGGTTTGAGTCCAGTGTTACCCGAAATTCGATTTCTAATTACACTTTCTTCGTCTTCAACACCATTGACTTTCTTCGTCTTCAACACCATTGACCTCCTTCAAGTTTTCATATTCTTTCCTATATAATATGCAATTATTACGACATGCATGTATTTCTACATAATCCAAACCCATAGGATTAAATATCTTTTTGGCCCCATAACTACGGCTCGACAACGTGTTACCTTCTGAAAGCATTTCTATCAATAATTCAAGCAACTCTGTGAAACTTTTATTCGTCCTTCCACTTCCTGCCTTAAGATTAAATAGTCTTAACATAACTAACAATCTTGTAAAGTATTTTCATCTTAGATACAATGACTCTTCCATATATTTTTGCAAAGTATCTACCACATTAGCATTCTTGAAAGTGTCTACCCCAATATCACAAATCATGTCTTCTAGAGTATCATTCATAAATCCACCATCATCTTTAATTGTAGGTGACAAAGGTCTTTTTTTTGTCACTTCACCCTGCCATATCCATTTCGTGTAATTTTGAATAATTTCACTACAACCTAAATAATTGAATATTTCATACTTTGGATGTTTGCACATATTTTGACAAATTTTATAATGACAACTAAAAATCCATTTCTCGTTAGGAAGGTTTTTTTCCCGCAAAATCAAGAAATTATATCACTCCATTATCATACTCTTTACTTAATCTATTGACTTTCATCCAACTACGGACCCTAAAAATCAAGTTCTAAAAATAAAATAAAAATAGTACACAAACAACAATAACTACCAGAAAGACAACAAATATAATAAGAACATTATAGTAAACATTCTAAGTCTCAAAAACCATTCTAACACCAATAACAATCATATATGACAACAACATCAACAAAAGAACAACAACAACAACCTACAACTACAATATCGATGACGGAAACAACAACAACAACAATAACAGTAATGGAAAATTTGTACATAATGTAAATATGATGACACTCAACAGGGAAGAATTCAAGCTTACGTCCTCCTCGGAGAAGAAATATGGTGGTTCTATGTATTCGGAAATCCCTTCGTTCACTAGAGAAGAATGAGTTGCTTTTGTTCGCTAGGGGGCAAAAAGTGAACGAAACAAAACATTATAATTCTGAAGGAATAAAAATTGTTTTTAGAATTTTTACCTCGGTTTTCTTTAACAACCGAGGGATAATATCCGACGTAAAATATAAAAAAAACAATAACAGATGCATTTTTAGTTGTAAATAAAATATAAAATTGCAGGAGTTGGAAATCGGAACTCAAACACTAAACATCATTTTCCTAGAACATCATATATATATATATATATATATATATATATATATATATATATATATATATATATATATATATATATATATATATATATATATATATATATATATATATATATATATATATATATATATATATATATATATATATATATATATATATATATATATATATATATATAGTGTTGTAGACCCAATGTAGAAGAATGGAATGCTGAATTAAGGCAAGGAAACTTTGTAGAAGAAGGGAGCACAAAAATAGGAAAGAATAATATAATAAAATTTCATGTGCTCATAAATTGTTAGGTGAACTATGAAAGTGACATGTCAAGCATTTTAAGGTGGCGAGGATAACATTTTTAAAGAGTTTATTGAGCTCACACATTTAAAGAATGTATATATATTTTAAAGTTTATAGAAACATTTTTTTCAAGTGCAGGCACATAATATGTTTGGATGGCTACTTCTTAAAAGGCTATTATGAAGGGTAAAATACTTGTGGTAATTGGAACAGACCTAAATGATCAAATGTTGCCAATTGTATTTGTTGTTGTAGAATATGAAACCAAGGACTCATGAAGTTGGTTTCTAGAATTATTGATAAGTGACCGTGGTGGTTTAAGATTATGCATTAGTGATCAATAAAAGGTAACATTAGTTGGGAAAATAACAAATAAATAAATAATTTTACGCATGCGGAAGCATACCCTAAAGAAAAAATTCAAACAAAAAACTCAAAAACTCATAAAATCATAATTTAACTTGTAATTTTTACAAGGACAAAATTACAAACCCTCCACTGTACAATTGCAATTTGTAAGGAGAAAATTGCAAACCCTTCAAACTGCAATTTTTGAACTGAAAAATTAAAAACTCTCTCTATCATAATTTTTGAATGGAAAAATTATAAATCATCTCTCAATTACAATTTTTAAACGAAAAAATTATGAACCCTCTCAATAAACTATTTTTGAATGGAAAAATAGGAAACCCTCTGAACAAAATATTTTTTAACAGAAAAATAAAAAACCCTCTCTAAACACATAACTATACAAATCTCCAATACATCCAAAAGATTACATTTTGTTGTTTTGTAAAAAATTAAAACTAACTATCTCTATTTATATTAATATTCAAATTCTGTTTTCATCTCAGTCGATCCCAACATTCACATCAAGTTCTATGGCAGTCATGAGACATCAGATGGATGAAAGCAATCACGAAATGGTCCATATGCTGACTCAGCAAATGGGTACCATATTGAGACTATTGATTCAAGATTCGACTTAGAGTTAACAACAATTGGCATCTCAAATGACACGAATAGGGGATTTTCTAAGGGCGCCCAGAGTGCAAGTTCGACAGACTCCCACACCTCCACCTCGACCGAAAATGCCAGTCCGACATGAGGAGATGGGCAACGAAACTATTGATCAAGAACACCAGGTGGTCAAATCAATACCCAGGGATTCATGGAGTTGGTTTCTAGAATTATTGATAAGTGAACATGGTGGTGCACGATTATGCATGAGTTAGACATTCATTAGTGATCAATAATAGGTAACATTTGTTGGGAAAATAATAAATAAATAAATAATTTTACCCACGCGGAAGTGTTCTCTAAAAACAAAAAAAGAAGCAAAAATTCAAACAAAAAACTCATAAAATCATCATTCAATTTTACGAAGAAAATTGCAAACCCTCCAAATTGCATTTTTTAAACAGAAAAATTAAAAACTCTCTCTCAAGTACAATTTTTGAAAAGAAAAATTAAAAACTCTCTTTCAATTACAATTTTTGAATGCAAAAATTGTAAATCATCTATAGATTACAATTTTTGTTCGGAAAAATTGCAAACCCTATCAATAAACTATTTTTGAATGGAAAAATATGAAGCCCTCTAAAGAAAATATTTTTTAATGGAAAAATAGAAAACCCTCTCTATACACATTACGAGACAAATCTCTAATACATCCATCCAAAAGACTATATTTTCTTATTGTGTAGACAACTAAAACTAACTATCTCTATTTATATTACTATTCAAATTCTATTTTCTTCCTAATACCCGTAGTGGGTTTTGGATGAATATACTATTTGACCAAACATCCTTTTCGGAAGTTAATTTGATAGTCTGAGTTAATTATAATTTCTATTAACAATTTATATCATTATGCATTCTAGTTTAGACTTGCAGGTTGGTTTAATATTGATTAAGTTCCCTAGATTTTTAATTTAGTTTCACTTTTAACCTTTAAGTCTTGAGTATTGGCATTTCTAGGCATTTATACAATAACTTCAGGAAGAAGTTTACGAACATTAAGCTGAAGGAACTGATGTGGAAGACTGCTACTGCTAGTTATGTCAATTCATAGGAAAAGGTCATGCTTGAAATCAAGAAACTTAACGAAGATTCTACCAAGGTTTTGGAGAAAATATAGGTTTAGAATCACTCAAGATGTAATACTTTGGTGATCAATATGTTAGAGGGTTGCCATGCTTTCATGCAATATCTTGCATGAAGGGTCTACACTTAGAAATTCAAGAAATAGTGCCTTAATGCTATAAAAGTGACTGTTATGAGGCTTTATATGCACATATTATATATCCATTGAATGGATAAACTTTGGGGCCTATGAGACTTTACAGGCACCACTAATCAAAATATAACCTAGAAGGCCAAAGAAGAAAAGAAACAAAGACGCCGACAAAATTATGAAATATGAGACATAACGAAAGCATGTTAAATTTCAAATCAAGTGCGGTATGTGCCACAAGGTTGAACACAACAAAGCTACTTGTAAACTTTTAGTTACACAATATTCAAGTCAGTATACACCAAGTCTGCCTGCACCAACGCAACCTGCACCAAACTAGCCTGTACCAACTTAGCTTGCACCAACTCACCTTGAACCAATTGCATTGTGATTTTATATTTGTGATACTTTTTGTATAAATGTCTGGGAACACTTTATTTATTTGTGTTTGTGAACATCAATAATTCTAACATTATGGTTTCGTGGCAACATTTTGTATTTTTATGGTTTCAATGCCAATATGGTTCAATGTAACAAGATTCTTATTGTAATCATGTTAGTTAAATCTTCTTTGTTACTTTAATATTACTCTCATGATACTGTGTATAATTTAGTTTTGTATCATATTTGGTCTTATAAATAACCTAATATAGGGAGAATTTATTTCCAGTTTGGTTAGACTATCAATCTTATCACGTTTGATAAATAACATATTTGGTGTCTTGATTTATTACATGAATTTCAATTTCAGTTTAGTCTCTTATCTATCAAGTTTAACATTCCAAGTCCCTTAACTATTATCTTTTGTGCCAAAGGGACTTTTTTTACTGCAATTTTAGTCTAAATATGGTAACATAGACTGTCATATGAATATATGTACCGCTAGTTATGCACTGCTAGTTACGTACTGTAATTTCTTATAAGTCTACTATAACACCCTGAATTCAATTAACTTATTTAATTGAATTTTTCTTGCTTTTATTTAATCATTTGAGTAATTAAATATACCTTTAATTGTTTATTTTGGTGATAACGTGTGTTATGTATTAGGATTTTGATGAAAATTAGTAGAGTTTTATTTTATTAAAATAATAATAATAATATAATAATAATAATAATAATAATAATAAAATAAGAGAAAATAGTGATTTGGGGAAGAAAATGGAATTATTCAAAAATAAGGGAAAAAGGAGAAAATAGAGAATTAATGGAGGGGTAAAAGTGTGAAAAGAAGAATTAATTTCCTTTAGGTTAAAATAAATAGTAAAAGGGAGAGGAGCCAAACTTGTCAGTACATAGAAGTTCATGAATTGAGAAAAAAAGGCGAGTGTGAGAAGAGAAACAAAGGTTTGGGAGAAAAGGAGTACATCAAAGCTAAAGCTTTAGCAGTTGCTAGAAATTCAGGTAAGGGAGAAACTATTTGAATATAAGTGTTATTGCATGAAGGGTGGAGAGGGATCCTCACACTACGCCAAATAAGGGAATAGAGGGCGCTTATTTTGGCCTATAACAGCGCTTTTAAGCGCCCTCTAATCTGGCGCTGGCATAGGTAAAGACAGCGCTTTGTTTTCCTGGAGAAAGCGCCCTCTAAAGTTGTCAATGTAAAGTGTTTAGAGGGCGCTTTCAGGAAAAAGCGCCCTCTAAAGTTGTCAATGTAAAGTGTTTAGAGGGCACTTTCAGGAAAAAGCGCCCTCTAAAGTTGTCAATGTAAAGTGTTTAGAGGGCGCTTTCAGGAAAAAGCGCCCTCTAAAGTTGACAATGTAAAGTGTTTAGAGGGCGCTTTCAGGAAAAAGCGCCCTCTAAAGTTGTCAATGTAAAGTGTTTAGAGGGCGCTTTCTGGATAAAGCGCCCTCTAAAGTGTTAGTTATTTTAAAAAAAATTGTTTGAAAAACAGTGGATATTTAATTGGTAACCTGTTCGCATGCTGCAAAAGTGTAAAATTCATATTGATTTCATCCTTTAATCCAATGTTATACACCATTAATCCATTGATATATACAACATGAATCCATTTATATACAACATTAATCCTCCATATATACAACATTAATATATGATTCTTTGATCAACAATATACAACAACATATTCATGATTTAGTAAAATTACAACAACAATATACAACATATATACAACAACAGCATACAACAACAACATTCCATACATATATGCACAACAATATACAACCTAGCTAAATGATTCTTTGATCAACAATGAATTGACACAATTCATCCTTGATTTCATCCAAATTTGCTCTTGAGTAAGTTTTGTATTCCTCAAAGTACTACAATTAAGAGAATAAAACATATTCATGATTTAGTAACAAATTAGATGAAATATCCGATAATATTAAAATAAACCCTAAGTTATTATTCCATACCATTTTTGGGATGTCTATACGATTCAACGCAATGATGTCTCTCATAAATCTCATTACAAAAAATCCGCAATCGACCGAATTATTTTGCTGAGGACACTACACAGAAAAACAAACAATATATATATAGTTAATTTCTTACAAACACTATTATAAGCAAAAAAACAAACACTATTATTAGCAAAAATAAGATACTTAATATATACCTGAACTCTGATCCAGGTAATGTCCTTCCTATTGCGGTATTTCTTTTTCAATCTAAATTTTATTATTGCCCTAACAAAATAAAAACGTATATTGAGATCAATCTGACAGACATAATTAAATATACAAATACACACGAATATTTAGGGGAATTTCACTTACGCGTCAACCGTCTTCTTCATACTCGGATATTTACTCCAATCACCCGATAAAGAATCGAGATAATACACTATTAGTCTCGAAAGATCCATAGCAACCAACACCCAGTGACCACTGTAAAATAAAACAAAAATTTAGATAATTGAAAATTTTCTACGTAAAAGATATACATAGATTAGAATGAAATTATTAGAAAGAAAATCTAACCCGTTGCCAGAATTAAACGGTAAAAAATACAAACTGGGTGTAGTATTATCGCCGGCCGCCATGAATCTATCGACTAGATCATTCTTTACGAATGTTGGATTATTCGTTATTAACGTTGCATTGATACGGGAAGCAGCAATAAAATTGAAACGGTTACACAATTCAGTTCCCCGCATCAATGTTACATACATATACCTTAAATAGAAACATAATAAACATTAGACTACTCATTGAAATGTGTAAATAAATTGTTCAACTAAGTAAATTATAGATTGATCGGAGTACCATATGTATGTATAAATGACAGCGATGCCTAATTCGGTGTGTTCAAAAAGTTGTTGGAAGTCCAGCTTTCCAATTATTTCGAAATGAGCAGCTCCGAAAACACCTTCATCAAAATCTATAGTATGAATGGCCCCATGCATAATATCGGACTCCTCCACCATTTTCTCAAGACGCATCATAATTTGAGATTTTGTCCCGGACGTCGTTGGAATATCCTTAGCAGCGCTTTTCAACTCGCGACCGGGAACCTAAAAATTCATATAAAATAAATCATGACTTTTTGTGATGCAACAGAATCGTTGCGTATATAATTCAATGGGTATATATATTTGTACCTCTTTTTGAGATGCAACCGACTCGATGCGTCTTGAAATCCCTTTACCAACTTTATGTGTGGGTCTTGTAGGAGTCTAACATTACCATATAATTGATTAAATATCATAATTGTAGCTGAATTGAAATGTGAATACTAAATATTCATAATCATTTAGAACATATATACCTCGGCATCAGGGAAAATTAGATCTGACGGCCAACCAACAAAGGATCCGATTGCATCTCGCATCAACGTTGTCTCTGAAACAACGTCAGGTAATGGTAGATGGGCGTCCGTATCTAATACGAGGTCAACCGAAACTTTCATAAATCCCACCGGGAGGGGATTATGGTGAATTAATTCACCCGAAGTATTGTGCACTTTTCCCTTGCCAACCATGCGATAAGTTCGTGACGATAGATACAGCTGACAAGGTGAAATGCCCTAAACCAATAATAAATGTTATTGTTAACTTGTATATGTGTCAAGTAAAAAAGTGCTATTTTAATTTCATAATAACATATATAATTACCTCGGGAAATTTCGGTTGATGATTGATACTAGCTCGGCCACTAGTATCTTTTGCCTCGGAAGCGCACCTTTCCTCTCTATACCTTGCATTCTCGTTTTGCAGTTGGAGTACTTGTGCCCTTAACTCCGCCAAGGTCTCCATCACCTCTTTGTTGGTAGGATTTTTTGTTTTTGTTTTTTTATAAAATGACGACGGAGTCACACCAAAACCCTTACCCCTCACACGACCGGAATACTCAGGAACATTTAGTACTCGACTAAGTACGCTCCTGCAATCCTGGACCTCGGTTGAAGGTACGGTTTGGGATAAAGTCTCCTGAAATATTATTAGAGGAGATTAAAAATGAATTATATGTCTAACAAAATTTTCGATATAATTAAAGAAATAATGTTACATATACTTACACATTCGTCATAAACATTTTGGACCGCTTCAACGACAGCCCCATCCTTCCCAACCGAGCAGCCTTCCATAATACGTGCTCCGGAAGAGATGTTGCGTCACTTTTCTCCTCGGCTAGCTACACATTGAATTAGATTATAAGATCATCAATTATAACATATTGTGACAATGTATAAGCTCATAGCATTTGAATATACTCACAATTCTTTGTTGTAACCGTGCATAACCCGTACGCCCTTTTTTGTACGGATACGCGGGTTTTGATGCCCTTTTCCTATTTTTGTCGCTTACTTCCTGGATAAAAAAGTTTAAGGCATATTAGAACCAAGTAACTTAACAATTGTATAATACCATAATTAATAGACATTACATGGAAGTTTTCGTTTCTTCGTTTGGCGACAAAGTTATCCCATTCATCGGCTGAAATAATCTCGGCATACTTCATTGGCCGTTCTCCTTCAACAAATTTTCCTTCCTCATCCTTGAGAAATTTGTTGCACAAAAAGGGTCGAAATCCTCAGAGTCTTTTTCCGGCCAATTGAATACAATATTTTTGCCGGCTTTCATCGATGTGAAAGGATCTCTAAAAAACATACAAATGGAGTGTGTTATTATAAAGTAATATTATAACAATATATGGTTAACAAATAGTCAACAAAAAAAACATATAACAATATATGGTAAGTACCTGTATCTCCGACCATATTTTTTCCTTGCCAACCTTCAAGTCCGGACTTCTCCAATTATCACATGTAATCGGAATATGTTGGCGAACAAGGAAACCAATGTAACTTGCCAACATTGAACCGTTAGGCTCAATTAGTTGGTCTTCAGCACTCCAATGTACTTCAAATTTTACACCCTTGTCTCTTGCACGAATGATTGACTTCATACCAGTCAATCCTCGTTTGATTTCTTTTTCAACATTATTACGTGATTCATTCGCGGCATGGGTATCGTCTTGGTTAGCCATTTTATCTGTAATATAGAAATGATTCAATAAGACCCAAGTAAGACAATGATTCAATACGTGAACACATTCATATACCTTCCATTTCTCTCATGTTACAACAATCTAAACTCTTTTTTTTTTATCATTATTGAATACAAACTCACACACACCTACTGCATGCAAAAGACCAATGCAAACTTATGGTGTTTGGAACATGAACAAACTTGCATCCATAATCATCAAACTTCCAAGCACAAGCTCAAACACACTTCAAATATATCAGTTTTCAATCAGAAATAAAAAACTCAGTCTGCCCTAAACAACATTAATCAACATAATGCACAAAATGAAAAACTAAGTTTAGAAAATGCCCTAATCAAACACATGAAGAAAGTGAACGGTAACGATGGAGAAGAGAAATACCTTAAAGGTGACGGTAACGATGGAGAAGAAAGTGAACAGTGAAGGTGGAAGAGGATAACGCAGTGAACGTGAACGGTGAGGGAGGGAGAACGAACGGCGACGATGACGGTGAGGGAGGGAGAACGAACGGAGGACGAGAGTAATCGCAGTAGAGAGTAATCGCAGTTGAGAGAAAACCCAGTTACGTAAACGAAATAGCTTATAGAGAGGGAAAATAAAGAGACATGCAGTATATGTTATAATTTTAATGTTTACTAAAGGGGACCTTAGAGGGCGCTTTTTTAAAAAAAGCGCCCTCTAAAGGGGGCCTAAGAGGGCGCTTCTGAAAGCGCTCTCTAAGGCTTTCCAAAAGCGCCTTCTAAACTGGAAATGTACATGGACTTAGAGAGCGCTTTTTCAAAAGCGCCCTCTAAGGGTAACCTTAGAGGGCGCTTTCACAGAAGCGCCCTCTATTGTTGTCCCTCCATTTTTTTTTGGCTTCACTTTAGAGGGCGCTTTGTTACAAAAGCGCCCTCTAAAGGGGGCCTAAGAGGGCGCTTCTAAAAGCGCTCTCTAAGGCTTTCCAAAAGCGCCTTATAAACTGGAAATGTACATGGACATAGAGAGCGCTTTTTTAGAAGCGTCCTCTAAGGTTACCCTTAGAGGGCGCTTTCAATAAAGCGTCCTCTATTGGTGTCCCTCCATTTCCTCATTATTTTTTCGCTTCACTTTAGAGTGCGCTTTGTTACAAAAGCGCCCTCTAAAGTGCGCTGTCTATTCTAGTAGTATGCTCCTTATTTTTTCTCTTCACTTTAGAGTGCGCTTTTGTAATAAAGCGCCCTCTAAGGGGCGCTGTCTATTCAAGTTTTTGGCGTAGTGTCACCCTCCTATAGATTTTTCTCCATTGTCGTGTTTTATGAATTCTTGAATATGATTATATGTAATTTATAATAATTGCCATGTACGATGTGTAAAGTTGTGATCTGAGTATTGATGAATTTTATGTATTATGATTGAGCATGAATTTGAATGTTATCTCTACCATTGTTTTGTTTTCGTGTTATCAACATAACCTTTAAGTCATGATTAGTTGATGAATTTGGATGATAATTGATGCATATGTAATGTCTAATTGTTGTATAATATGTATCTATTATTTTCTATGTGATTGGGATGCTGGGGTTCGAAATCGAAGCTTCAAATAAGCTCCCATTGTCAAAACATAGATTCTGGTTTTTGCACCAACGTGTCGGGTGTCACAAGCATGACAAGCATGGTTATCACACAGCAGATGCGGGAGACTATGACGGTCTCTAGGCGGGGTTCTTCTACCGATCGTCATGGGGATGACGGGTTGTGAGTGTTGGTGTAAGCCTTTTTAATCATGCTAATTATAAATGTTATTTTATAATATTAGGCTAGTGAAAGTTTTACTGTCATTCATTTTATTTTGAGCTAGCTTCTCGAGCATCTTCCTCCTGAAGACATTGAAAGACAAAATATCAACTCGAATGAAAGTACTATTGAGGATGGTACTAATGCAATCACTCAAAATTCTGAAACAAACTCAGATTTTGTAAACAATTTCAATTAATGATTTCATCCATTGCATGTGAAGCAAATGATGAATGGATTTTCAAATAGGAAATAAATAAGGGTAGAATGAAATAAATGAAAAACATTCTTGTTTTATGTTTGGGATTCCAAATTCTCAGATTATGTAAACAAGTCCAATTAATGGACCTCAACCATTGCATGTGAAGTAAATGATGAAAGGGTAGAATGAAATAAATGAATAAATTTCTTATTTAATGTTAGGAATGTTTTTTCTCCCCATATTTACTTACACTTTTTGTGCTATTTCATTTTTTTACATGTACTCTGTTAGTTTTATAACAAGATAGATGTTTAATAAGACATTGTGACTTCTGAAAAGTTACTTTTTACCCCTTCAAACAAAAACTTTTATGTATGTAAGGCATGAACACAAAAACCTTTTACATAAGGAATCAACCCTATTAGAAAGATTCTAATGTACACAAATTTAATGTTTAATAGGAAAAAGAAAATACTATATGTTCATAACTATTATTTTCAAATAAAAATATGTAAAATGATACTAAAGACTATTCATATGACACAACGTAAACGTCTTCATTGCTTTCTTGAAATCCATTCCTTTCAAGCCTTTAGGCACATCTTTAGCCTATCAAGTTTTTGTTTTTTACAAAAATCATTTACAGATCTAGACAATATAAAATCATCCATAATAAAAAAAATTATACGCTAGTTTGATACAACAAAATCATGAGAGAAGAATATAAGAAGAGGCCAAAATATGCATTGCCATTTCAATACACTTCTACCATTCTTGAATAAAACCTGGTATTCTAATGTCATAGCTCCTTCATGACAGGTTTGCATAAATTTTACTTCGCTGCAAATATACAATTCTCCTTATCTTCAAAATATGCATTGGGCCAAAGATAAAGAAACCCGGTTGATATTTATAAACCCATCATTACATAATTTCAAACCCTAGCTGAACAAACCCTATGTGTATATTCAGGTAGCATCATCTCTTAATACCAACTCATGGCGGCACTACTGCTAAGTTTGATTTCAATTCTACGGTGCTATTGCTAAGTTTGATTTAAGTACTGGTAATATGCTTTTTAACTACTTCTTAAGAACATGTTGAGTTTGCTACACAACTATAAATAAAGATGATATACACAACATACAATAATATTTTATTTGATAAGAACACAAATGATATATACAAAAATAAGAAGACAACATTTGTTTGATAGAAACACAAATTGTAAATACAACTATAGCAATAATTATTCCGCTATTTTTGTTTAAATTCAGATGTATTTCATTTGTTTCTTAGGTGCCAAGCAAATTAATTTCGATGGATTCATGGCTTATGTAAAATGTAACAGCAAAATGATTAAATGAAATTAATTTTTATAATTTTAGTAAATAATAATAATAGTAGTGTAGTAAAGGTAATAATAAAAGGATTTTGATTTTTTTATATTGATTTTCCTTTATTTTTAGACTAAAATACATGAAAAATGAATAATATAATAATTATTTTAAAAGTTTATAAAAAGTTCAAAAATTAAAAAAAAAACTAAAAAAAAGTAGAATTTTTAAGTTTAAAATAATTTAAGTGAAGGTAAAAACATAAAAAAAAACTCTAAATATAGGGAAAATTCAGTCTGTGAAAATGTTTCTACTATTGATATCAAGTTTAGGTTAAAACATATAATTATAACATTAAAAGCGGAATCAACAATCAAATAAAATTAATAATTAATGTAAATGGATTCTAACCTAATATATTTTATTTATTTTATGCAATGAATCAAAATATTTTAGTTTTATGGTTTTTTAATAAATCAAAGTTGTCAAAAATGAAATAAAGCATAAAAAAATTTAATAAAAATTAAAATTAGCCCTTTTGACTTTTTAATTTTTCTATAATAATCGCAATGTAATTTTTTAATCCTTTTTTTATATATTTTGAATAAAAAGTGAAAAAAATGATAAAAACAATGAATTTATTTTATTTATTTCTGAGGTGACAAGCAAATGAATTTGGATGGATTTATGGCTTATGTAAAGTGTAACAGCAAAATGATGAAATGAAATTAACTTTTATAATTTTAGTAAATAATAATAATCGTAGAGTAATAAAGGTAATACTAAAAGGATTTTTATTTTTATTTTTTTTACATTGATTTTTCTTTATTTTTAGACTAAAATACATGAAAAATGAATAATATAACAATTATTTAATAAATTAATAAAAACATAACAAAAAGAAAAACTCTAAAAATAGGAAAAATTCAATGTGTGAAAATGTTTCTTCTATGTATATCAAGTTTAGGTTAAAACATTTAATCATAACATTAAAAGTTGAATCACCAACAGAATAAAATAAATAATTAATGTCAATGGATTCTAATCTAATATATTTTTTTCATTTTATTCAATGATTCAAAATATTTGACTTTTATGGTTTTTAATTAAAACAAAATTGTCAAAAACGAAATAAAGCATAAAAGTAAAAATTAATTAATAAAAATTAAAATTAGCTCTTTTGACTTTTAATTTTTTTTATCCTTTTTTTGGATTTATTTTGAATAAAAAGTGAAAAAAGTGAAAAGCAAATGAGTTTATTTTATTTCTTTCTTAGGTGCCAAGCAAACGAATTTCGATGGATTCATGGATTATGTAAAATGTAACAGCAAAATGATTAAATGAAATTAATTTTTATAATTTTAGTAAATAATAATAATGGTAGTGTAATAAAGGCAACAATAAAAGGATTTTGATTTTTCTTTTTTTTTAATATTTATTTTCCTTTATTTTTATACCAAAATACATGAGAAATAAATAATATAATAATTATTTAAAAATATTATAGAAAATTCGAAAATTAAATATAAAAATTAGAAAAGTAGATTTTTTATTTGAAAAAAATTTAAGTGAAGGTAAAAATATTACTGTTTGTCCGGCTTCTTTATTTCGTATTCATGTTTAACATGAAAGTATGAGTTTATCGCTAAAGGAGAAGGAATTTGTGAAAACCTACCGTGGTTTTAGTTGTCAGTAAAAACCTCAGTTGGTAGATTTATAGAGAATTTGTTTCAAATTCTCGATCACGTTTACATTTCTCCCAAAATAGCTGATAGATTTATTGTTGGGGGGACGACGTCAGTTTCTCGGTCAGAAACAGTTATGTTGTGAATCAGAAGTAGGTGGATGACAATTCTGTCATGGATACTGTAGCGGGGTATTCGTTACCATTAGAGATATTGACTAAATCCAAGGTAAACCATACAAGTCGAGTCGCCACCGCACTTCTATTTATCCAAATGAATGGTTAGAAAATGAACAAAAACCTAAAAGTTTTATCGAATCAAAAACTAGTAAAAATGTCAGAGATCTGGGTAAGGGGGTTGGTTATGCAATGGGAAGGTTTTAAGCACCCAAAACATCCTAGGTACTCCTAGGGAGCCCTTTTCACATCTGTTGTAAGGTTGGTATTTTGTGAAAATTTGTTTGTGCAAACATGATTGAAGAGATGAGAAGAGAATATACAAGTTATTTACATTTTGTGTTTGGATGGATAAACCCATTGCCTACGTACCATCTTAAAAAGATTAGGATCAAAACCTCGTAGTTCGGGGTAAAAATTTCAAAATGAGTTGGTGAATTGATTGGTCAAAAATCCTTAAGGTCTTTTGTTATCCAAGGGAGAAAACTCAACCTAAAACCACAAATCCACCATGTGAGGATAGCTTCAACATGCTAGTGAGGAGTTAACCCTATAATAAGCATGGAAGACTCATTGTCCATCACTAAGGATATAGGTGAGTATTATATCTACCTCAAGGATAACATAAACCTAATAGCTAAAGGTTATGAAAAGTTTTTTATTAAGAAAGTGGCCATTGAAACCACAAAAGAAACATTTGAATGGGTTATATTTACCAATGAAAAGTATTTACAAAATATGGTCAAAGATGACTTAAAGATTCAATTCAAAATAAGTGTTATGAAAAGAAGGTTCGAAAATCATAAGCATAAGGCTTAGGTTTCTAATGTTTGAAAAGAAATGTTAAATGTTTCCACAAAAGTTTTGGCTTGGGTTAGAGTGGAGGGAAGAAGAATAATGGCTAATTTCTAATCATACAAGAGATAAGAGATAAGAAACAAGACCACAAATGGAGTTCCTCTCTTGAGATCATATTGATGATCCAAGTAGCTCCCATCCTTTGGAATATGCAAGCAAGATAATAGCAAGCTCAAGCAATCAACATAATCAAACAAGCTCTTTAGGAGATCCCCAATGTATCTTGTATCTTTCACTTTGGATGAATAAATGGAAATGGTTCTTCAATTTGAGCTCTCATAGGATCCCATAGCACAAAAGCACACACATCAAAAGTTCCATGAAGTAAATCAAGAATGGACAAGGGTGAGTTTAGAGGTTTGGTCCTTCTAATCCATCTTCAACATTAGGGTCCTTTTACTCCAATTTTGCATAGGGAATGTCCTAGAAACTAAGTCCATTTGTCCATTTCTTTGCATTTGGTCCACAACAATCAAAACAAAACACAAGCACAATAATATATATATATACACAATTATGTGCTCAAGTGAGCAAAAGGCAAATTGCATTAACATAAACATGTGCTCAAGTGAGCAAAGGGAAAAGCAAATGAATAATATGTACAAGAATAGTAAATTGCATAAATGTAAATAGCAAGAATTAAATGTTAATGGTTAATGGTTAGTGTTAGTAGTTAGTGTGCCAAAAGGCAAATTTAGCGCTATGTTAAGCAATCGTAATTGGACTTATGTAAAAGTCACAACTATCTGAGGCCGGTCAATAATAATGTAGGTAACAACACACGTTAGAGGTCT
This sequence comes from Lathyrus oleraceus, assembly GCF_024323335.1. Lineage (NCBI taxonomy): Eukaryota > Viridiplantae > Streptophyta > Magnoliopsida > Fabales > Fabaceae > Lathyrus > Lathyrus oleraceus. The sequence goes on along the minus strand of NC_066585.1, from coordinate 37,858,678 downwards.
TGATTAGTGAATCAAACTCCAACAACTTGCCATGCCAAAAAGAAGGGGAGAAATGATCTTGTATTGATTTAGGTCCTTTGCATGATTTAGGAAGCAATCTATCCTTAATGCAAAGCCATTCACTTGATCCATGATCAAGATGAATTAGATTTGAATCAAAGAAGATTAAACCTCCTTAATCAATGCTAACCACCAATCTTTAACTCATTGATCAAAAAAGAAAAAGAAGAAGGAAAGGAAGAAGATAAAGAATTAAAGTGCATTAAATGAAGAGGTATGTATTAATCAACAAGCATTGACCAAAGATAGAGGAGATCAAGGTCAAACAACAGAAAACAGAAGCAAAATGGAGATTAGAAGTCAAGAAACAAGTCAAATATTTTTGGTAGTTTTAATATTTAAAATAAAACTTGAATTAAAATAATAAAGAAATGTCAAACTTCAAATTCACTTCAAATCAACTTTGAAAAGTCCAAGTGAATTATCCCAAGTTCAACAAGGTCAAACAATGTTTGACAAAAAAAATTCAGCATTTTTAAAAGTCAGAAACTATTAAAAATCAACTAAAAATGCATAAAAATAACCTAATTGAATTAAAATCTCAAATAAATCTCAAATCAATTAATAAATTGATGAGAATATTTTTCATAGATCTATCATCATTCAAAGAGGTTGGAGAAATATTTTTGTATTTTTTAAATATCAAAAACTATTTAAAATGAATTAAAAATGACTAGAAAAGAGAAAATTACTAAAAAATAGCAAATGATAAAATAAAAAATATTAAAAACCATTTTTAGAAACTAGAAATTAAAAGAGAAATAATGCAATTGGTCCCATAATTTTTGGACCAATCATGAGAGAGATATGAATTTTAAAAAATGAAATGGAATTAAAAAATAAAATGGAAATTAAAATCAGAATTTAAATATAAGGAAAAACATGAGGCGTTGGATCAGGCTCATTAATTGAGCTGGCACATCAAACGTTCCTTAAGCGCGCGTCCACCAAAGTCCAGGGTTAATTGAATAACACAAATATTAAAAGAAAGTCATAACATCCAATGGATCTGATTAGATCTGGAAGCATGATCCAACGACCCACATTAAAACTGGCAAACAGAAGGTGGCCAGCGCCACCGTCTTCTCCGGCTAGCTCCGGCGGAGATCAGAAATTGCAAAGAAATAAATATGCATGAAAATGCGCGATCCAGGTACCAAACGAAAGGTGGAGTGATGTACATCACTCTTGTGCCACTCAATTCCACAATAGATCTCTAGATTGAGAGAAATCAGAGATGCAAGAAATGAAGCTCCAATGCAATGTATTTATAGGCAAGGCCATGCTGAATGCATGCTTTCAAATTTGCATGAATGGAAAGGGCCTCCATGCATGGGCCTGTACAGGCGCATGGAGGGCCCAATTCCACTTGGTTTGGCAAGTTGAGATCATAAATGAATGAAATGGACGTGCAAATTAGACTGTATGAGCTCATGCATGGCAATTGAATCAAGTTTCCGAAAATGCACTAAAAAGTACCCCTCTTCGAAAATGATACTTCCAAATTTGAAACATAGGCTTATGGGTAATGGTTGGAAAGCTTATTGCATAAGGAACAAATGTCATGTTGATAAAAACTTCATTTGGGCCTTGGAAATAAATGAAAATTGAGCTTGAAGTGTAAGGTGCAAAACATGCATATGTGAAATTTCCAAATTTGGCCAATGTTCAAGCCCCTCTGTCTCAATGATGCAAGCTCCAAATGATAAAATCTTCAACATGAAAGTTGTAGATCTTGTCAAGTCAATCAATTTGGACTTACATTTTTCATCATTTGTATTTTTGATGAAGACGTTATGGGCACTTGAAATTAGACTTTTTCACTTTTCAATGCACTTAGCCCAAAGTGACCTATAATGTTTTGCATTATCACATGTATTTCTTTTGAGATTTTGCAATTTTGCTCAACATAAAATTTGAAGTAGACACATTAAGATTTCCAATTCATTAAGTCTCACCTCAAAATCATGAAAAATGAAGGAGTTATGTTCTTGGGAAGTTGACCCAAAATTAGGGTTTCAGTCAAAATGACCTATAATGTCTTGGAATGGATGATGACCTTCCAAGCTTCAAATCAATTTTTAATGAACATGAAAGTTGTTCATATTGTCCTTAATAACATTTTTTCGCTTGGGGTCATCTCCATTTTCCAAACACATAAAAAGTTAGGTCTCAGTGTATTTCAAAATAGTTAGATGAATTGACTGATCAACTTCTCAAGTCCAAAACTCATATCTTGATGAACTGATGATTGAGGACACTCAAATAAGATCAAATATGCAAGAAATGATGAATTAAAGAACTTCCCTTGATTGTATTTGACCATTGGGCTGAGGTTGCTTCATGAGCAAGGCATAGTTGATGAACAGATGAATTAGGGTTTCCTTGGGAAACAAGCCTCAAACCCCTTGACTTGCTTTGATAAAAATGATGAATTGAGATACTTGGGAGGCATATTTGATGGATGAGAGCTTTGGGAACCATTACCATGCTTGCTTTCATCTTCTCTTGACTATATAAATGCACATGGGATCTCCTATAAGCCTTTAGACCTTGTGACGGCTCAAGCTATAAACAAGAGATGTTAGTGACATATTTTTGTGCTTTTGAGTTAATAAAAATGAGAAAAGAAATGATATACAATTCAAGCGTGCTTGGTGATCTCAAATAAAATCTCACAAGAGATCCCACCCAAAAGGCAAAGGGAACCAAGATGCTTATGATCCTTGAGGCAATGTAAATGCAATGTTGTGATGCCATGAGGGATCTTAGGGTCAAAATTAGGGTCTTAAAGATACAACGTGTCTTAATGGTTTAGACTTGATTTGGAAATTGAAAATTCCTAGCAAGGTCCAAGTTTTCTGTTGGACAATGTTGATGAAAGAATATTCTTCTTTAGACTAATAGTGGAGAGCTTGTCCTTTTTTGTCAAGTAATTGAGGAAGAGGAGTTGCATCTTTTCAAGAACTATGTAATTAGCAAAGTTGTTTAGCTAGGAAATGAGGTGGAGGAGGGAAATAGCTGCCTAGTATATTACCTGTTATTAATTCGCTCAAAGTTGGAAAACTGATTTTTTGACAAATTACTTGGATTGATTCTAGCAGCAACTTGTTCGATTCTTTGATTGAACTGAAATGTTATTATATTCAAGGAGGGCAAGTTGGCTAACTTTAAGCTTGTAAATTCTTCTAATTTAAAAAAATGATATGATAAAGAAATTTTACTTATCAAATCGATTACACTTAAGTGTTTCAATAAATGATATGTAACGCTTTTACAAACCAAAAAAACATATATAGAGGTCAAAATTCCCAAAATCCAAAAAGATTGAAAGTGAGGGTGATAAAAAAAACACCACTAACCATTTTCCCATGTTTCACCCTTAACCATTTTAAAGTAAAAATATAATGTAATTAAAAGAAATCCAATTTTTTAATATTTTTTTTATCTTCAATACAAAATTATTTTAAAATTTTTATATATATTAAATAATTATTTTAAATTATTTTACAAAATTATTTTAAAATATTCATTCAGCGGAAGTCTCTACGATGCCATTTGATTGGTCTCTTGTTAGAGTTTATTTTTCTTTTCCTCGACCGTGATTTCCTTGATTAATTGAGGTGAGTCATAGTTTTTATATTCAATAATTATTCTTGTATTTGTTAAGAATTTGAAGTTTGTTTTATGGTTTTTTTTGTGTTTGATGGAATTATGATAAGATTAAAATATATGCTTGCTAGTTATGTCTGGTCTCTTAATTATGTAGTTTGCAGATTTGATGGAATATATTTTATTGAGCTAGGTTCTCGAGCATCTTCCTCCTGAAGACATTGAAAGACAAAATATCAACTCGAATGAAAGCACTATTGAGGATGGTACTAATGCAAACATTCAAAATTCTGAAACAAACTCCGATTCTGTAAACAATTTCAATTAATGATTTCATCCATTGCATGTGAAGCAAATGATGAATGGATTTTCAAATAGGAAATAAATAAGGGTATGATGAAATAAATGAAAAACATTCTTGCTTTATGTTTGGGATTCCAAATTCTCAAATTATGTAAACAAGTCCAATTAATGGACCTCAACCATTGCATGTGAAGCAAATGATGAAAGGGTAGAATCAAATAAATGAATAAATTTCTTATTTATTGTTAGGAATGTGTTATTTCATTTTTTACATGTGTTATGTTAGACAACTTTATAGATCTCGTGCTTGTGTTAATTTCGTTGTTCTGTAAGTTTTATAACTAGATAGATGTTTAATGAGACATTGTGACTTCTGAAAAGTTACTTCCTACCCCTTCAACCAAAAACTTTTATATATGTAAGGGATGAACACAAAAACCTCTTACATAAGGAATTAACCCTATTAGAAAGATTCTAATGTACACAAATTTAATGTTTGATAGGAAAAAGCAAATACTATATGTTCATAAGTATTATTTTTAAATAAAAATATGTAAAATGATACTAAAGACTCTTCATATGACACAACGTAACCACCTTCATTGCTTTCCCGAACTCCATTCCTTTCAAGCCTTTAGGCACATCTTTAGCCTATCAGACATTAAATTTGTGTACTTTTTCACTCTGCTCCATTCACCTTTAATCATGTGTACTTTTTCCCCTCCATTTCCTTCTCCAAACAGTCCTTTCATTTGTGCTTCTGATGTCATAGCTCCTTCATACAATACTTTTATATTTGCATTAGTTTAGTGTCTTAGTCATCACATCGATCAAACAACTCCATTATCAAATAAACCAAGTATTCAAGAACATCATTTAGATAGTTCTTTTCCTATGACACCTAACACATTAATACATATAGATTTTCACTAACTTATTTTTTTAATCTTTCACAGTGCTTCTATGTAAAAGAATAAAGAAGGAGATGGAAAAACGAGACACTAATATACAATTCCCCTTATCTTCTCTTTTAGTTTGACAAAACAATTGTACCCTTTTATCATAAGGTTAGTTATCAAATCAGAGTTTATTGGATCAATGTGGATAGAGAAACTACTTCGGACATGGATTAAAAGTAATGATATATGGAAGTTTACAAGTTGAAGATACCCTAACCTAATTGTCTATTTGGATTAGAAATGGTCATGTTAGTATCATGGTGGAAAAATACTCTAATTGTGTATTAGAATTAGAAATGCAAACTCTTTAAGGACTAGATTTTTTCGGTAACAGTTTGGTAATTTGTAATGGTTAAATTTATTAAATATTTCATTTAATGAATGTTATTAGTGTTGTTTTTATGTATTTTGTAGTATTATATCGGTAGTCTATGTCTATTTCAGGTACAAAGTGCTTGGAAGCTTCTAGGCGACAAAATGGCGAAAAACGGGAAGAAAAGGCAAAATTTATGACTGTCATGACGGTCAACACCCTTATGGGAGGTGTGCCCGTCACCAAATTCAACGAAATGAAGAAGTTTTTCCTGTGCCATATGAAGGACAACCCGTAAGCCAGGTGATGGTCGTCATCAGCATGGTAGACAAAACATCATGGTATTGCCGACATAGTTTTTTTGCATTTTATTTCTGTTTTTCTGTATGAGATTAAAGTCTCCATTTAAGACAACTCGTAATGCATTATTTTTACTATTTTTAATTGATTAAATGTCAAATTAGTTGTATAGGACTATTTTAATTGACTTTGTAAGTTTGACTTGTGTTGTTCGGCCTTGGTCAAGGTTGATTTGAAATTGTTAGGTTAAGATCATTGGATTTAGGAGATTGATGGAATGTACATTCCATCTCCCAAAATGAATGAACGATCTTAACTTGGTAAAAGTCCTCATTTGTCCAATTTTAGTTTGATCCATTTCCCCTCCCTCTTCATCTCATTCCCCTTCTTTATGCATTCATGTCATGGACCTATGATATCTCAATATCCTAAGGCTAGTTGATTGCAAAATCAACATAAATATGGATGAGATTAGGTCCCCCACTTTGCATATTCTTTTTGTGTGTGGTATGTTTCATGAGCATAGTTCATCATACTATGTCTCTAACATGCATTAACACCAAAATTCTATTGCCCGACCTCAAATAGTTGTGACTTCTACATAAGTCCAATTATGATTGCTTAACATAGCACTAAATTTTGACACAAATGCATAACATTCTAGTTAGTGAGATTGTAAGTCTCTCCTCTTTCATGGTATTGTGTGGAAACTTGACATTTTTTCCTTCCTTTGGAGGATGTCTTGGTTCAAGGATCCATGCTTGTGATAACTGTGTTGAGTGTTCTCCGAAGAATGACTTAAACAAAAGAGAAAAAGCAAATGCATTACTAACTTCTAACTTATTAACAACTAACATTTAATTTCAAGTCCTTTATTTTTAATGCACTTTATTTTCGAGCTTTATTCATTTTCCATTATTCACACCATTCTAATTGTTTATGTTAATGTCATTTTCACTTTGTCCACTTGGACCATATTGTGTGATGTATTTTGATTGTGTGTATTGTGTTTGTTTGTGTGGTCTTTGACCATTAATGTACATAATAAGAACAAAAACCCTAAAAAATATCTTGTGTGGACTGTTGGTTTGATCTGAGACAATTGGACTTAGAATTTAGGCAACATTCCCTATGAAAAGGACTTGGCCAATGCCAACTTTCATGTAACCAAGTGCTTGTGATTTGAAACTTCACCTGATACATCATTGAAGATCCATTTGAGTTCATCTGCAACATGATCATTATGACGCTGTTATTTTGAACCTGTGACTTATACCATCTTGTAATTCATCTAATGCATGGGATATTTTGAATAAGATCATAGAGTTGCTAAGCTTGGATGTGCCCATCTTTATTTGATGCCTTGTTCTTCAACTTGCTATTTGCGCATTATTTATTGCTTGATTCTAAAAGTATAGGGAAATTTGGGTTTCTATATGACATTCTTGTCTATTGGATTGCAGCCCATTGGTCAGATCTTTTCAACTCTCAACTTTTAAATTTATGCTTAGGATTAGTCTCTTCTTATCCTCCCCGCTTATTTAATTTCAAAATCTCTCCCTCCTTTTAAAAACTTCTTTGTTTGTGATTGTTTTCCAAACGTATACCATATTGCAAACTAGAAACTTTGGCCTTAAGCAATTGCATTTTCAAACTTCTCTTCTTAATCAAACTTATAAATAGACTTAACTATACTTGACCTAAAATTTTCAAAAGCCAAAAACAACTAACTCATTCAAACCATTTTAGGCATTTGTGTCTTTCAAGATTAAATTTTTGTTAAAAGCAATGCATCCATTTTGAAATTGATACCACGAACTACGAGGTTTTGATCCCTCATTTTTATGTTGGTACATAGGCACAAGTTCGAAGGTTTTGTCAAACACAAAAATATAATTAATGAATTATTTTCTCATCCCCCTATTTTATTTGTTTGCAAACATCATTTGTACAAACACATATGCACACAAGAAGGGGCTCCCTAGGAGTACCTAAGACACTTTGGGTGCTAATACCTTCCCTCTGTGTAACCAACCCCCTGACATGTTATCTCTGGCATTTTATAAGTTTTGATTTGAAAACATCTTATTTTTGGGTTTTGTTCGTACTTTTCCCTTTTCACTTAGAAACAATAAAAGCACGGTGGCGGCTCTTATTTATTTGATGTCTAGCTTGTCCATAGCTTGATGATCATGAATTTCCCGCTACACATGGCTTATGTAAAATGTAGCAGCAAAATGATTAAATCAAATTAATTTTTATAATTTTAGTAAATAATAATAACCGTAGTGTAATAAAGGTAATAATAAAAGGATTTTTATTTTTCTTTTGTTAATATTGATTTTTCTTTATTTTTAGACTAAAATACATGAAAAATGAATTATATAATAATTAATTAATAAATTAATAAAAAATTCGAAAAGCTGAATATTATAATTTTAAGTGAAGGTAAAAACATAACAACAAAAAAACTCTAAAAATAGGGAATATTCAATGTGTGAAAATGTTTCTTCAATTTATATCGAGTTTAGGTTGAAACATTTAATTATAACATTAAAAGTTGAATCAACAATAAAATAAAATAAATAATTAATGTAAATGGATTCTAACCTAATATATTTTTTTGATTTTATTCGATGAATCAAAATATTTGACTTTTATGGTTTTTAATTAAAACCAAATTGTCAAAAATGAAATAAAGCATAAAAATAAAAATTAATTAATAAAAATTAAAATAACCCTTTTGAGTCTTTTTTTATCCTTTTTTGGATTTATTTTGAATAAAAAGTGAATAAAAGGGAAAAGCAAATGAGTTTATTTTATTTCTTTCTTAGGTGCCACGCAAATGATTTTCGATGGATTCATGGATTATGTAAAATGTAGCCGCAAAATGATTAAATCAAATTAATTTTTATAATTTTAGTAAATAATAATAATCGTAGTGTAATAAAGGTAATAATAAAAGGATTTTTATTTTTATTTTTTTTATATTGATTTTTCATTATTTTTAGACTAAAATACATGAAAAATGAATAATATAATAATTAATTTATAAAAATTAATAAAAAAATCGAAAATTAAATATAAACATTAAAAAGAAGAAGTTTTAATTTTAAAATAATTTAAGTGATGGTAAAAACATAACAAAAAGAAAAACTCTAAAAATAGTGAATATTCAATGTGTGAAAATGTTTCTTCTATTTATATCAAGTTTAGGTTAAAACATTTAATTATAACATTAAAAGCTGAATCAACAATAAAATAGAATAAATATTTAATGTAAATGGATTCTAACCTAATATATTTTTTTGATTTTATTCAATGAATCAAAATATTTGAGTTTTATGGTTTTTAAATAAAACAAAATTGTCAAAAATGAAATAAAGGATAAAAATAAAAATTAATTAATAAAAATTAAAATAACCCTTTTGACTTTTTATTTTTTTATCCTTAACTTTTATCAAACCATCATATATATTCACGTAAATTGGTAGCTTCAACTCTTAATCCAACCTCATGAAGTTGATTTAAATTCTATAGGGCTTATGCTTTACCTTCCTCAAATATATTCCCGTAGGTATTTGAATCAACGATGTTACCCTAGGTTTGATTTAAATACTGGTATGTATTTGCACTATTTCTTTAGATCTAATTCCCTATCAATTAAATTTCACTTAATTTCATTCATATGTGGTATTCTATAATCTCTTCTAAATTTTGTTCTAAATTATGGAGCTTCATTCTAACAGTTGAAGATGAAGTTTATTCATTCAGCGGAAATCTCTACGCTACAATTTGATTGGTCTCTTGTCAGAGTTTATTTTTCTTTTCCTCGACCGTGATTTCCTTGATTAATTGAGGTGAGTCATAGTTTTTATATTCAATAATTATTCTTGTATTTGTAAAGAATTTGAAGTTTGTTTTATGGATTTTTTTTGTGTTTTACGGAATTGTGATAAGATTAAAATATATTCTTGCTAGGTATGTTTGGTCTCTTAATTATGTAGTTTGCAAGATTTGATGGAATATATTTTGTTGGATTCTTGCAGTTTTGATAGATTTAAGCTTATTATAGTTACTGAATTATAGGATAATTTTTTCTTTTGTTGTGCTTGATGATATTCTGTATGGAATTGTGATAACGACAAAATATATGCTTGTTAGGTACGTTTGGTCTCTTCATTATGTAGTTAGCAAGATTTCTATATATATTTTGTTGGATTCTTGCAATTTTTATAGATTTTAGCTTTGTAAAGCTACTGGATTATAGGGTAATTGTGTATTTGGTGTTCATTTATTTTTATAGGGTAATTGTGTGATTGTGTATTTGTTTATTAGTGAAGGCTGACAACTATTTCAGTGATATTAATCCTCTGTGCCGTTATATCACTTTACTAATGAATTTATTATTTATGTGCAGTCTATATTCAAAATGGTAATGGATGCATATGTAAGTGTTGCACCTTCATGTTGGTAATGGATGCATATGCAAGTGTTGGTCCTTCATGTCATTCTATCACATTGCAAATGGATTCATGTGTGTTTATTTTTGAAATGGTAATTGATGTATATGTAGACAAGAGGAAGACCAGAAAAATCTTTGCTGCAAAATCATTGTAATTGTAAATGTTATTTTATAATATTAGGCTAGTGAAAGTTTTATTGTCATTGAGCTAGCTTCTCGAGCATCTTCCTCCTGAAGACATTGAAAGACAAAATATCAACTCGAATGAAAGCACTATTGAGGATGGTACTAATACAAACATTCAAAATTCTGAAACAAACTCAGATTTTGTAAACAATTTCAATTAATGATTTCATCCAATGCATGTGAAGCAAATGATGAATGTATTTTCAAATAGGAAGTAAATAAGGGTAGAGTGAAATAAATGAAAAACATTCTTGTATTATGTTTGGGATTCCAAATTCTCAAATTATGTAAACAAGTCCAATTAATGGACCTGAACCATTGCATGTGAGTCAAATGATGAAAGGGTAGAATGAAATAAATGAATAAATTTCTTATTTAATGTTAAGAATGTTTTTTCTCCCCATATTTACTTACATTTTTTGTGCTATTTCATTTTTTTACATGTGTTATGTTAGAAAACTTTATAGATCTCGTGCTTGTGGTAATTTTGTTGTTCTGTTAGTTTTATAACAAGATGGTTGTTTAATGAGACATTGTGACTTCTTAAAAGTTACTTTTTACCCCTTCAAACAAAAACTTTTATGTATGTAAGGAACGAACACAAAAACCTTTTACATAAGGAATCAATTCTATTAGAAAGATTCTAATGTACACAAATTTAATGTTTGATAGGAAAAAGTAAATACTATATGTTCATAACTATTATTTTCAAATAAAAATATGTAAAATGATACTAAAGACTATTCATATGACACAACGTAAACTTCTTCATTGCTTTCCCGAACTCCATTACTTTCAAGACTTTAGGCACATCATTAGCCTATCAAGTTTTTGTTTTTTACAAAAATCATTTACAGATCTAGACCATATAAAATCATCCATAATAAAAGAAATTATACGCTAGTTTGATAACACAAACTCATGAAAGAAGAATACGAGAAGAGGCCAAAATATGCATTGCCATTTCAATACACTTCTACCATTCTTAAATAAAACCTCATATTCTAATGTCATAGCTCCTTCATGACAGGTTTGCATAATTTTCACTTCGCTGCAAATATACAATTCTCCTTATCTTCAAAATATGCATTGAGCCAAAGATACAGAAACCCGGTTGATATTTATAAACCCATCATTACATAATTTCAAACCCTAGCTAGACAAACCCTACGTATATATTCACGTAGCATCATCTGTTAATACCAACTCATGACGACACTACTGCTGAGTTTGATTTAAGTACTGGTAATATGCTTTTTAACTACTTCTTTAGAACATGTTGAGTTTGCTACACAACTATAAATAAAGATGATATACACAACATACAATAATATTTTATTTCATAAGAACACAAATGATATATACAAAAATAAGAAGACAACATTTGTTTGATAGAAACACAAATTGTATATACAACTATAGCAAGAATTATTCCACTCTTTTTCTTTAAATTCAGATGTATTTCATTTGTTTCTTAGGTGCCAACCAAATGAATTTAGATGGATTTATGACTTATGTAAAATGTAACAGCAGAATGATTAAATGAATTTTTTTCAGAATTTTATTGAATAATAATAATAGTAGTGTAGTAAAGGTAATAATAACAGGATTTTTATTTTTATTTTTTTTATATTGATTTTCCTTTATTTTTAGACTAAAATACATGAAAAATGAATACTATAATAATAATTTTAAATTTTAATAAAAATATTCGAAAATTAAAATTAAAAAGGTAGAATTTTTAATTTTAAAATAATTTAAGTGAAGGTAAAAGCATAAAAAGAAAAAAGAAAAACTCTAAAAATAGGGAAAATTCAGTATGTGAAAATGTTCTATTTATATCAAGTTTAGGTTAAAACATTTAATCATAACATTAAAAGCTGAATCAACAATAAAATAAAGTTAATAATTAATGTAAATGGATTCTAACCTAATATATTTTTTTGATTTTATTCAATGAATCTAAATATTTGACTTTTAGGGTTTTTAATTAGAACAAAATTGTCAAAAATGAAATAAAGCATAAAAATAAAATATTGTCTTTTTCATTTTGTGTATATCATCTTTATTCCTATCACACAAATGTTGTCTTTCTTTTGCTGTACATAACATGAACTCAAAATGCGAACTTAAAATACATGTGAATTAAAAAAACATTGAAATAATTCTTCCTACAGTTGTATAAAAAAATATAATATGTTTCTATCAAACAAATGTTGTTTTCCTATTGTTGTAGATATCATTTGTGTTCTTATCAAAAAAAATGGCTGTCTTCTTCATGTTGTGTATATAGTTGTGCTTGAAATATTTAGGAAGTAAATCTCTAGCAAATCTCCAACAAATGACATCATTGGTAAATACTTCGGAAGTAAATCTCTTGAAAACTTTGCATGTTACACCCCAACAAATAAGATCATCGGTAACATAATCATCTACCATCTCATAAGTGTGTGTCAAAAATGCCGCTGTCGGTGATAGTTGTTACGACATTATCGTTCTGGATCTACCCTTCAAACTCACACACTCTTATTGTAATTTTTTGTCAAATAAAAAACAAAATGTAAGTATATTCGTAAACAGAAAAAAAAATCATAGAAAAAAAGGTTTCTTGTTAATGGATTGATCAATATCCATGAATCCAACTATAAGACATTAAGTTTCATAAGCTCAAATCTATCAAAATTGCAAGAATCCAACAAAATATATTCAATCAAATCTTGAAAACTACATAATGAAGAGACCAAACAGATCTAGCAAGCATATATTTTATTATCTCATCAAACAGAACTAATGAAACAACTAACAAACACTTCACAACAACAATTTCACATAACACAAATTTCAAAATCTTAATAAAAACAAGAATCGTTGCTGAAAAATATAACTCTGACATGCGATCAATCATTTTGAAAATACAAACTATGACTCACCTTTTAATCAAGGAAATCACGATTGAAGAATAAAAAACTAGACCAATCAAATTGCATTGTAGAGATTTTTGCTGAATTAATAAACTTCATCTTCAACGGTTAGGATGAAGCTGCATAATTTATAACAAGATTAAGTGAAATTTAGTAGATGTGGAATCATATCTAAAGAAATAGTGCAAATGAAATACAAGTATTTAAACCAAACTCACGGTAGTTGCCATTGATTCAGGTTGAGTTGATATTAGCAGTAGCGTCGTTGAATATTAGCATCAGTAGCGTCGTTGAATTTATAGTTAGGGTTTGAAACTATGTAATGGATTATTGTATCTATTTGGCCCAATAACAAAAATATTAATTAATGCATCTTAATATCAAATAATTTTATAATGAAGATAAAAAAAATCATTACAAATTGTTTATGGTAATCTACACATTTTTATTCGTACTACCATTATATATTTTCAAACCCCTCTTTATCATTTAAATATTTATTCTCTATTTATTTATTTTAATGTTAAATATATATATATATATATATATACATATATATATATATATATATATATATATATATATATATATATATATATATATATATATAGTGTTGTAGACCCAATATAGAAGAATGGAATGCTGAATTAAGGAAAGGAAACTATCTAGAAGAAGGGAGCTTAGAAATAGGAAAGAATTATATAAAAAGAAATCATGTGATCAAGAATTGTTAGGTCTACTATGAAAGTGACAAGTCAAGCGTTTTAAGGTGGTGAGGATAACGTTGAATATCCTAAGAGTTTATTCAGCTCACACTTTTAAAGAATGTATATATATTTTAAAGTTTATTGAGGATAATTTTACGCACGCGGTAACCTTCTCTGAAAAAAGAAAAAGAAGCAAAAAACTTTCATAAAATCATCATTTAATTTTAGAGAAAATTGCAAACCCTTCCAATTTTAATTTCTAAACTATAAAATTAAAAACTCTCTCGATTACAATTTTTGAATGGAAAAATTAAAAGCTATCTCAATTACAATTTTTGAACGGAAAAATTGTAAATCATCTATCGATTACAATTTTTGGACGAAAAAATTGCAAACCCTCTCAATAAACTATTTTTGAATGGAAAAATAGGAAACCCTCTAAACAAAATATTTTTTAACGGAAAAATAGAAAACCCACTCTAAACACATAACGACACAAATCTCCAATACATCCAAACGACTGTATTTTCTTCCTAATACCTGTATGTAGCGGTAAATTCATGACCATTAAGCTATGTATAAACTTAACGTCAACTAAACCAGAGTCACCATCCCACTTTCATTGTTTCCAAAGGAAAAGGGAAAAGTACGAACAAAATTCCAAGATAAGAAGTTTTCAAATCAAAACTAATAAAATGCCAGAGATTACATGTAAGAAGGTTACACAGAGGGAAGGTGTTAGCACCCAAAGTATCCTAGGCACTCCTAGGGAGCCCTTTCTTATGTGTGTATGTGTTTCGGCATAAAAGATATTTGCAATAAATAGAATGTGGAGATGAGAAAAGAATTTATTAATTATATTTTTGTGTTTGACAAGACCTTCGGACTTGTGCCTACGTACCAAAATAAAATGAGGGATCAAAACCTCATAGTTCGTGGTATCAATATCAAAGTGAGTTAATTGCTTTTAACAAAAATTTAAGTTTAGGAAAGGAACCAAAGGCCTAACAGAGTTTGAATGAGTGTTAGTTCTTTTTGTCTTTCGAAATTGTAAGTCAATATGGTTAGATTAATTTAAAAGTTTGGTTTAAGAAAAGAGTTTAAAAATGCAATGGCATAAGGCCAAAGTTTCTAATTTGCAATAAAGTCTAAGTTTAGAAATCAAGAGCAAAAAATATTCTTAAAAAGGGGGGAGAGATTTGAAATTTAAGAAGTGGGAGGAGATGAAGAGACTAATCCTAAGCAAGAATTTAAAAGTTAAGAGTTGAAAAGATCTGACCAATGGAATACAATCCAATAGACAAGAATGTCATATAGAAACCCAATTTTCCTTTGGACTTTGAAATCAAGCAATATCAATACACAAATAGCAAGATGAAGAGTAAAGGCATCAAATAAAGATAGCCACATCCAAGCTAGCAACTCCATAGTCTTCTTCTTAAGCTCCCATGTATCAGATGACATACTTCTTGAATGACTCAGAATAAGGCATTAGACACAGGTTCAAAGTAACATTTGCATCATGTAGTAGATGAACTCAAAAAGGGATCTCAATACTTGCATCAGATGAAAGTTCAATTCACAATGGCTTGGCTTCAGAAAATTTGGCATTGACCAAGTCCTTTCGCATAAGGAATGTTGCCTAATTCTAAGTCCAAAGTCTCAGATCCAATCCAACAGTCCACACAAACACTTTTTTAAGGGTTTTTTGTTGTTATTATGTACATTAAGGTCCTAAGGCGACAAACACAAATAAAATACACACACAAGTATATACAATCACAATATATTCACAATATATGGCTCAAGTGAGCAAGGTGAAAATGACATCAAAAATAAAAAGGTTAAATGATAATGAATAATGACAAAATGGTAAAATGGCTTGAATTTAAAGTACATAAGGTAAATGACTTGAATTTAAAAGTTAGTCCAAATGTTAGTTTATTAGATGTTAGTTTTGCTTTTGGTTTTCAATTGTTTAAGTTATTCTTTGGAGAACACTCAACCCTCTATTCACAAGCATGGATCCCTGAACCAAGACATCTTCCAAAGGAAGGAAAAAAGGTAAAGTTTCCACACAATACCATGAAAGGGGGGAGACTTACAATCTCACTTACTAGAATGCTAAGCTTTTGGGTCAAAATTTAGCGATATGTTAAGCAATCGTAATTGGACTTATGTAGAAGTCACAAATATCTGAGGTCGGGTAATAGAAATTTTAGTGTCAATGCATGTTAGAGATATGGTATAATGAACCATACTCCTAAAACATACCACACTTAAAAAGAAAATGGCAAAAGGGTGGACCTAATCTCATCCATACTGGTATTAGTTTATGAACCAATTAGCCTTAGGACATAGAGATATCATAGGTCAATGGAATAAATGGGATATAAAGGGATTGAAGATTAAGAGGGAGGGGGGATGAGACAAACACAAATTGGTCATGGGAGGACTTTTATCAAATTAAAATCATTCATTCATTTTGGGATATGAAATATACATTTCATCAATCCCCTAAATCCAATGGTTTTAATCCAACAAAAGTCAAATCAACCTTGACCAAGACCCAAACACAATAGTCAAACTTAACAAGTCAATAAAAATAGCTCAACACGATTTATTCACAATAAAACAAATTAAAAATCAAATTAAAATGCATTAAATTATAATATGTTTGATCAAAAACCTAAAATCTCTTCAAAACACCAAATAAATGGCCAAGAGATTTTTGACATAGATCAAACAAGATTAAAGGACCTTGGAGAAAAAATTCCCTTATTTTTTGGAGATTTAAAAGTATTATTTTTGGAGATTTAAAATAATTATTTTTGGAGATTTAAAAGTATTATTTTTGGAGATTTGTCATGGGTCAAACAAGAGATTTGTCATAGGTCAGACAAGGTTAAAGGATCTATGCTCCACAACCTTAGAATCCAAACCAGGCATGTCTTGATAGGACCAAGCAAACACATCTGAATACTCTCGAAGAAGATCAATCAACCCCTTCTTAACCTCTGGACACAGTCGATACCCAATCTTGACTTCCTTCACATCATCCTCGGAACCCAAGTTGCCTAATTCAATCTGCTCTTCGAACGGCTGAATGGCTTTTTCCTCGTGCTCAAGTAGACGAAATAATTCATCAGACACTTCTTCATCACCTTCTTCCTCAGCCTCAAACACAGGGAATTCAAAGTTCGGAGAAGGAGTAGGATCATTGTATTCAATGGGTTTAAAAGTATTACAAAAATCATTTACAAATCTAGACCATATAAAATCATCCATAATAAAAAAAATTATACGCTAGTTTGATAACATAAACTCATGAAAGAAGAATACAAGTAGAGGCCAAAATATGCATTGCCATTTCATTACACTTCTACCATGCTTAAATAAAACCTCATACTCTAATGGCATACTCCTTCATGACAGGTTTGCATAATTTTCACTTCGCTGCAAATATACAATTCTCCTTATCTTCAAATTATGCATTGGGCCAAAGATACAGAAACCCGGTTGATATTTATAAACCCATCATTACATAATTTCAAACCCTAGCTAGAAAAACCCTGTGTATATATTCACGTAGCATCATCTGTTAATACCAACTCATGACGACACTACTGCTGAGTTTGATTTAAGTACTGGTAATATGCTTTTTAACTACTTCTTTAGAACATGTTGAGTTTGCTACACAACTATAAATAAAGATACACAACATACAATAATATTTTATTTGATAAGAACACAAATGATATATACAAAAATAAGAAGACAACATTTGTTTGATAGAAACACAAATTGTATATACAACTATAGCAAGAATTATTCCACTCTTTTTCTTTAACTTCAGATGTATTTCACTTGTTTCTTAGGTGCCAAGCAAATGAATTTCGATGGATTCATGGCTTATGTAAAATGTAACAGGAAAATGATTAAATGATTTTTTTTTCATAATTTTATTGAATAATAATAATAGTAGTGTAGTAAAGGTAATAATAAAAGGATTTTGATTTTTTTTATATTGATTTTCCTTTATTTTTAGACTAAAATACATGAAAAATGAATACTATAATAATTATTTTTAAATTTTATAAAAATATTCGAAAATTAAAATTAAAAATTAAAAAAAGTAGAATTTTTAATTTTTAAATAATTTAAGTGAAGGTAATAATATAAAAAGAAAAAAGAAAAACTCTAAAAATAGGGAAAATTCAGTATGTGAAAATGTTCTATTTATATCAAGTTTAGGTCAAAATATTTAATTATCACATTAAAAGCTAAATCAACAATAAAATAAAATTAATAATTAATGTAAATGGATTCTAACCTAATTAATTTTTTTTGATTTTATGCAATGAATCAAAATATTTGAGTTTTATGGTTTTTTATTAAAATAAATTTGTCAAAAATGAAATAAAGCATAAAAAAAATTAATTAATAAAAATTAAAATTAGCCCTTTTGACTTTTTGATTTTTCTATAATAATCACAATATTTTTTTTTTTATAGATTTTGAATAAAAAGTGAAAAAACAATGGATTTATTTTATTTATTTCTTAGGTGTCAAGCAAATGAATTTGGATGGATTAATGGCTTATGTAAAATGTAACAACAAAATGATTAAGTGAAATTAATTTTTATAATTTTAGTAAATAATAATAATCGTAGTGTAATAAAGTTAATAATAAAAGGATTTTTATTTTTACTTTTTTTTATATTGATTTTTCTCTATTTCTAGACTAAAATACATGAAAAATGAATAATATGATAATTATTTAAAAAATAAATAAAAAATTTGGAAATTAAATATAAATATTAAAAAAGTAGAAGTTATAATTTTAAAATAATTTACGTGAGGGTAAAAACATAACAAAAAGAAAAACTCTAAAAATAGGAAAAAAATCAATATGTGAAAAATGTTTCTTCTATTTATATCAAGTTTAGGTTAAAACATTTAATCATAACATTAAAAGCTGAATCAACAATAAAATAAAATAAATAATTAATGTAAATGGATTCTAACCTACTACATTTTTTTGATTTTATTCAATGAATCTAAATATTTGACTTTTAGGGTTTTTAATTAGAACAAAATTGTCAAAAATGAAATAAAGCATAAAAATAAAATATTGTCTTTTTCATTTTGTGTATATCATCTTTATTCCTATCACACAAATGTTGTCTTTCTTTTGCTGTACATAACATGAACTCAAAATGCGAACTTAAAATACATGTGAATTAAAAAAACATTGAAATAATTCTTCCTACAATTGTATAAATAAATATAATATGTTTCTATCAAACAAATGTTGTTTTCCTATTGTTGTAGATATCATTTGTGTTCTTATAAAAAAATGACTGTCTTCTTCATGTTGTGTATATAATTGTGCTTGAAATATTTAGGAAGTAAATCTCTAGCAAATCTACAACAAATGACATCATTGATCAATATCCATGAATCCAACTATAAGACATTAAGTTTCATAAGCTCAAATCTATCAAAATTGCAAGAATCCAACAAAATATATTCAATCAAATCTTGTAAACTACATAATGAAGAGACCAAACATATCTAGCAAGCATATATTTTATTATCTCATCAAATTAACAGAACTAATGAAACAACTAACAAACACTTCACCACAACAAATTCACATAACACAAATTTCAAAATCTTAATAAAAACAAGAATCGTTGCTGAAAAATATAACTCTGACATGCGATCAATCATTTTGAAAATACAAACTATGACTCACCTTTTAATCAAGGAAATCACAATTAAAGAATAAAAAACTAGACCAATCAAATTGCATTGTAGAGATTTTTGTTGAATTAATAAACTTCATCTTCAACGGTTAGGATGAAGCTGCATAATTTATAACAAGATTAATTAAAATTTAGTAGATGTGGAATCATATCTAAAGAAATAGTGCAAATGAATACGAGTATTTAAATCAAACTCACGGTAGCTACCATTGATTCAGGTTGAGTTGATATTAGCAGTAGCGCCGTTGAATATTAGCATCAGTAGCGCCGTTGAATTTATAGTTAGGGTTTGAAACTATGTAATGGATTATTGTATCTATTTGGCCCAATAACAAAAATATTAATTAATGCATCTTAATATCAAATAATTTTATAATGAAGATAAAAAAATATTTACGAATTTTTTATGGTAATCTACACATTTTTATTCGTACTACCATTATATATTTTCAAACCCCTCTTTATCATTTAAATATTTATTCTCTATTTATTTATTTTAATGTTAAATATATATATAGTGTTGTAGACCCAATGTAGAAGAATGGAATGCTGAATTAAGGAAAGGAAACTATCTAGAAGAAGGGAGCACAGAAATAGGAAAGAATTATATAAAAAGAAATCATGTGCTCATGAATTGTTAGGTCTCCTATGAAAGTGACAAGTCAAGAATTTTAAGGTGGTGAGGATAACATTGAATATCCTAAGAGTTTATTCAGCTCACACTTTTAAAGAATGTATATATATTTTAAAGTTTATTGAGGATAATTTTACGCACGCGGTAACCTTCTCTGAAAAAAGAAAAAGAAGCAAAAAACTTTCATAAAATCATCATTTAATTTTAGAGAAAATTGCAAACCCTTCCAATTGTAATTTTTAAACTATAAAATTAAAAACTCTCTCGATTACAATGTTTGAATGGAAAAATTAAAAACTATCTCAATTACAATTTTTGAACGGAAAAATTGTAAATTATCTATTGATTACAATTTTTGGACGGAAAAATTGCAAACCCTCTCAATAAACTATTTTTGAATGGAAAAATAGGAAACCCTCTAAACAAAATATTTTTTAACGGAAAAATAGAAAACCCTCTCTAAACACATAACGACACAAATCTCCAATACATCCAAATGACTGTATTTTCTTCCTAATACCCGTATGTAGCGGTAAATTCATGACCATTAAGCTATGGATAAACTTAACGTCAACTAAACCAGAGTCACCATCCCACTTTCATTGTTTCTAAAGGAAAAGGGAAAAGTACGAACAAAATTCCAAGATAAGAAGTTTTCAAATCAAAACTAATAAAATGCCAGAGATTACATGTAAGAGTGTTACACAGAGGGAAGGTGTTAGCACCCAAAGTATCCTAGGCACTCCTAGGGAGCCCTTTGTTATATGTGTATGTGTTTCAGCATAAAAGATATTTGCAATAAATAGAATGTGGAGATGAGAAAAGAATTTATTAATTATATTTTCGTGTTTGACAAGACCTTCGGACTTGTGCATACGTACCAACATAAAATGAGGGATCAAAACCTCATAGTTGGTGGTATCAATTTCAAAGTGAGTTAATTGCTTTTAACAAAAATTTAAGTTTAGGAAAGGAACCAAAGGCCTAAAAGATTTTGAATGGGTGTTAGTTCGTTTTGTCTTTTGAAATTTTAAGTCAATATGGTTAGATTCATTTACAAGTTTGGTTTAAGAAAAGAGTTTAAAAATGCAATGGCATAATGCCAAAGTTTCTAATTTGCAATAATGTCTAAGTTTAGAAATCACGAGCAAAAAATAATTTTAAAAAGGGGGGAGATATTTCAAATTTAAGAAGTGGGAGGAGATGAAGAGTCTAATCCTAAGAAAGAATTTAAAAGTTAAGATTTGAAAAGATCTGACCAATGGAATGCAATCCAATAGACAAGAATGTCATATAGAAACCCCATTTTCCTTTAGACTTTGAAATCAAGCAATATCAATACACAAATAGCAAGATGAAGAGTAAAGGCATCAAATAAAGATAGCCACATCCAAGCTAGCAACTCCATAGTCTTCTTCTTAAGCTCCCATGTATCAGATGACATACTCCTTGAATGACTCAGAATAAGGCATTAGACACAGGTTCAAAGTAACATTTGCATCTTGTAGCAGATGAATTCAAAAAGGGATCTCAATACTTGCATCAGATGAAAGTTCGATTCACAATGGCTTGGCTTCAGAAAATTTGGCATTGACCAAGTCCTTTTACATAGGGAATGTTGCCTAATTCTAAGTCCAAAGTCTCAGATCATATCCAACAGTCCACACAAACACTTTTTTAAGGGTTTTTTGTTGTTATTATGTACATTAAGGTCCTAAGGCGACAAACACAAATAAAATACACATACAAGTATATACAATCACAATATATTCACAATATATGGCTCAAGTGAGCAAAGTGAAAATGACATTAAAAATAAAATGGTTAAATGATAATGAATAATGACAAAATGGTAAAATGGCTTGAATTTAAAGTACATAAGGTAAATGACTTGAATTTAAAAGTTAGTCCAAATGTTAGTTTATTAGATGTTAGTTTTGCTTTTGGTTTTCAATTGTTTAAGTTATTCTTTGGAGAACACTCAACCCTCTATTCACAAGCATGGATCCCTGAACCAAGACATCTTCCAGAGGAAGGAAAAAAGGCAAAGTTTCCACACAATACCATGAAAGGGGGGAGACTTACAATCTCACTTACTAGAATGCTAAGCTTTTGGGTCAAAACTTAGCGATATGTTAAGCAATCGTAATTGGACTTATGTAGAAGTCACAAATATCTGAGGTCGGGTAATAGAAATTTTAGTGTTAATGCATGTTAGAGATATGGTATAATGAACCATACTCCTAAAACATACCACACTTAAAAAGAAAATGGTAAAAGGGTGGGCCTAATCTCATCCATACTGGTATTGGTTTATGAACCAATTAGCCTTAGGACATAGAGATATCATAGGTCAATGGAATAAATGGGATATAAAGGGATTGAAGATGAAGAGGGAGGGGGGATGAGACAAACACAAATTGGTCATGGGAGGACTTTTATCAAATTAAAATCATTCAATCATTTTGGGATATGAAATATACATTTCATCAATCCCCTAAATCCAATGGTTTTAATCCAACAAAAGTCAAATCAACCTTGACCAAGGCCCAAACACAATAGTCGATAAAAATAGCTCAACACGATTTATTCACAATAAAACAAATTAAAAATCAAATTAAAATGCATTAAATTATAATATGTTTGATCAAAAACCTAAAATCTCTTCAAAACACCAAATAAATGGCCAAGAGATTTTTGACATAGATCAAACAAGATTAAAGGACCTTGGAGAAAAAATTCCATTATTTTTGGAGATTTAAAAGTATTATTTTTGGAGATATAAAAGAATTATTTTTGGAGATTTAAAAGTATTATTTTTGGAGATTTGTCATGGGTCAAATAAGAGATTTGTCATAGGTCAGACAAGGTTAAAGGATCTATGCTCCACAACCTCAGAATCCAAACCAGGCATGTCTTGATAGGACCAAGCAAACACATCTGAATACTCTCGAAGAAGATCAATCAACCCCTTCTTAACCTCTGGACACAGTCGAGACCCAATCTTGACTTCCTTCACATCATCCTCGGAACCCAAGTTGCCTAGTTCAATCTGCTCTTCGAATGGCTGAATGGCTTTTTCCTCGTGCTCAAGTAGACGAAATAATTCATCAGACACTTCTTCATCACCTTCTTCGTCAGCCTCAAACACAGGGAATTCAAAGTTCAGAGAAGGAGTAGAATCATTGTATTCAATGGGTTTAAAAGTATTACAAAAATCATTTACAAATATAGACCATATAAAATCATCCACAATAATAAAAATTATACGCTAGTTTGATAACACAAACTCATGAAAGAAGAATACGAGAAGAGGCCAAAATATGCATTGCCATTTCATTACACTTCTACCATTCTTAAATAAAACCTCATATTCTAATGTCATAGCTCCTTCATGACAGGTTTGCATAATTTTCACTTCGCTGCAAATATACAATTCTCCAAATCTTCAAAATATGCATTGGGCCAAAGATACAGAAACCCGGTTGATATTTATAAACCCATCATTACATGATTTCAAACCCTAGCTAGACAAACCCTGTGTAAATATTCACGTAGCATCATCTTTTAATACCAACTCATGACGACACTACTGCTGAGTTTGATTTAAGTACTGGTAATATGCTTTTTAACTACTTCTTTAGAACATGTTGAGTTTGCTACACAACTATAAATAAAGACGATATAAACAACATACCATAATATTTTATTTTATAAGAACACAAATGATATATACAAAAATAAGAAGACAACATTTGTTTGATAGAAACACAAATTGTTTATACAACTATAGCAAGAATTATTCCACTCTTTTTCTTTAAATTCAGATGTATTTCATTTGTTTCTTAGGGGCCAAGTAAATGAATTTCGATGGAATCATGGCTTATGTAAAATGTAACAGTAAAATGATTAAATGAATTTTTTTTCAGAATTTTATTGAATAATAATAATAGTAGTGTAGTAAAGGTAATAATAAAAGGATTTTGATTTTTTTTATATTGATTTTCCTTTATTTTTAGACTAAAATACATAAAAAATGAATACTATAATAATTATTTTAAAATTTTATAAAAATATTCGAAAATTAAAATTAAAATTTAAAAAAGTAGAATTTTTAATTTTAAAATAATTTAAGTGATGGTAAAAAACCTAAAAAGAAAAAAGAAAAACTCTAAAAATACGGAAAATTCAGTATGTGAAAATGTTCTATTTATATCAAGTTTAGGTCAAAATATTTAATTATCACATTAAAAGCTAAATCAACAATAAAATAAAATTAATAATTAATGTAAATGGATTCTAACCTAATAAATTTTTTTGATTTTATGCAATGAATCAAAATATTTGAGTTATATTGTTTTTTATTAAAATAAATTTGTCAAAAATGAAATAAAGCATAAAAGAAATTAATTAATAAAAATTAAAATTAGCCCTTTTGACTTTTTGATTTTTCTACAATAATCACAATATTATTTTATTTTTTTATTTTATAAATTTTGAATAAAAAGTGAAAAAACAATGGATTTATTTTATTTATTTCTTAGGTGTCAAGCAAATGAATTTGGATGGATTAATGGCTTATGTAAAATGTAACAACAAAATGATTAAATGAAATTAATTTTTATAATTTTAGTAAATAATAATAATCATAGTGTAATAAAGTTAATAATAAAAGGATTTTTATTTTTACTCTTTTTTATGTTGATTTTTCGTTATTTCTAGACTAAAATACATGAAAAATGAATAATATGATAATTATTTAAAAAATTAATAAAAAATTTGGAAATTAAATATAAATATTAAAAAAGTAGAAGTTATAATTTTAAAATAATTTAAGTGAAGGTAAAAACATAACAAAAAGAAAAACTCTAAAAATAGGAAAAAAATCAATATGTGAAAATGTTTCTTCTATTTATATCAAGTTTAAGTTAAAACATTTAATCATAACATTAAAAGCTGAATCAACAATAAAATAAAAAAAGTAATTAATGTAAATGGATTCTAACCTAATATATTTTTTTGATTTTATTCAGTGAATCTAAATATTTGACTTTTAGGGTTTTTAATTAGAACAAAATTGTCAAAAATGAAATAAAGCCTAAAAATAAAATATTGTCTTTTTCATTTTGTGTATATCATCTTTATTCCTATCACACAAATGTTGTCTTTCTTTTGTTGTACATAACATGAACTCAAAATGCGAACTTAAAATACATGTGAATTAAAAAAACATTGAAATAATTCTTCCTACAGTTGTATAAATAAATATAATATGTTTCTATCAAACAAATGTTGTTTTCCTATTGTTTTAGATATCATTTGTGTTCTTATTAAAAAAAATGACTGTCTTCTTCATGTTGTGTATATAGTTGTGCTTGAAATATTTAGGAAGTAAATCTCTAGCAAATCTCCAACAAATGACATCATTGGTAAATACTTCGGAAGTAAATCTCTTGAAAACTTAGCATGTTACACCCCAACAAATAAGATCATCGGTAACAGAATCATCTACCATCTCATAAGCGTGTGTCAAAAATGTTGTTGTCGGTGACAGTTGTTACCACATTATCCTTCTGGATCTACCCTTCAAACTCACAAACTCTTACTGTAATTTTTTGTCAAATAAAAATCAAAATGTAAGTATATTCGTAAACAAAAAAAAATCATAGAAAAAAAGGTTTCTTGTTAATGGATTGATCAATATCCATGAATCCAACTATAAGACATTAAGTTTCATAAGCTCAAATCTATCAAAATTGCAAGAATCCAACAAAATATATTCAATCAAATCTTGTAAACTACATAATGAAGAGACCAAACATATCTAGCAAGCATATATTTTATTATCTCATCAAATTAACAGAACTAATGAAACAACTAACATACACTTCACCACAACAAATTCACATAACACAAATTTCAAAATCTTAATAAAAACAAGAATCGTTGCTGAAAAATATAACTCTGACATGTGATCAATCATTTTGAAAATACAAACTATGACTCACCTTTTAATCAAGGAAATCACGATTGAAGAATAAAAAACTAGACCAATCAAATTGCATTGTAGAGATTTTTGCTGAATTAATAAACTTTATCTTCAACAGTTAGGATGAAGCTGCATAATTTATAACAAGATTAAGTGAAATTTAGTAGATGTGGAATCATATCTAAAGAAATAGTGAAAATGAATACGAGTATTTAAATCAAACTCATGGTAGCTGCCATTGATTCAGGTTGAGTTGATATTAGCACTAGCGCCGTTAAATACTAGCATCAGTAGCGCCGTTGAATTTATAGTTAAGTTTTGAAACTATGTAATGGATTATTGTATCTATTTGGCCCAATAACAAAAATATTAATTAATGCATCTTAATATCAAATAATTTTATAATGAAGATAAAAAAAATAGATATAGTATTGTAGACCCAATGTAGAAGAATGGAACGCTGAATTAAGGAAAGGAAACTATGTAGAAGAAGGGAGCACAGAAATAGGAAAGAATTATATAAAAAGAAATCATGTGCTCATGAATTGTTAGGTCAACTATGAAAGTGACAAGTCAAGCATTTTAAGGAATATATATATTTTAAAGTTTATTGAGGATAACTTTACGCACGCGAAAGCCTTCTCTGAAAAAAGAAAAAGAAGCAAAAAAAAATTCATAAAATCGCCATTTAATTTTATGGAGAAAATTGCAAACCCTCCCAATTGTAATTTTTAAACTAAAAAATTAAAAACTCTCTCGATTACAATTTTTGAATGGAAAAATTAAAAACTATCTCAATTATAATTTTTGAATGGAAAAATTGTAAATTATCTATTGATTACAATTTTTGGACGAAAAATTGCAAACCCTCTCAATAAACTATTTTTGAATGGAAAAATAGGAAACCCTCTAAAGAAAATATTTTTTAACAGAAAAATAGAAAACCCTCTCTAAACACATAACGACACAAATCTCCAATACATCCAAAAGACTGTATTTTCTTCCTAATACCCGTATGTAGCGGTAAATTCATGACCATTAAGCTATGGATAAACTTAACATCAACTAAACCAAAGTCACCCCCCCACTTATATTTTTTCCAAAGGAAAAGGGAAAAGTACGAACAAAATCCAAAGATAAGAAGTTTTCAAATCAAAACTAATAAAATGCCTGAGGGTTACACAGAGGGAAGGTGTCAACACTCGAAGTGTCCTAGGCACTCCTAGGGAGCCCTTTCTTATGTGTGTATGTATTTCAGCATAAAAGATGTTTGCAATAAATAGAATGTGGAGATGAGAAAAGAATTTATTAATTCTATTTTTGTGTTTTACAAGACCTTCGGACTTGTGCCTACGTACCAACATAAAATGAGGGATCAAAATCTCGTAGTTCGTGGTATCAATTTCAAACTGAGTGAATTGCTTTTAACAAAAATTTAAGTTTAAGAAAGGAACCAAAGGCCTAAAAGAGTTTGAATGAGTGTTAGTTCTTTTTGTCTTTTGAAATTGTAATTCAATATGGTTAGATTCATTTACAAGTTTGGTTTAAGAAAAGAGTTTAAAAATGCAATGGCATAAGGCCAAAGTTTCTAATTTGCAATAAAGTCTATGTTTAGAAATCACGAGCAAAAAATATTTTCAAAAAGCGGGGAGAGATTTGAAATTTAAGAAGTGGGAGGAGATGAAGAGACTAATCCTAAGAAAGAATTTAAAAGTTAGAAGTTGAAAAGATCTGACCAATGGGATGCAATCCAATAGACAAGAATGTCATATAGAAACTCAATTTTCCTTTGGACTTTGAAATCAAACAATATCAATACACAAATAGCAAGATGAAGAGCAAAGGCATCAAATAAAGATAGCCACATCCAAGCTAGCAATTCCATAGTCTTCTTCTTAAGCTCCCATGTATCATATGACATACTCCGCGAATGACTCAGAATAAGGCATTAGACATAGGTTCAAAGTAACATTTGCATCATGTAGAAGATGAACTCAAAAAGGGATCTCAATGGCTTGGCTTCAGAAAATTTGGCATTGACCAAGTCCTTTTGCATAGGGAATGTTGCCTAATTCTAAGTCCAAAGTCTCATATAAAATCCAACAGTCGACACAAACATTTGTTTAAGGGTTTTTTGTTGTTATTATGTACATTAAGGTCCTAAGGCCACAAACACAAAAAAAATACACAGACAAGTATATACAATCACAATATATTCATAATGTATGGCTCAATTGAGCAAAATGAAAGTGACATTAAAAATAAAAAAGTTAAATGATAATGAATAATGATAAAATGGTAAAATGGCTTGAATTTAAAGTACATAAGGTAAATGACTTGAATTTAAAAGTTAGTCCAAATGTTAGTTGATTCGATGTTAGTTTTGCTTTTGGTTTTCAATTGTTTAACTTATTCTTTGAAGAACACTCAACCCTCTATTCACAAGCATGGATCCTTGAACCAAGAAATCTTCCAAAGGAAGGAAAAAAGGCCAAGTTTCCACACAATACCATGAAAGTGGGGAGAAGTACAATCTCACTTACTAGAATGCTATGCTTTTGGGTCAAAATGTAGCGCTATGTTAAGCAATCGTAATTGGATTTATGTAGAAGTCACAACTATCTGAGGTCGGGCAATAGAAATTTTAGTGTTAATGCATGTTAGAGATATGGTATAATGAACCATACTCTTAAAACATACCACACTTAAAAAGAAAATGGCAAAAGGGTGGACCTAATCTCATCCATACTAGTATTGGTTTATGAACCAATTAGCCTTAGGACATAGAGATGTCATAGGTCAATGGAATAGATGGGATATAAAGGGATTGAAGATGAAGAGGGAGGGGGGATGAGACAAAAACAAATTGGTCATGGGAGGACTTTTATCAAATTAAAATCATTCATTTATTTTGGGATATGAAATATACATTTCATCAATCCTCTAAATCTAATGGTTTTAATCAAACAAAAGTCAAATCAACCTTGACCAAGGCCCAAACATAATAGTCAAACTTCACAAGTCAATAAAAATAGCTCAACACGATTTATTCACAATAAAACAAATTAAAAATCAAATTAAAATGCATTAAATTATAATATGTTTGATCAAAAACCTAAAATCTCTTCAAAACATCAAATAAATGGCCAGGAGATTTGACATAGATCAAACAAGATTAAAGGACCTTGGAGAAAAAATTCCATTTTTTTTGGAGATTTAAAAGTATTATTTTAGGAGATTTAAAAGAATTATTTTTGGAGATTTAAAAGTATTATTTTTGGAGATTTGTCATAGGTCAAACAAGAGATTTATCATAGGTCAAACAAGGTTAAAGGATCCATGCTCCACAATCTCAGAATCCAAACCAGGCATGTCTTGATAGGACGAAGCAAACACATCTGAATACTCTCGAAGAAGATCAATCAACCCCTTCTTAACCTCTAGACACAATCGAGATCCAATATTTACTTCCCTCACATCATCCTCGGAACCCAAGTTGCCTAACTCAATCTGCTCTTCGAACGGTTGAATGGCTTTTTCCTCGTGCTCAAGTTGGCGAAATAATTCATCAGACACTTCTTCATCACCTTCTTCCTCAGCCTCAAACACAGGGAATTCAAAGTTCGGAGAAGGAGTAGGATCATTGTATTCAATGGGTTTAGAAACCAACCTGCATAATGATTTGATATTTTGATTTTAGAGAAGTGAATTGTGACCAAATATTATGCAGATGGACAATTATTATTAATTTATTCATGTTTTTTCTGATTACCATTTTCAGAAAAGCAAAAAGTAAAAGTAAAACATCATGGATGTGGATGAATAGAATTTCATTTTATTAATGATCAAATTGAAAGATTCCTAACAATGTTCACTTCTCCCTTAGGCATAGGAGAAGGATTTTCAAATACAATAAAGCAATTACTTAGAGCGATGAACAATAACAGGAATATCGACAACGATCCAATTGTTGCAACTTTTTCCATGCGTCACAAAATTGGTGCAATCTTCGTCTTCATCATCCTCAATCACTACATTTGAGTGTTGTGAATTGCCATGGATGAACCCTCCGCTACGGAAACTAGTTCGCACATCTTCATCTTTGCTCACGGATGACCCTTGCTGGAATCCCAAACTGGCTTTGTTCTTGTTCTCGGCGACCTATACCATCTGGCCTCACTGATCTGAACTACCATCTTCAACAATCTTCTTAGCGTCTTTACAAGAGGACATATGTTCCCCAACTCTTTTTTCTCCAGCAATAGGTAGAGCTTGAAACGGAGTTCCAATCTCATCCTCAACTTCAACATATGAGAAAGACGACAAATGGCTTACCATCAAATCTTTCTCTCCACCCATGATGACGAGCTTGCCATTCTTCACGAATTTCAACTTATGATGCAGAATGGATGTCACAGCTCCTGCCTCATGTATCCATGACCTTCATAACAAGTAGCTATAGGCCGGGTGGATATCTATTACCTTGAATGTAATTTGGAAATCACTCGGACCTATATTTACTGAAAGGTCCACCTCACCAACAACAGTCTTGCGAGAACTATCAAAAGCTTTGACGATCACGCCACTGTATCTCATCAGATCTCCTTGATATGATAATCTGGACATAGTTGACTTCGGGAGTACATTCAAAGATGAGTCGGTATCAACCAATATATTGGACAACGCGTACTCCTTACAATTCATTGATATATGTAATTCCAGGTTGTGATTTTTGCCTTCCTCGGGAAGTTCTTCATCACAAAAGCTCAAGTTGTTGCAGGAAGTGATGTTAGCCACAATATGATCAAACTGATCCACTATTACATCATGCTCTACATAAGCTTGCTCAAATACCTTTTTCAATGCTTCTCTGTGCGCTTTAGAATTCATGAGAAGAGACAACACTGAAATCTTGGAGGGAGTTTGGAGCACCCGCTCCACCATATTGAATTCACTCTTATTAATTAAACGAAGTACCTCATCATCGTCATTAGGCTTCAAACTACTGGATTCACCAGACTGACACTTTAGAGCACTAACCGGATTTGCTATAGGCACTTCAACCTTCTTAGCAACATCCTCTACACCCTTAGAGAAAACGGGACCAAACACACGACCACTGCGGGTCACCTTCGTTATATCGGCAATATTCACAACAGAATTAGTCGTAGGCAACGAGACCTCTTGACCATTCTCTATCATTGTCGCATTATATTGATATGGAACAGCTCTATCGGATGCATACGAGACTGGACCCGCTAACCGTATCACTAAGAGCGATACTGATTTGTTGATGTTGTTACTGTTGCTGCTATCGAACTAAATTACCACCCGCTAAGGGGTCTTAAACACTGGCATTATCACGTTGATATCATCTATATCCTTTGACTGTTGAATCTGGATTACATTCTCATCCATCAACTTTTGGATATCTCTCTTGACAATCGAACACCCACGGGGGTTCACACTGCAGATTGCATAACTGGAATGGTCATGCTCACAATCACTAATAGTGCACAGGGTCTTGTGCATTTCCATCAAAGATCGATGAATATGTAGCACATCAAATACTCAGAAAGTTCCTGGACATCCATCTACCATATTAACAAAGGGATTACCATGAGCAGGCAATGAGTTAGCTTTCACATTAGGCGTGCGGTCCTCAAAGGACATTATCCCACTCTTCACTAGCTTCACCATCATCATCATCTCATCTTTATCATCATCATCACCAACTTCATCTCTATTTCACCATCTTCACCATCTCCATGTGTCCAAGGTGATTTCTTATATAGATTTAGACTTGGGGAGGGGAAGAATTTCATGAAGGGAATTAGGATGTGTATGATATTGTGGTTATTCATAATAACATGTTGATGTTGCTTTATGATGTTCTTGATGTTATGTTATGTTGTATGATTGTTATGTGTTTTGGTATGGATTCATGATGGTGAATGTTTTTGTATGGATTTGAGTGGTTGAAATTGGAAAAGGGAGTGTTTAGAAGATGAATTTGTGAAGAAAATTGAAGAACCAATTGATTGGTTTTTTGGTACAATCGATTGGATGAACTTTCTGTTGTGAAGAAGTGAAATTTATTAGGAACCAATCGATTGGTCCTTGGCAAGGATCGATTGATTGAACTTTATGTTTTTGAAGAAGTTAGAAATTTTTAGGGACTTGGTTTTGTGAAATTTTTGTGAGAATTATTCCAATCAATCGATTGATTCATTCGATCAATCAATTGACATGAATTAATTCCTTGATAAATTAAAATATGATAAATTAATTCCTTGATCAATCAAGCCTTACCACTATGTTAAGCTCTTGCTGCTGAATATTTGTACAAGGAGCAAATGTTAACCTATATTTCTTGATTGAGTTAGATTGTTAAATTATTTGAGTGTTGTAACTCCGTTTTGGACACAGACGGTTGCGTTAGAAAGATAACGTAAAAGACTATTATTCTTACTCCATGTTATAATATATTATGTGATTTATAAATGCTATGAATTATATTATGAGGAATGTTAAACATTGTTGTTATGTTGAATGTGAATTAACATGATTAAAAACCTTACAAAGATAAGTGAGGAAACCTATGAGAATAACTTGATTAATAACTTGATTAATAACTTAGAAAGATAATCTAGGTTATGGAAATGAGTATACAACGATGCTTGGACACAATGGTACCTAGGTGTGTATCGTGGACAAGTATTCACTTGGTAAGCGAATCAATATGCTTTATATGGAACATGGCTGATTTATGTATGAGAATGGATCATGTTATGATGCCATGAGAATTGATATGATATCATGACATTTGTTTGATATTTTGGTGAGGAACTTTTGTTCCAAAAGTCCTATTTTGGTGAGGAGCGTTGCCCCGAAAGTCCTATTTGTTATTAGGGATTAATCATGTATTCGGAATTAGTTTTGAGGGTGCACATACCACTTCAAA
Organism: Lathyrus oleraceus; assembly: GCF_024323335.1. Taxonomy (NCBI): domain Eukaryota; kingdom Viridiplantae; phylum Streptophyta; class Magnoliopsida; order Fabales; family Fabaceae; genus Lathyrus; species Lathyrus oleraceus. The sequence continues at coordinate 37,825,494 of NC_066585.1, read as the reverse complement.
GGCTTAGGTAAAGCGGTAAGTGGGGATGTGGCACCAATGATTCGTGTCTCAATTGGGTTTGAGCCCCAACCACGACGAACGTGGGGGGAAAGATGGACACCTAAGTGGGGTAGAGTCACATACGGTGAAAGATACCCTAAGTGGGTTATAGTCTCATACGGGTGACAGTCGCTTGAAATGAGTTTGAAACTCCTAGAGGATTTGATATCCACGGCGAAAGTCGAATCATACGAGCATGGATGAACCAGGCCTGACTTAGACGTAAGTCCGCTTGGGGATTGATATTCTGTGCATCCGAGTAGTGATTCGTTGAGTGGATGCACTCAATGACATGTTTCCATACATTGCGAATATCCCTTAGATACTCAAGTCCTAGTTACAAGGTGCGAGTGATGCACCGGTAATGGAAGGTGAAAACTTGAGTTAGGATTTGATTAGAAAACCCTGTAGAGCCGAGTGGACCCATAGGATAGGAGAACTCACTGAGATTATTATTGCATTCCATTATTGTTGTTATTTTTCAGGTATTCCTTGCAGGTTGAACTCAAGAAAAGCTATCTACTAATGTTTCAAGAGACGGTGATGATCGTGATCTTCCGCTGTGGAGTTGTGTGCAATGAAGATATTGCACATAGTTCTTAGATTTTTATTTTTAGGCTTTATCGTATGACATGTATCATTAATGTTTTATTTAGGACATGTGTATATAATAGTGCCAATAGGTACTTATGATTGTGTCAATACCAAATAACAACACTTGTATGATATTATTCTAGATATATATTATACGGACTGTTACAAACTGCAATTTTTGAATGGAAAAATTAAAAACTCTCTCAATTATAATTTTTAAACGGAAAAAGTATGATTAAACTATGTAATTGGTTTAATCATATAATCTGGATATTACATCTATTTGGCCCAATAACAAAAATATTAATTAATGCATCTTAATATTAAATAATTTTATAATAAAGATAAAAAAATCTTTACAAATTGTTTATGGTAATCTACACATTTTTATTCGGACTACCATTATATTTTTTCAAACCCCTCTTTTTCATTTAAATATTTATTCTCTATTTATTTATTTTAACGTTATTTATTCTCTCTCTATATATATAGTGTTGTAGAATAGGTGAACTATGAAAGTGACAAGTCAAGCATGCATTTTAAGGTGGTGAGGAAAACATTGAATATCCAAAGCGTTTATTGAATGTATATATATTTTAAAGCTTATAGAAACATTTTTTTTCAAGTGCAGTCACATAATATGTTTGGATGGCTATTTTTTGAAAGATTATTATGAAGGGTAAATACTTGCGGTAATTGGAAGAGACTTAAATGATCAAATGTTGTCAACTGTATTTGTTGTTGTAGAATATGAAACCAAGCACTCCTTGAGTTGGTTTCTAGAATTATTGATAAGTGACCATGGTGGTGTAAGATTATGCATGACTTACACATTCATTAGTGATCAATAAAATGTAACATTTGTTGGAAAAATAACAAATAAATAAATAACTTAACACACGCGAAAGCATACCGTGAAGCAAAAATTCAAACAAAAAACTCATAAAATCATAATTCAATTTGTAATTTTTACAAGGACAAAATTACAAATCCTCCACCATACAATTGCAATTCTTAAGGAGAAAATTGCAAAACCTTTTCAAACTGCAATTTTTGAACGGAAAAATTAAAAACTCTCTTTCAATTATAATTTTCGAACGGAAAAACTATAAATCATCTCTCAATTACAATTTTTGGACGAAAAAATTACAAACTCTCTCAATAAACTATTTTTGAATGGAAAAATAGGAAACCCTCTAAACAAAATATTTTTTAATGGAAAAACAGAAAACCATTCCTAAACACATAACTACACAAATCTCCAATACATTCAAAAGACTAGATTTTATTGTTGTATAGAAAACTAAAACTAACTATCTCTATTTATATTAATATTCAAATTCTACTTTCTTCCTAATACCCGAAGTGACACTTGAATGAATATACTATTTGACCCAATAATATTTTCGGAAGTTAATTTGATAGTCTGAGTTAATTATAATTTCTATTAACAATTTATGTCATTATGCATTCTAGTTTAGAGTTGCATGTTGGTTTAATTTTGATTAAGTTCCTTGGCTTTTTAATTTAGTTTCACTTTTAAGCTTTAACTCAGACACAAATACCAATCTGGCAGATTTTCCCTCCACCAAAGCCTATTGGAATTGTCTCAAGCTCCTCTTCGATCAACTCGCAAACGTTGATTCTCCAGTCACAAATACTCATTTGGTATTAAAAATGATCTTCGGTCTCACCGAGGCTTATGTCGGGTTCGTAACTTACATCCAACAACACGGTCCTCTTCCAGCCTTTGCAACCGCAAAATCAAGACTTGAACTTGAAGAATCTATGATGCTTCAACGAGCCGCTCGTGACTCTGGCTCTTCCTCCACTTCGGCGACACTCAAGGCCAAAACTCCACTGTCAAATGATGATGTCCCTCGCCATTCCTCTTCTGGTTACACTTATTAAAACTATCACCCACCATCCAACACCTCTCGCGGCAACCGAGGCAAAAAGAACAACCGCAACAACGGTGGCCGAAACTACGGGAGGGGCGGTCGGACAGGTCCCAATCATTTCAACAGTGGGGGTCGTGGTCAAGGTCAACAACAATGGAAACAATGGATGCCATGGCACAATGGCTCCATGGAATGTACCACATTGCCCTTATCCATCTGACAATTGGAGTAGGCCCACTAATGCTGCACAGACTCAACAAGGAGGAGTCCTTGGGCCAAGACCACAACAGGCTGCTTACAATGTTAATGCACCCAGCCCAATTGATATTGAAACTACTCTACACACCCTCAATCTTGCTCAACCTGATCAATCTTGGTATATGGACACCAGAGCCACTTCTCATATGACATCCTCGCAAGGTAATCTTTCATCTTATTTTAAATTGAGAAAAAATATTAATATAATTGTTGGAAGTGGCCACTCTATTCCAATTTATGGCCTTGGCAGTGCACACATAAAACCCCCACACCCCCCTTTTGTGCTAAACAATATACTACATGCTTCAAAGTTAATTAAAAACTTAGTGTCAGTTCATAAATTTACCATAGATAATAAGGTTTCAATTGAATTTGACCCGTTTGGTTTTTCTGTGAAGGACTTTCAGACGGGGATGACTCTAATGAGATGTGAGAGCCGAGGTGATCTATACCCCATCACAACCAACACCAACTCCAAAAATAAATCCAAGCCTAATCTTTCTCTTGCAGCTTTATCACCTTCTCCGTGGCATGATCTCTTGTGTCATCCGGGAGAACGCATTTTAAATTCTCTTAGACAAAATAAACTTATTGAATGTAATAAATCTAGACAAATACATTCTTGTTTATGTCGTTCTTGTCCTCTTGGTAAACATATCAAGTTGCCTTTCATGAATTCAAATAATACTAGTTTTTTGCCGTTTGATATTTTACATAACGATGTATGGACGTCTCCTGTTGTAAGCTCTTTAGGTCACAAATATTATGTTCTTTTCTTGGATAATTACTCAAATTTTTTGTGGACTCTTCCAATGTCAAAAAAATCTCAAGTATATTCTAATTTTCAAAAACTAAAGGCTTACATCAACACCCAATTTCAACGAGAAATTAAAACAATTCAATGTGACAATGGTAGTGAATACGTCAATAATAATTTTCGAAACATGTGTGATATTAATGGAATGTGGTTTCGTTTGTCTTACCCTTATACATCATCTCAAAATGGCAAATCTGAATGAATAATATGCTCCATTAATAATATTATTCGAACTTTATTAATTCACGCGTCTTTACCACGTACTTTTTGGCATCATGCTCTTGAAATGGCAACATATCTCTTAAACATTTTGCCAAACAAAACCAGAAATTTTGAGTCTCCACTTAAAATGTTATATCACAAAGAACCCTCTTACTCACATTTATGTGTGTTTGGTTGTTTATGTTATCCTCTATTTTCTTCCACTACGATACATAAGCTCCAACCTCGATCCACTCCGTGTGTCTTTCTTGGGTATCCGAAAAATCATCGAGGATATAAATTTCTAGATTTAACATCCAATAAAATTATTATTTGCCGCCATGTCCTATTTGACGAAACTCATTTTCCATATGCAAAGTTGCACACCCCCCAACCTACTACATATAACTTCCTTGAAAACGAGTTGTCCCCCTACTACATGAACCATATAATTACCCAAACACAAAATAACCCACACAACCATACAGACCCACCTCATCCCATACGGACTCACCCACAACAATAACCTCACCCACTCGGTCTCACATCCCTATTCCTCCTCCACAACAGCCCACCATATTATCAAATACAAACTCCCTCTCCCCACACCTCACAACAACAGATACTGAATCCATAAGTCAAAATACCATTCCTGCAATTTTCCAACCCACCTTACAAACAGATACAAAACCTGTTACTAGAAGTCAACATGGAATTTTTAAGCCAAACCAAAAATATTATGGCCTCCACACCCATGTCACAATATCTCATATACTTAAAAACCCAGTGTCTGCACTTAAAGACTCAAATTGGAAAATGGCCATGGATGATGAATATAACGCTCTAATTAAAAATAAGATGTGGCATTTAGCGCCACAACCCACCGGTTTTAATGTTATTCAATCTATGTGGATTTTTAGACATAAAGAAAAATCTGACGGTTCTTTTGAGAGGCATAAAGCCCGACTTGTAGGTGATGGTGCAGGTCAACAGGTTGGCATCGATTGTGGAGAAACTTTTAGTCCCGTGGTCAAACTAGCTACTATTCGTATTGTCCTTAGTATTGCTATCTCAAAATCTTGGCAAATTCATCAGTTGGATGTCAAGAATGTGTTTCTCCATTGAGAACTAAAAGAAACCGTCTACATGCATCAACCGTTGGGATTTAAGGACCCAGTGAATCCTCATCATGTCTGTCTTCTTCGCAAATCACTATATGGGCTTAAACTAGCTCCTCGAGCTTGGTACAAGCGATTTGTAGATTATGTTTCTTCTATTGGCTTCTCTCAAAGCAAGTGTGATCACTCTCTTTTCATCTACAAGAAAGGCACTCATATGGCTTACATCTTATTGTATGTTGATGACATTATTCTTACTACCTCTTCTGATACTCTACGAAAATCTATCATTTCACTTCTTAGTTCAGAGTTTGCTATGAAATATTTGGGACCTTTGAGCTATTTTTTGGGTATTGCAGTCACCCGCCATCAAAGAGGTATTTTTCTCTCTCAGAAAAAGTATGTCGAAGACATCCTAGTACGCACCGGCATGTCAACCTGCAAGTCTTGTCAAACCCCAGTTGACACAAAGCCAAAGATAAGTGCCACGCATAGCACTCCATATGAGGATCCATCACTTTATCGTAGTCTTGCAGGTGCTCTTCAGTATCTCACCTTCACTCGGCCCGATATCTCCTATGTCGTTCAACAGATATGTCTCTTTATGCATAATCCAATGGATGCTCACATGCATGCCCTACGATGCATCTTACGCTACATTCAGGGCACACGAAACTACGGTTTGAGTCTCTATCCTTCACGCACTACCTTCCTAAAATCTTATACAGATGCCGATTGGGTAGGGTGTCCTGATACATTTCGCTCTACTTCTGGTTACTGTGTGTTTCTATGTGATAATTTGCTTTCTTGGTCATCAAAACGTCAACCCACTTTATCACGATCTAATGCTGAGGCCGAATATCGTGGTGTTGCTAATGTGGTTTCTGAATCTTGTTGGCTACGCAATCTCCTTCTCGAGTTACATTATCCTATTCATAAGGCCACCTTAGTTTACTATGACAACGTAAGTGCAATCTATCTCTCCGGTAATCCAGTTCAACATCAACGAACGAAACACATTGAGATGGATATACGTTTCGTTTGCGATAAAGTAGCTCGCGACCATGTTTGGGTCCTCCACGTCCCCTCACGGTATCAAATTGCAGACATTTTTACCAAAGGCCTTCCATTAATACTCTTTTAGGACTTCTGGGAAAATCTCAGCGTCAGTCAATCTCCCGCTTCGACTGCGGGGGAGTAATAGAATATAATACTAATAGAAAATTATTTGTTACTATTTCTACTGATGCCTCATATTAATAGAAAATGGTTTGTCAATATCTCTATATGTAATTATATTCATGAAACATCAATACCTTCCTAAATAGAGGGATTTGGTAACAATTGTATATATTTGTGATATCACATCAATGAAAGGCAGGCAATAATATTTCTTTAGTTAGCTCATAACAAATACATTGTACAAAACTTAATAGTTTTTTCTATGATGTACCATTCAGCGATCAAAGCTTCTGGATGATGATGATTCTTTGTATACCCTTTTAAGATCTTCATGTAACGCTTTACAAGACACGTCCACCTTAATAAACTCGACCACAAATTCTAATCCCTTACTGTATGGACAACTAAGTGAACCATAATGTCAAACAATGATGGAGGAAAAAACATCTCTAAATGATCCAATATTATTGCAGCCTCATGTTCCAACTCATCTAAATTTTCAGGATAAATGACTTTACATATACCATTGAAGAATAAGCCCAGTTTGGTTATACTTACCCTTACCTTCCTTCATAAAATATCACGGATAGCCACTGGTAGAAGTTATTGCATCAAGACATGACAATCATGAGAGTTTTAAGCCAACTAAATTGTGATCGATATCTGACACAAATTTCTTCAAATTTCATTAGTACTCTTGGGGAACTATAATATCCTGCAAACAATCACAAAAACTTTTTTTTTCTAGATAGAGTGTGACAATCTGGGGGTAAATATGTTATATTTTCTATTTCGTGTGGGGCTAACTCTTGTCGTATACCCATCACCACCATATTTTCACGGGATTTCGTAGTATCTTTTGTCTTGTGTTTAATGTTGAGAAGTGTTCCAATCAAACTATCAAGTGCATCTTCATGGGATTTCTTAGTATCCTTTTTGTTTACCTTTTAGTTTCTTTCCAAAGAAAACCTTAATGTGTTTTTGTGTTTTGCAAACTTCCTTCTCTATTAAGGGATTTTGAGAGAAATCAAACTCTTGCTCTCCATTAAAAGCCTTCTGCAAACTACAGTATGAATGATTTGGTCTTAAAAAAAATTTATGACTAAGATAAACATCATTTTTTCCATCTTGTAATTGGTGGTAGCATGTATCAAATTTATATATAAGACAAGCTCTATATCTCTTTAAGATGTACCCAGATAAATTACCGTATGCAGGAAAGTCATTGATTGTGCAAAATAACATGGCATGTAACTTAAAGTTATCACATGTATACACATCATCAACATCATCACCTTCCTCCCACAAAAGTCTTAAATCTTCAATCAATGGAGTTAAATAAACATATATGTTGTTCCCTGGTTGTTTTGGACCCGAAATCATCATTGACAATATCATATATTTGTGCTTCATGCACAACCATGGAGATAGGTTGTAAATTATAAGAAGAGCAGACCATGACATATGGTTAGTTCTCAAATTACCAAAAGGGTTTATTCCAACAGTGGTAAGTCCAAGCCTAATGTTCCTTGGTTCTAGTGCAAAATCTTTCTTCCATTGGAATGAATCATCTACATGGAGAATTTTTCCATCACACACTCTTTCATCTACATTCCATCAAGTATTCTTTGCATCATTTGCATTAGAAAACAATCTCTTTAACCTTTGAATTACCGGTAGGTTCCACATCACATTGGAAGGAACACCGTTTCTAGTTACACTATCTTCGTCTCTAACACCATTGACCTTATTCTTGTAGCATGACTCTCCATATCTCGAGCACTCCTTCAAGTTTTCATATTCTTTCATATATAATATGAAATAACTACGATATGCATGTATTTTGACATGATCCAAGCTCATTGGACACAATATCTTATTGGTCTCATAACTATGATTCTACAACATGTTACCTTTTGGAAGCATTTCTTGCAACAACTCAAGCAACTAAGTGAAACTTTTGTTCGGTCATCGAACTCTTGCCTTAAGATTAAATAGTATTAACACAACTGACAATCTTGTAAAACATTTGGATCCCAGATACAGCGACTCTTCCATGTCTATTTGCAAGGTATCTACCATATTAGTCTTAACATAACTAACACTCTTGTAAAACATTTCATCCCTTGAATGTTTTCCTATATTTCGAAAATTTTTACAAGGATACCAAATAATCACCTTCTCCTTAGGAAGTTTTTTTCCCCACAAAATCAAGAAATTGAATCACTCCATTCTCATACACTTTACTTCATCTATTGGCTTTCATCCAACTACGATCCATAATCACACACAACTTCTGAAAATAAAATAAAAATAGTACACAACCAACAATAACTACGAGAATAACAAAAAATACCATAACAACATTATAGTAAATAATATAAGTCTCAAAAAACATTATAATAACATTATAGATTATACTAGTCCAGGTCTTTATATGAAGTTAAACTAACACAAACAATACAAAAATCTTGTTGTAAAACACTTAGATCATGTTGTAACTATCACAAGTACAAAATCAATATGTTTGCCTAACATAACATATCTCTTACATATCTAACATAAAATAAGAATTTTGGTTTCTATGTAACAAATATTGTCTTCCTATTGTTGTATATACCATTTTTGTTCTTATCAAACAAAATATTGTCTTCTCCATGTTGTGTATATCATCTTTACTCCTATCACACAAATGTTGTCTTTCTTTTGCTGTACATAGCATGAACTCAAAATGCGAACTTAAAATACATGTGAATTTTAAAAACATTGAAATAATTCTTCCTACAGTTGTATAAATAAATAAATATGTTTCTATCAAATAATTGTCATTTTCCTATTGTTGTAGATATCATTTGTGTTCTTATAAAAAAATGAATGTCTTCTTCATGTTGTGTATATAGTTTTGCTTGAAATATTTTGGAAGTAAATCTCTAGCAAATCTCCAACAAATCACATCATCGGGAAATACTTGGAAGTAAATCTCCCGCAAACTCTGCATGTTACACCCCAACAAATAAGATCATCGGTAACAGAATCATCTACCATCTCATAAGTGTTTGTCAAAAATGCCGCTGCCGGTGATCGTTGTTGCGACATTTTTCTTCTGGATCTACGCTTCAACCTCTCATAAGTGTTTGTCAAAAAAGTTTTCTTGTTAATGGATTGATCAAAATCCATTAGTCCAACTATAAGACCTTAAGTTTCATAAGCTCAAATCTATCAAAATTGCAAGAATATCCAACAAAATATATTCAATCAAATCTTGCAAACTACATAATGAAGAGACATTGAATATCCAAAGAGTTTATTGTTATCACTTAACCACAACAAACTCACATAAAACAAATTTCAAAATCTTAAGGTGGTGAGGATAACATTGAATATCCAAAAAGTTTATTGAGCTCACACTTTTAAAGAATGTATATATATTTTAAAGCTTATAGAAACATTTTTTTTCAAGTGCAGGCACACAATATGTTTGGATGTATATTTTTTTAAAGGTTATTATGAAGGGTAAATACTTGCGGTAATTGGAAGAGACTTGAATGATCAAATGTCGCCAATTGTATTTGTTTTTGTAGAATATGAAATCAAGGACTCATGGAGTTGGTTTCTAGAATTATTGAGAAGTGACCATGGTGGTGTAAGATTATGCATGACTTACACATTCATTAGTGAATATAAAAGGTAACATTTGTTGGGAAAATAACAAATAAATAAATAATTTTATGCACGCGAAAGCATATCCTAAAGCAAAAATTCAAACAAAAAATTCATAAAATAATAGAGAAATTTTGTCTTCATCAAAATACATTCAGCATAGAGATGCTTGACTTCATATTCTCCCCCTTTTTGATAATGATGAACAATCCTCTTTGATGCGTTGCAATTTCCAGAAAAAAAGTTCTTCCCCTGAGGTGTATAACTCCCCCTTAATTTGTGAAGCTCATAATCATGTTGACTTGTATCATTTGTACCTTAGAAAATTCACAAGCATACAAGCATAACACCTTTCTCCCACTTTGACATTATCAAAAAGAAGGGAAAGATGGGTGAAAGATGATATAATGACAAGTATAAAAGAGAACATGCATCATAACTTTGTCATATTTCTCGTCACTTACCGAGATTGTCTTTGCTATTGTTGAGGACAAAACACTTACATCCAAAAATGTGAAAGTGAGCAATGTTTGGCTTTCTTCCTTTGAAGAGTTCATATGGAGTATTTTTCAAGATAGTTATAATGATAACTCAATTTCCAACATAGCATGTCGTACTAACCGCATCTATCGCAAAGTACTTTGGTAGATTTGCGTCACTAAGCATTGTTCTTGAAAGTTCTACTAGAAATCAATTATTCCTTTCTACTATTCCATTTTGTTGTGGAGTCCTTGGTGCTTAAAAATTATGAGAGATACCATTTTCTTCAAAAGATGCATTTTAGAATTATCCACCATGATCACTTCTTATAGATACAATCTTTAATGACTTTTCATTTCGAGTTTACTTTCCATACTTCTTAAAAGCCTTGAAAGCATCACTTTTCTGCACAAGAAACAAAATCCAATAATATCTAGATAAATCATCAACAATAACTAAGGCATATACATTACCTCAGAAGCTTCTTGTTCTTGATGGACCAAATAAGTCCATATGCAACAATTAAAGTGGTCTTGTTGTTGACACCACATTCTTTGACATGAAAGTTTATTTGGTTTGTTTTCCCTTTTGACAAGCATGACATAGTTTATCTTTGACAAATTTTATCTTTGGTAAACCAATGACAAGATGACGTTTGACTAGTTTATTTAAATATTCAATATGAATATGAGATGCCTTTTTATGCCAAAGCCATGAGTTATTGTTGTTTACTATGAGACATTTTATTTTCAAAGATAAATCATCTAAAGCTATCATAAAAATATTATTGATTCTATTACCTTTGAGTTTTACCTCATTGGTGACTTCGACTTCAATCAAGCATTCTTCTTTTGTAAACTTGATCTTGAGGCCTTTGAAACAAAGTTGGCTTATGCTTAAAAGATTATGCTTTAGTCCTTTATTATAAAGTACATCTACAATAGATGTGAAAAGTGGTGCTCCAACTTTGCCTTTGCCAAGAATCTTTCCTTTATTGTTGTCTCTATAAGTCACATATCTCTTGGCTTTAAGCACTAGATTTGAAAATTTGGTTATATCTTCCGTCATATGCTTTGAACAACCACTATCGAGATACCATAGATTTGATGTGGTATTCAAGCATACATACAAAACAAAATATGTTTTTTATGTATCCAATGTGCCTTGGGTCCTTCATAATTAGTACCTTTCTTAAACCACGCATGATGCCCACTTGCCACACTAAAGTTTCTAACATAGCAATCATTAGGTGTATGGCTACTTATACCACAATAAAAGCATGTAGGCACAAAATTACTTTTATACCTAGGAACATATGATTTCTTTTTAGAAAACCTCTTCTTAGGATGTTGAAGAACTTTTTGTGCTTTATTCACTTTTTCCTTGTTGGATTGGTCACTTTCCTTAACAAAGATAGTTTTATTAGTACTTCGTTTGTTAAAGTTAGAATAACCAAGACCACTTTTATCATTTGAATATCTTTGTTGGCTAAGAAAACTTTCCAATCCAACTTGTCCTTTTTCATATCGTATAAGAACACTTTTTAATTGAACAATTTGGAAAGTAAGTGAATTACAATTTTTGGCTAAGAATGAAGTTCTCGTCTTCCTCCAGATTGTCTTCTCTTTCAACTTATTTGAAATCAACTTTTAAGGAAATTCTTTTGGATTTCTTGTCTAGATTCTCAGGATATTCAATTCTTCCGAGCTCCGTCTCATATTCTTGGAGTTTACCAAACAATGTTGCAGATGTCATCGTTGATAGATTTTTGTTTTCGGATATTTGCCGTCACTTTCGGTTGCCATTCCCTGGTTAGAGATCTGAGTACTTTAAGACTAAGTTTATCATTAGTTAAAGTCTTATCGAGGGTTTTCAGGTGGTCCGTCAAATGCACAAATATTTTCTGCATATCGAGAATTGATTCTCCAGGTTGCAGTCGAAATAACTCGTATTCTTGACTTAACGTGTTCAATCTTTATCTTTCAACCTCTGCGGTTCCTACACGTGTTTCGACCAAAGTGTCCCAAATTTATTTTGTCGTTGTACATGTTGAAATTCAGAAGAACTCATCCATGCCAAGAGCATCTTGAAGAAGATTTATTGCTTTCTTGTCATAAAGAACATTTTTCTCATCATCTTCATTCATGATGCTTCGGGCTTAGGAGTGCCAACGCCATTAAGAGCCGAAGTAGGAACGAACGGACCTTCTAGGACAACTTTCCAAACATCTTTTCCTTGATCCTCTAGATGCACCTTCATTCGTATTTTCCAAAAGTCAAAATATTCTCCACAAAATAGTGGGGGCTTGTCATTGCTCCCACCGTCTCTAAAAACAAGATTTGAGTTTTTGGAAGCCATGGATCTTCTAGGAGTAGGTTACCTATAACCTGCTCTGATACCAATTGTAAGTTTGGAGTGCGCCTAAGGGGAGTTTAATTAGGACCAATAAAAAATTCTGGTTTTAGAGACAAGGTACGTCTAGTCCCCTTTCAACACAAAAGAGATTTTATTATCTGTTATGACTTGTACAAGACAAACACAATCACCAAGGAAAACCTCTTTTGATTACCAAGTTGATATGAGAACAATCCTCTCAAAATCAGCTCTCTTGCTTCCAACAATCCTGGACAACAAGGTGTTTACAAAACAAACGATCTTATTTTCAACAAATCTGAAAAATAAGATATGGATTACAACACGCAGTGGTAAATCAATTTACATAGTGGGTAAATCTATTTCCATGTGGCAACGTTTACAATTTTTCAAAAACTCATAGTGGTAAATCGATTTCCCTAAGAGGTAAATCGATTTACCTAGTTGAAAAAATTAACTTTTTGCTTTTGGAAATGTAATGCTTAAGTGGTAATTCGATTTTCCGAAGTGGTAAATTGATTTACCTAGTTGAAAAATTTATTCTTTGCATTTAGAAATGTGTAGGCTTTAGTGGTAAGTCGATTTCCCTAAGAGGTAAATCGATTTACCCAATAGAAAAATGAAAATTTTACGCCTAAGACATTTTCCATGCACAAGGAAAGTTTATGCAGTGATATTTGAATACTTGATCATCTAAGACTTAAGTGAAGGTAAATATTCTCATTATTCCTTCTTGAAATGCAATAGCTTAACTTCTTGAATCATAATGCTTTACCATTGATAAACATCTTTTCCTTCTTGTGAATTGGAGTTTTGTCTTCATCAAAATAAATTCATCATAGAGAAGCTTGACTTCACATAGACATATTACCATATGCAGCTTAAAGTTATCACCTGTATACGCATCCTCAACATCAATGACTTCTTCCCACAACAGTTTTAAATCTTTAATCAATGGAGTTAAATAAACATTTATGTCGTTCCCTGGTTGTTTTGGATCCGAAATCATCATTGGCATCATCATATATTTGCGCTTCATGCACAACAATGAATATATGTTATAAATTATGAGAAGAACATGCCATGACGTATGGTTTGCTCTCCAATTACCAAAAGGTTTCATTATGTCGGTGGCAAGTCCAAGCCTAAAGTTCCTCGGTTCTAGTGCAAATCTGGAAATAAGGAATCAATTTTCTTCCATTGCAATGAATTAGGGGTGTACATGGGCCAATTTGGGTTGGGTTTGGTCAAACCCAATACGCAATCCATATAGGACACTCCGGTTTGGGTGAGATAAAATAACCACCCGCTACACCAATTTGTCGGTTTGGGCAAATATACTAATTTTCGTATTGCGTTGAGTTGGATTGTGGGTTGCCCAAATAAAATTTTCTATTTTATTAATATTAAATAACTAAATGATGAGTCGCCATATTTTTTTATAAAAATTATTCAACATTTTTATCTTAAAAAAATTAGATAAGATATTTTTACTATTTTTTACCATTATAAAATAATAAATGATAGATCGACTAATAAAAATTATCATAAATTAGTAGCAACAAACTAAAGTTGCATGACATAAAATCGAATTTGCATTAAAATAATCAAAGAGTGAAATATCCAAAATTAATTAAAGTCATGGTTCACTAAAATAGTAAATGTTCAAGAGATTAAATTTGCAACAATTAAGTTAATATTCATCAAAATAATTAAAACTATAATAATAATTTTATTATTAGTGTGTTAGTGTGTTTTTTGGGTTTGAGTCCAGTGTTACCCGAAATTCGATTATTTTAATAGGTTTTTTAGTTTTTAAATCCATATCCACCCAATTAACCGACCCAACCCACTTTTATGGATTTTTGTGTGTGTGGGTTTTACCAGTGTTTGTGGGTTAACCCAACCCATGTACACAATGAATCATCTACATGGTGAATTTTCCATCACACACTCTGTCATCTGCATGCCATTTAGTATTCTTTGCATCATTTGCATTAGAAAACAACCTCTTGAACCTTTAAATTACTGGTAGGTACCACATCACCTTAGAAGAAACACCATTTCTAATTACACTTTCTTCGTCTTCAACACCATTGACTTTCTTCGTCTTCAACACCATTGACCTCCTTCAAGTTTTCATATTCTTTCCTATATAATATGCAATTATTACGACATGCATGTATTTCTACATAATCCAAACCCATAGGATTAAATATCTTTTTGGCCCCATAACTACGGTTCGACAACGTGTTACCTTCTGAAAGCATTTCTATCAATAATTCAAGCAACTCAGTGAAACTTTTATTCGTCCTTCCACTTCCTGCCTTAAGATTAAATAGTCTTAACATAACTAACAATCTTGTAAAGTATTTTCATCCTAGATATAATGACTCTTCCATATATTTTTGCAAAGTATCTACCACATTAGCATTCTTGAAAGTGTCTACCCCAATATCAGAAATCATGTCTTCTAGAGTATCATTCATAAATCCACCATCATCTTTAATTGTAGGTGACAAAGGTCTTTTTTTTGTCACTTCACCCTGCCATATCCATTTCGTGTAATTTTGAATAATTTCACTACAACCTAAATAATTGAATATTTCATACTTTGGATGTTTGCACATATTTTGACAAATTTTATAATGACAACTAAAAATCCATTTCTGGTTAGGAAGGTTTTTTTCCCGCAAAATCAAGAAATTATATCACTCCATTATCATACTCTTTACTTAATCTATTGACTTTCATCCAATTACGGTCCCTAAAAATCAAGTTCTGAAAATAAAATAAAAATAGTACACAAACAACAATAACTACCAGAAAGACAACAAATATAATAAGAACATTATAGTAAACATTCTAAGTCTCAAAAACCATTCTAACACCAATAACAATCATATATGACAATAACATCAACAAAAGAACAACAACAACAACCTACAACTACAATATCAACGACGGAAACAACAACAACAACAATAACAGTAATGGAAAATTTGTACATAATGTAAATATGATGACACTCAACAGGGAAGAATTCAAGCTTACGTCCTCCTCGGAGAAGAAATATGGTGGTTCTGTGTATTCGGAAATCCCTTCGTTCACTGGAGAAGAATGAGTTCCTTTTGTTCGCTAGGGGGCAAAAAGTGAACGAAACAAAACATTATAAATCTGAAGGAATAAAAATTGTTTTTAGAATTTTTACCTCGGTTTTCTTTAACAACCGAGGGATAATATCCGACATAAAATATAAAAAAAAACAATAAAAGATGCATTTTTAGTTGTAAATAAAATATAAAATTGCAGGAGTTGGAAATCGGAACTCAAACACTAAACATCATTTTCCTAGAACATCATTTATATATATATATATATATATATATATATATATATATATATATATATATATATATATATATATATATATATATATATATATATATATATATATATATATATATATATATATATATATATATATATATATATAGTGTTGTAGACCCAATGTAGAAGAATGGAATGCTGAATTAAGGAAAGGAAACTTTGTAGAAGAAGGGAGCACAGAAATAGGAAAGAATATTATAATAAAAATTAATGTGCTCATAAATTGTTAGGTGAACTATGAAAGTGACATGTCAAGCATTTTAAGGTGGCGAGGATAACATTTTTAAAGAGTTTATTGAGCTCACACATTTAAAGAATGTATATATATTTTAAAGTTTATAGAAACATTTTTTTCAAGTGCAGGCACATAATATGTTTGGATGGCTACTTCTTGAAAGGCTATTATGAAGGGTAAAATACTTGTGGTAATTGGAACAGACCTAAATGATCAAATGTTGCCAATTGTATTTGTTGTTGTAGAATATGAAACCAAGGACTCATGGAGTTGGTTTCTAGAATTATTGATAAGTGACCGTGGTGGTTTAAGATTATGCATTAGTGATCAATAAAAGGTAACATTAGTTGGGAAAATAACAAATAAGTAAATAATTTTACGCATGCGGAAGCATACCCTAAAGAAAAAATTCAAACAAAAAACTCAAAAACTCATAAAATCATAATTTAACATGTAATTTTTACAAGGACAAAATTACAAACCCTCCACTGTACAATTGGAATTTGTAAGGAGAAAATTGCAAACCCTTCAAACTGCAATTTTTGAACTGAAAAAATAAAAACTCTCTCTATTATAATTTTTGAATGGAAAAATTATAAATCATCTCTCAATTACAATTTTTAAACGAAAAAATTACGAACCCTCTCAATAAGTTATTTTTGAATGGAAAAATAGGAAACGCTCTGAACAAAATATTTTTTAACAGAAAAATAAAAAACCCTCTCTAAACACATAACTATACAAATCTGCAATACATCCAAAAGATTACATTTTGTTGTTTTGTAAAAAAATTAAAACTAACTATCTCTATTTATATTAATATTCAAATTTTGTTTTCATCTCAGTCGATCCCAACATTCACATCAAGTTCTATGGCAGTCATGAGACATCAGATGGATGAAAGCAATCACGAAATGGTCCATATGCTGACTCAGCAAATGGGTACCATATTGAGACTATTGATTCATGGTTCGACTCAGAGTTAACAACAATTGGCATCTCAAATGACACGAATAGGGGATTTTCTAAGGGCGCCCAGAGTGCAAGTTCGACAGACTCCCACACCTCCACCTCGACCGAAAATGCCAGTCCGACATGAGGAGATGGGCAACGAAACTATTGATCAAGAACACCAGATGGTCAAATCCATACCCAGGGATTCATGGAGTTGGTTTCTAGAATTATTGATAAGTGAACATGGTGGTGCACGATTATGCATGACTTAGACATTCATTAGTGATCAATAATAGGTAACATTTGTTGGGAAAATAATAAATAAATAAATAATTTTACCCACGCGGAAGTGTTCTCTGAAAACAAAAAAGAAGCAAAAATTCAAACAAAAAACTCATAAAATCATCATTCAATTTTACGAAGAAAATTTCAAACCCTCCAAATTGCAATTTTTAAACAGAAAAATTAAAAACTCTCTCTCAAGTACAATTTTTGAAAAGAAAAATTAAAAACTCTCTTTCAATTACAATTTTTGAATGCAAAAATTGTAAATCATCTATAGATTACAATTTTTGTTCGGAAAAATTGCAAACCCTATCAATAAACTATTTTTGAATGGAAAAATATGAAGCCCTCTAAAGAAAATATTTTTTAACGGAAAAATAGAAAACCCTCTCTATACACATTACGAGACAAATCTCTAATACATCCAAAAGACTATATTTTCTTATTGTGTAGACAACTGAAACTAACTATCTCTATTTATATTACTATTCAAATTCTATTTTCTTCCTAATACCCGTAGTGGGTTTTGGATGAATATACTATTTGACCAAACATCCTTTTCGGAAGTTAATTTGATAGTCTGAGTTAATTATAATTTCTATTAACAATTTATATCATTATGCATTCTAGTTTAGACTTGCAGGTTGGTTTAATATTGATTAAGTTCCCTAGATTTTTAATTTAGTTTCACTTTTAACCTTTAACTCTTGAGTATTGGCATTTCTAGGCATTTATACAATAACTTCAGGAAGAAGTTTACGAACATTAAGCTGAAGGAACTGATGTGGAAGACTGCTACTGCTAGTTATGTCAATTCATAGGAAAAGGTCATGCTTGAAATCAAGAAAGTGAATGAGGAGGCATTCAAGCACTTAACGAAGATTCTACCAAGGTTTTGGAGAAAATATAGGTTTAGAATCACTCAAGATGTAATACTTTGGTGAGCAATATGTTAGAGGGTTGTCATGCTTTCATGCAATATCCTGCATGAAGGGTCTACACTTAGAAATTCAAGAAATAGTGCCTTAATGCTATAAAAGTGACTGCTATGAGGCTTTATATGCACATATTATATATCCATTGAATGGATAAACTTTGGGGCCTATGAGACTTTACAGGCACCACTAATCAAAATATAACCTAGAAGGCCAAAGAAGAAAAGAAACAAAGACGCCGACAAAATTATGAAATATGAGACATAACGAAAGCATGTTAAATTTCAAATCAAGTGCGGCATGTGCCACAAGGTTGAACACAACAGAGCTACTTGTAAACTTTTGGTTACACAATATTCAAGTCAGTATACACCAAGTCTGCCTGCACCAACTCAGCCTGCACCAAACTAGCCTGTACCAACTTAGCTTGCACCAAGTCACCTTGAACCAATTGCATTGTGATTTTATATTTGTGATACTTTTTGTATAAACGTCTGGGAACACTTTATTTATTTGTGTTTGTGAACATCAATAATTCTAACATTATGGTTTCGTGGCAACATTTTGTGTTTTTATGGTTTCAATGCCAATATGGTTCAACGTAACAAGATTCTTATTGTAATCATGTTAGTTAAATCTTCTTTGTTACTTTAATATTACTCTCATGATACTGTGTATAATTTAGTTTTGTATCATATTTGGTCTTATAAATAACCTAATATAGGGAGAATTTATTTCCAGTTTGGTTAGACTATCAATCTTATCACGTTTGATAAATAACATATTTGGTGTCTTGATTTATTACATGAACTTCAATTTCAGTTTAGTCTCTTATCTATCAAGTTTAACATTCCAAGTCCCTTAACTATTATCTTTTGTGCCAAAGGGACTTTTTTACTGCAATTTTAGTCTAAATATGGTAACATAGACTGTCATATGAATGTAGGTACCGCTAGTTATGCACTGCTAGTTACGTACTGTAATTTCTTATAAGTCTACTATAACACCATGAATTCAATTAACTTATTTAATTGAATTTTTCTTGCTTTTATTTAATCATTTGAGTAATTAAATATACCTTTAATTGTTTATTTTGGTGATAACGTGTGTTATGTATTAGGATTTTGTTGAAAATTAGTAGAGTTTTATTTTATTAAAATAATATAATAATAATAATAATAATAATAAAATAAGAGAAAATAGTGATTTGGGGAAGAAAATGGAATTATAGAAAAATAAGGGAAAAAGGAGAAAATAGAGAATTAATGGAGGGGTAAAAGTGTGAAAAGAAGAATTAATTTCCTTTAGGTTAAAATAAATAGTAAAAGGGAGAGGAGCCAAACTTGTCAGTACATAGAAGTTCGTGAATTGAGATAAAAAGGCGAGTGTGAGAAGAGAAACAAAGGTTTGGGAGAAAAGGAGTACTTCAAAGCTAAAGCTTGAGCAGTTGCTAGAAATTCAGGTAAGGGAGAAACTATTTGAATATAAGTGTTATTGCATGAAGGGTGGAGAGGGATCCTCACCCTCCTATAGATTTTTCTCCATTGTCGTGTTTTATGAATTCTTGAATATGATTATATGTAATTTATAATAATTGCCATGTACGATGTGTAAAGTTGTGATCTGAGTATTGATGAATTTTATGTATTATGATTGACCATGAATTTGAATGTTATCTCTACCATTGTTTTGTTTTGGTGTTATCAACATAACCTTTAAGTCATGATTAGTTGATGAATTTGGATGATAATTGACGCATATGTAATGTCTAATTGTTGTATAATATGTATCTATTATTTTCTATGTGATTGGGATGCTGGGGTTCGAAATCGAAGCTTCAAATAAGCTCCCATGGTCAAAACATAGATTCTGGTTTTTGCACCAACGTGTCGGGTGTCACGAGCATGACAGGCATGGTTATCACACAGCTGATGCGGGAGACTATGACGGTCTCTAGGCGGGATTCTTCTGCCGATCGTCATGGGGATGACGGGTTGTGAGTGTTGGTGTAAGCCTTTTTAATCATGCTAATTATAAATGTTATTTTATAATATTAGGCTAGTGAAAGTTTTACTGTCATTCATTTTATTTTGACCTAGCTTCTCGAGCATCTTCCTCCTGAAGACATTGAAAGACAAACTATCAACTCGAATGAAAGTACTATTGAGGATGGTACTAATGCAATCACTCAAAATTCTGAAACAAACTCAGATTTTGTAAACAATTTCAATTAATGATTTCATCCATTGCATGTGAAGCAAATGATGAATGGATTTTCAAATAGGAAATAAATAAGGGTAGAATGAAATAAATGAAAAACATTCTTGTTTTATGTTTGGGATTCCAAATTCTCAGATTATGTAAACAAGTCCAATTAATGGACCTCAACCATTGCATGTGAAGTAAATGATGAAAGGGTAGAATGAAATAAATGAATAAATTTATTATTTAATGTTAGGAATGTTTTTTCTCCCCATATTTACTTACATTTTTTGTGCTATTTCATTTTTTTACATGTACTCTGTTAGTTTTATAACAAGATAGATGTTTAATAAGACATTGTGACTTCTGAAAAGTTACTTTTTACCCCTTCAAACAAAAACTTTTATGTATGTAAGGCATGAACACAAAAACCTTTTACATAAGGAATCAACCCTATTAGAAAGATTCTAATGTACACAAATTTAATGTTTAATAGGAAAAAGAAAATACTATATGTTCATAACTATTATTTTCAAATAAAAATATGTAAAATGATACTAAAGACTATTCATATGACACAACGTAAACGTCTTCATTGCTTTCTTGAACTCCATTCCTTTCAAGCCTTTAGGCACATCTTTAGCCTATCAAGTTTTTGTTTTTTACAAAAATCATTTACAGATCTAGACAATATAAAATCATCCATAATAAAAAAAATTATACGCTAGTTTGATAACACAAAATCATGAGAGAAGAATACAAGAAGAGGCCAAAATATGCATTGCCATTTCAATACACTTCTACCATTCTTGAATAAAACCTGGTATTCTAATGTCATAGCTCCTTCATGATAGGTTTGCATAATTTTTACTTCGCTGCAAATATACAATTCTCCTTATCTTCAAAATATGCATTGGGCCAAAGATAAAGAAACCCGGTTGATATTTATAAACCCATCATTACATAATTTCAAACCCTAGCTGAACAAACCCTAGCTGAACAACTCATGGCGGCACTACTGCTAAGTTTGATTTCAATTCTAGGGTGCCATTGCTAAGTTTGATTTAAGTACTGGTAATATGCTTTTTAAGTACTTCTTAAGAACATGTTGAGTTTGCTACACAACTATAAATAGAGATGATATACACAACATACAATAATATTTTATTTGATAAGAACACAAATGATATATACAAAAATAAGAAGACAACATTTGTTTGATAGAAACACAAATTGTAAATACAACTATAGCAATAATTATTCCGCTATTTTTGTTTAAATTCAGATGTATTTCATTTGTTTCTTAGGTGCCAAGAAAATTAATTTCGATGGATTCATGGCTTATGTAAAATGTAACAGCAAAATGATTAAATGAAATTACTTTTTATAATTTTAGTAAATAATAATAATAGTAGTGTAGTAAAGGTAATAATAAAAGGATTTTGATTTTTTTATATTGATTTTCCTTTATTTTTAGACTAAAATACATGAAAAATGAATAATATAATAATTATTTTAAAAGTTTATAAAAAGTTCAAAAATTAAAAAAAAAACTAAAAAAAGTAGAATTTTTAAGTTTAAAATAATTTAAGTGAAGGTAAAAACATAAAAAAAAAACTCTAAATATAGGGAAAATTCAGTATGTGAAAATGTTTCTACTATTGATATCAAGTTTAGGTTAAAACATTTAATTATAACATTAAAAGCGGAATCAACAATCAAATATAATTAATAATTAATGTAAATGGATTCTAACCTAATATATTTTATTTATTTTATGCAATGAATCAAAATATTTTAGTTTTATGGTTTTTTAATAAATCAAAGTTGTCAAAAATGAAATAAAGCATAAAAAAAATTAATAAAAATTAAAATTAGCCCTTTTGACTTTTTAATTTTTCTATAATAATCGCAATGTATTTTTTTAATCCTTTTTTTATATATTTTGAATAAAAAGTGAAAAAAATGATAAAAACAATGAAATTATTTTATTTATTTCTGAGGTGCAAAGCAAATGAATTTGGATGGATTCATGGCTTATGTAAAGTGTAACAGCAAAATGATGAAATGAAATTAACTTTTATAATTTTAGTAAATAATAATAATCGTAGAGTAATAAAGGTAATACTAAAAGGATTTTTATTTTTATTTTTTATATATTGATTTTTCTTTATTTTTAGACTAAAATACATGAAAAATGAATAATATAACAATTATTTAATAAATTAATAAAAACATAACAAAAAGAAAAACTCTAAAAATAGGGAAAATTCAATGTGTGAAAATGTTTCTTCTATGTATATCAAGTTTAGGTTAAAACATTTAATCATAACACTAAAAGTTGAATCACCAACAGAATAAAATAAATAATTAATGTCAATGGATTCTAATCTAATATATTTTTTTCATTTTATTCAATGATTCAAAATATTTGACTTTTATGGTTTTTAATTAAAACAAAATTGTCAAAAACGAAATAAAGCATAAAAATAAAAATTAATTAATAAAATTAAAATTAGCTCTTTTGACTTTTATTTTTTTTATACTTTTTTGGATTTATTTTGAATAAAAAGTGAAAAAAGTGAAAAGCAAATGAGTTTATTTTATTTCTTTCTTAGGTGTCAAGCAAATGAATTTCGATGGATTCATGGATTATGTAAAATGTAACAGCAAAATGATTAAATGAAATTAATTTTTATAATTTTAGTAAATAATAATAATAGTAGTGTAATAAAGGCAATAATAAAAGGATTTTGATTTTTCTTTTTTTTTTAATATTTATTTTCCTTTATTTTTATACCAAAATACATGAAAAATAAATAATATAATAATTATTTAAAAATATTATAAAAAATTCGAAAATTAAATATAAAAATTAGAAAAGTAGAATTTTTATTTGAAAATAATTTAAGTGAAGGTAAAAATATTACTGTTTGTCCGGCTTCTTTATTTCGTATTCATGTTTAACATGAAAGTATGAGTTTATCGCTAAAGGAGAAGGAATTTGTGAAAACCCACCGTGGTTTTAGTTGTCAGTAAAAACCTCAGTTGGTAGATTTATAGAGAATTTTTTTCAAATTCTCGATCACGTTTACATTTCTCCCAAAATAGCTGATAGATTTATTGTTGGGGGGACGACGTCAGTTTCTCGGTCAGAAACAGTTATGTTGTGAATCAGAAGTAGGTGGATGACAATTCTGTCATGGATACTGCAGCGGGGTATTCGTTACCATTAGAGATATTGACTAAATCCAAGGTAAACCATACAAGTCGAGTCGCCACCGCACTTCTATTTATCCAAATGAATGGTTAGAAAGCGAACAAAAACCTAAAAGTTTTATCGAATCAAAAACTAGTAAAAATGTCAGAGATCTGGGTAAGGGGGTTGGTTATGCAATGGGAAGGTTTTAAGCACCCAAAACATCCTAGGTACTCCTAGGGAGCCCTTTTCACATCTGTTGTAAGGTTGGTATTTTGTGAAAATTTGTTTGTGCAAACATGATTGAAGAGATGAGAAGAGAATATACAAGTTATTTACATTTTGTGTTTGGATGGATAAACCCATTGCCTACGTACCATCTTAAAAAGATTAGGATCAAAACCTCGTAGTTCGGGGTAAAAATTTCAAAATGAGTTGGTGAATTGATGGGTCCAAAATCCTTAAGGTCTTTTGTTATCCAAGGGAGAAAACTCAACCTAAAACCACAAATCCACCATGTGAGGATAGCTTCGACATGCTAGTGAGGGGTTAACCCTATAATAAGCATGGAAGACTCATTGTCCATCACTAAGGATATAGGTGAGTATTATATCTACCTCAAGGATAACTTAAACCTAATAGCTAAAGGTTATGAAAAGTTTTTTATTAAGAAAGTGGCCATTGAAACCACAAAAGAAACATTTGAATGGGTTATATTTACCAATGAAAAGTATTTACAAAATATGGTCAAAGATGACTTAAAGATTCAATTCAAAATAAGTGTTATGAAAAGAAGGTTTGAAAATCATAAGCATAAGGCTTAGGTTTCTAATGTTTGAAAAGAAATGTTAAATGTTTGCACAAAAGTTTTGGCTTGGGTTAGAGTGGAGGGAAGAAGAAGAATGGCTAATTCCTAATCATACAAGAGATAAGAGATAATAAACAAGACCACAAATGGAGTTCCTCTCTTGAGATCATATTGATGATCCAAGTAGCTCCCATCCTTTGGAATATGCAAGCAAGATAATAGCAAGCTCAAGCAATCAACATAATCAAACAAGCTCTTTAGGAGATCCCCAATGTATCTTGTATCTTTCACTTTGGATGAATAAATGGAAATGGTTCTTCAATTTGAGCTCTCATAGGATCCCCTAGCACAAAAGCACACACATCAAAAGTTCCATGAAGTAAATCAAGAATGGACAAGGGTGAGTTTAGAGGTTTGGTCCTTCTAATCCATCTTCAACATTAGGGTCCTTTTACTTCAATTTTGCATAGGGAATGTCCTAGAAACTAAGTCCATTTGTCCATTTCTTTGCATTTGGTCCACAACAATCAAAACAAAACACAAGCACAATAATATATATATATATATACACAATTATGTGCTCAAGTGAGCAAAAGGCAAATTGCATTAACATAAACATGTGCTCAAGTGAGCAAAGGGAAAAGCAAATGAATAATATGTACAAGAATAGTAAATTGCATAAATGTAAAGAGCAAGAATTAAATGTTAATGGTTAATGGTTAGTGTTAGTAGTTAGTGTGCCAAAAGGCAAATTTAGCGCTATGTTAAGCAATCGTAATTGACTTATGTAAAAGTCACAACTATCTGAGGCCGGTCAATAATAATGTAGGCAACAACACACGTTAGAGGTCTTGATTAGTGAATCAAACTCCAACAACTTGCCATGCCAAAAAGAAGGGGAGAAATGATCTTGTATTGATTTAGGTCCTTTGCATGATTTAGGAAGCAATCTATCCTTAATGCAAAGCCATTCACTTGATCCATGATCAAGATGAATTAGATTTGAATCAAAGAAGATTAAACCTCCTTAATCAATGCTAACCACCAATCTTTAACTCATTGATCAAAAAAGAAAAAGAAGAAGGAGAAGAAGAAGATAAAGAATTAAAGTGCATTAAATGAAATGGTATGTATTAATCAACAAGCATTGACCAAAGATAGAGGAGATCAAGGTCAAACAACAGAAAACAGAAGCAAAATGAAGATTAGAAGTCAAGAAACAAGTCAAATATTTTTGGCAGTTTTAATATTTAAAATAAAACTTGAATTAAAATAATAAAGAAAGGTCAAACTTCAAATTCACTTCAAATCAACTTTGAAAAGTCCAAGTGAATTATCCCAAGTTCAACAAGGTGAAACAATGTTTGACAAAAAAAATTCAGCATTTTTAAAAGTCAGAAACTATTTAAAATCAACTAAAAATGCATAAAAATAACCTAATTGAATTAAAATCTCAAATAAATCTCAAATCAATTAATAAATTGATGAGAATATTTTTCATAGATCTATCATCATTCAAAGAGGTTGGAGAAATATTTTTGTATTTTTTAAATATCAAAAACTATTTAAAATGAATTAAAAATGACCAGAAAAGAGAAAATTACTAACAAATAGCAAATGATAAAATAAAAATCATTAAAAATCATTTTTAGAAACTAGAAATTAAAAGAGAAATAATGCAATTGGTCCCTTAATTTTTGGACCAATCATGAGAGAGATATGAATTTTAAAAAATGAAATGGAATTAAAAAATAAAATGGAAATTAAAATCAGAATTTAAATATAAGGAAAAACATGAGGCGTTGGATCAGGCTCATTAATTGAGGTGGCACATCAAACGTTCCTTAAGCGCGCATCCACCAAAGTCCAGGGTTAACTGAATAACACAAATATTAAAAGAAAGTCATAACATCCAATGGATCTGATTAGATCTGGAAGCATGATCCAACGACCCACATTAAAACTGGCAAACAGACGGTGGCCAGCGCCACCGTCTTCTCCGGCTAGCTCCGGCGGAGATCAGAAATTGCAAAGAAATAAATATGCATGAAAATGCGCGATCCAGGTACCTAACGTAAGGTGGAGTGATGTACATCACTCCTGTGCCACTCAATTCCATAATAGATCTCTAGATTGAGAGAAATCAGAGATGCAAGAAATGAAGCTCCAATGCAATGTATTTATAGGCAAGGCCATGCTGAATGCATGATTTCAAATTTGCATGAATGGAAAGGGCCTCCATGCATGAGCCTGTACAGGCGCATGGAGGGCCCAATTCCACTTGGTTTGGCAAGCTGAGATCATAAATGAATGAAATGGACGTGCAAATTAGACTGTATGAGCTCATGCATGGCAATTGAATCAAGTTTCCGAAAATGCACTAAAAAGTACCCCTCTTCGAAAATGATACTTCCAAATTTGAAACATAGGCTTATGGATAATGGTTGGAAAGCATATTGCATAAGGAACAAATGTCATGTTGATAAAAACTTCATTTGGGCCTTGGAAATAAATGAAAATTGAGCTTGAAGTGTAAGGTGCAAAACATGCATATGTGAAATTTCCAAATTTGGCCAATGTTCAAGCCCCTCTGTCTCAATGATGCAAGCTCCAAATGATAAAATCTTCAACATGAAAGTTGTAGATCTTGTCAAGTCAATCAATTTGGACTTACATTTTTCATCATTTGTATTTTTGATGAAGACGTTATGGGCACTTGAAATTAGACTTTTTCACTTTTCAATGCACTTAGCCCAAAGTGACTTATAATGTTTTGCATTATCACATGTATTTCTTTTGAGATTTTGCAATTTTTCTCAACATAAAATTTGAAGTAGACACATTAAGCTTTCCAATTCATTAAGTCTCACCTCAAAATCATGAAAAATGAAGGAGTTATGTTCTTGGGAAGTTGACCCAAAATTAGGGTTTCAGTCAAAATGACCTATAATGTCTTGGAATGGATGATGACCTTCCAAGCTTCAAATTAACTTTTAATGAACATGAAAGTTGTTCATATTGTCCTTAATACCATTTTTTCGCTTGGGGTCATCTCATTTTCCAAACACATAAAAATTTAGGTCTCAGTGTATTTCAAAATAGTTAGATGAATTGACTGATCAACTTCTCAAGTCCAAAACTCATATCTTGATGAATTGATGATTGAGGACACTCAAATAAGTTCAAATATGCATGAAATGATGAATTAAAGAACTTCCCTTGATTGTATTTGACCATTGGGCTGAGGTTGCTTCATGAGCAAGGCATAGTTGATGAATAGATGAATTAGGGTTTCCTTGGGAAACAAGCCTCAAACCCCTTGACTTGCTTTGATAAAAATAATGAATTGAGATACTTGGGAGGCATATTTGATGGATGAGAGCTTTGGGAACCATTACCATGCTTGCTTTCATCTTCTCTTGACTATATCAATGCACATGTGGTCTCCTATAAGCCCTTAGACCTTGTGACAGATCAAGCTATAAACAAGAGATGTTAGTGACATATTTTTGTGCTTTTGAGTTAATAAAAATGAGAAAAGAAAAGATATACAATTCAAGCGTGCTTGGTGATCTCAAATAAAATCTCACAAGAGATCCCACCCAAAAGGCAAAGGGAACCAAGATGCTTATGATCCTTGAGGCAATGTAAATGCAATGTTGTGATGCCATGAGGGATCTTAGGGTCAAAATTAGGGTCTTAAAGATACAACGTGTCTTAATGGTTTAGACTTGATTTGGAAATTGAAAATTCATAGCAAGGTCCAAGTTTTCTGTTGGATAATGTTGATGAAAGAATATTCTTCTTTAGACTAATAGTGGAGAGCTTGTCCTTTTTTGTCAAGTAATTGAGGAAGAGGAGTTGCATCTTTTCAAGAACTATGTAATTAGCAAAGTTGTTTAGCTAGGAATTGAGGTGGAGGAGGGAAATAGCTGCCTAGTATATTACCTGTTATTAATTCGCTCAAAGTTGGAAAACTGATTTTTTGACAAATTACTTGGATTGATTCTAGCAGCAACTTGTTCGATTCTTTGATTGAACTGAAATGTTATTATTTTCAAGGAGGACAAGTTGGCTAACTTTAAGCTTGTAAATTCTTCTAATTTAAAAAAATGATATGATAAAGAAATTTTACTTATCAAATCGATTACACTTAAGTGTTTCAATAAATGATATGTAACGCTTTTACAAACCAAAAAAACATGTATAGAGGTCAAAATTCCCAAAATCCTAAAAGATTGAAAGTGAGGGTGATAAAAAAAACACCACTAACCATTTTCCCATGTTTCACCCTTAACCATTTTAAAGTAAAAATATAATGTAATTAAAAGAAATCCCATTTTTTAATATTTTTTTTATCTTCAATACAAAATTATTTTAAAATATTTATATATATTAAATAATTATTTTAAATTATTTTACAAAATTATTTTAAAATATTCATTCAGCGGAAGTCTCTACGATGCCATTTGATTGGTCTCTTGTTAGAGTTTATTTTTCTTTTCCTCGGCCGTGATTTCCTTGATTAATTGAGGTGAGTCATAGTTTTTATATTCAATAATTATTCTTGTATTTGTTAAGAATTTGAAGTTTGTTTTATGGTTTTTTTTTTCGTGTTTGATGGAATTATGATAAGATTAAAATATATGCTTGTTAGTTATGTCTGGTCTCTTAATTATGTAGTTTGCAGATTTGATGGAATATATTTTGTTGAGCTAGGTTCTCGAGCATCTTCCTCATGAAGACATTGAAAGACAAAATATCAACTCGAACGAAAGCACTATTGAGGATGGTACTAATGCAAACATTCAAAATTCTGAAACAAACTCAGATTTTGTAAACAATTTCAATTAATGATTTCATCCATTGCATGTGAAGCAAATGATGAATGGATTTTCAAATAGGAAATAAATAAGGGTATAATGAAATAAATGAAAAACATTCTTGCTTTATGTTTGAGATTCCAAATTCTCAAATTATGTAAACAAGTCCAATTAATGGACCTCAACCATTGCATGTGAAGCAAATGATGAAAGGGTAGAATCAAATAAATGAATAAATTTCTTATTTATTGTTAGGAATGTGTTATTTCATTTTTTACATGTGTTATGTTAGACAACTTTATTTCTTTCTTAGGTGCCACGCAAATGATTTTCGATGGATTCATGGATTATGTAAAATGTAGCAGCAAAATGATTAAATCAAATTAATTTTTATAATTTTAGTAAATAATAATAATCGTAGTGTAATAAAGGTAATAATAAAAGGATTTTTTTTATTTATATTGATTTTTCATTATTTTTAGACTAAAATACATGAAAAATGAATAATATAATATTTAATTTATAAAAATTAATAAAAAATTCGAAAATTAAATATAAACATTAAAAAGAAGAAGTTTTAATTTTAAAATAATTTAAGTGATGGTAAAAACATAACAAAAAGAAAAACTCTAAAAATAGTGAATATTCAATGTGTGAAAATGTTTCTTCTATTTATATCAAGTTTAGGTTAAAACATTTAATTATAACATTAAAAGCTGAATCAACAATAAAATAGAATAAATATTTAATGTTAATGGATTCTAACCTAATATATTTTTTTGATTTTATTCAATGAATCAAAATATTTGAGTTTTATGGTTTTTAAATAAAACAAAATTTTCAAAAATGAAATAAAGGATAAAAATAAAAATTAATTAATAAAAATTAAAATAACCCTTTTGACTTTTTATTTTTTTATCCTTAACTTTTATCAAACCATCATATATATTCACGTAAATTGGTAGCTTCAACTCTTAATACAACCTCATGAATTTGATTTAAATTCTACAGGGCTTATGCTTTACCTTCCTCAAATATATTCCCGTAGGTATGTGAATCAACGATGTTACCCTAGGTTTGATTTAAATACTGGTATGTATTTGCACTATTTCTTTAGATCTAATTCCCTATCAATTAAATTTCACTTAATTTCATTCATATGTGGTATTCTATAATCTCTTCTAAATTTTGTTCTAAATTATGGAGCTTCATTCTAACAGTTGAAGATGAAGTTTATTCATTCAGCGGAAATCTCTACGCTGCAATTTGATTGGTCTCTTGTCAAAGTTTATATTTCTTTTCCTCGACCGTGATTTCCTTGATTAATTGAGGTGAGTCATAGTTTTTATATTTGATAATTATTCTTGTATTTTTAAAGAATTTGAAGTTTGTTTTATGGATTTTTTTTGTGTTTGACGGATTTGTGATAAGATTAAAATATATGCTTGCTAGGTATGTTTGGTCTCTTAATTATGTAGTTTGCAAGATTTGATGGAATATATTTTGTTGGATTCTTGCAGTTTTGATAGATTTAAGCTTATTAAAGTTACTGAATTATAGGATAATTTTTTCTTTTGTTGTGCTTGATGATATTATGTATGGAATTGTGATAACGACAAAATATATGCTTGTTAGGTACGTTTGGTCTCTTCATTATGTAGTTAGCAAGATTTCTATATATATTTTGTTGGATTCTTGCAATTTTTATAGATTTTAGCTTTGTAAAGCTACTGGATTATAGGGTAATTCTGTATTTGGTGTTCATTTATTTTTATAGGGTAATTGTGTAATTGTGTATTTGTTTATTAGTGAAGGCTGACAACTATTTCAGTGATATTAATCCTTTGTGCCGTTATATCACTTTACTAATGAATTTATTATTTATGTGCAGTCTATATTCAAAATGGTAATGGATGCATATGTAAGTGTTGCACCTTCATGTTGGTAATGGATGCATATGCAAGTGTTGGTCCTTCATGTCATTCTATCACATTGCAAATGGATTCATGTGTGTTTATTTTTGAAATGGTAATTGATGTATATGTAGACAAGAGGAAGACAAGAAAAATCTTTGCTGCAAAATCATTGTAATTGTAAATGTTATTTTATAATATTAGGCTAGTGAAAGTTTTATTGTCATTGAGCTAGCTTCTCGAGCATCTTCCTCCTGAAGACATTGAAAGACAAAATATCAACTCGAATGAAAGCACTATTGAGGATGGTACTAATACAAACATTCAAAATTCTGAAACAAACTCAGATTTTGTAAACAATTTCAATTAATGATTTCATCCAATAAATCTGAAGCAAATGATGAATGTATTTTCAAATAGGAAGTAAATAAGGGTAGAGTGAAATAAATGAAAAACATTCTTGTATTATGTTTGAGATTCCAAATTCTCAAATTATGTAAAAAAGTCCAATTAATGGACCTGAACCATTGCATGTGAGTCAAATGATGAACGGGTAGAATGAAATAAATGAATAAATTTCTTATTTAATGTTAAGAATGTTTTTTCTCCCCATATTTACTTGCATTTTTTGTGCTATTTCATTTTTTTTACATGTGTTATGTTAGAAAACTTTATAGATCTCGTGCTTGTGGTAATTTTGTTGTTCTGTTAGTTTTATAACAAGATAGGTGTTTAATGAGACATTGTGACTTCTGAAAAGTTACTTTTTACCCCTTCAAACAAAAACTTTTATGTATGTAAGGAACGAACACAAAAACCTTTTACATAAGGAATCAATTCTATTAGAAAGATTCTAATGTACACAAATTTAATGTTTGATAGGAAAAAGTAAATACTATATGTTCATAACTATTATTTTCAAATAAAAATATGTAAAATGATACTAAAGACTATTCATATGAAACAACGTAAACTTCTTCGTTGCTTTCCTGAACTCCATTACTTTCAAGACTTTAGGCACATCATTAGCCTATCAAGTTTTTGTTTTTTACAAAAATCATTTCTAGATCTAGACCATATAAAATCATCCATAATAAAAAAAATTATACGCTAGTTTGATAACACAAACTCATGAAAGAAGAATACGAGAAGAGGCCAAAATATGCATTGCCATTTCAATACACTTCTACCATTCTTAAATAAAACCTCATATTCTAATGTCATAGCTCCTTCATGACAGGTTTGCATAATTTTCACTTCGCTGCAAATATACAATTCTCCTTATCTTCAAAATATGCATTGGGCCAAAGATACAGAAACCCGATTGATATTTATAAACCCATCATTACATAATTTCAAACCCTAGCTAGACAAACCCTACGTATATATTCACGTAGCATCATCTGTTAATACCAACTCATGACGACACTACTGCTGAGTTTGATTTAAGTACTGGTAATATGCTTTTTAACTACTTCTTTAGAACATGTTGAGTTTGCTACACAACTATAAATAAAGATAATATACACAACATACAATAATATTTTATTTCATAGGAACACAAATGATATATACAAAAATAAGAAGACAACATTTGTTTGATAGAAACACAAATTGTATATACAACTATAGCAAGAATTATTCCACTCTTTTTCTTTAAATTCAGATGTATTTCATTTGTTTCTTAGGTGCCACGCAAATGATTTTCGATGGATTCATGGATTATGTAAAATGTAGCAGCAAAATGATTAAATCAAATTAATTTTTATAATTTTAGTAAATAATAATAATCGTAGTGTAATAAAGGTAATAATAAAAGGATTTTTATTTTTATTTTTTTATATTGATTTTTCATTATTTTTAGACTAAAATACATGAAAAATGAATAATATAATATTTAATTTATAAAAATTAATAAAAAATTCGAAAATTAAATATAAACATTAAAAAGAAGAAGTTTCAATTTTAAAATAATTTAAGTGATGGTAAAAACATAACAAAAAGAAAAACTCTAAAAATAGTGAATATTCAATGTGTGAAATGTTTCTTCTATTTATATCAAGTTTAGGTTAAAACATTTAGTTATAACATTAAAAGCTGAATCAACAATAAAGTAGAATAAATATTTAATGTTAATGGATTCTAACCTAATATATTTTTTTGATTTTATTCAATGAATCAAAATATTTGAGTTTTATGGTTTTTAAATAAAACAAAATTGTCAAAAATGAAATAAAGGATAAAAATAAAAATTAATTAATAAAAATTAAAATAACCCTTTTGACTTTTTATTTTTTTATCCTTAACTTTTATCAAACCATCATATATATTCTCGTAAATTGGTAGCTTCAACTCTTAATACAACCTCATGAATTTGATTTAAATTCTACAGGGCTTATGCTTTACCTTCCTCAAATATATTCCCGTAGGTATGTGAATCAACGATGTTACCCTAGGTTTGATTTAAATACTGGTATGTATTTGCACTATTTCTTTAGATCTAATTCCCTATCAATTAAATTTCACTTAATTTCATTCATATGTGGTATTCTATAATCTCTTCTAAATTTTGTTCTAAATTATGGAGCTTCATTCTAACAGTTGAAGATGAAGTTTATTCATTCAGCGGAAATCTCTACGCTGCAATTTGATTGGTCTCTTGTCAAAGTTTATATTTTTTTTCCTCGACCGTGATTTCCTTGATTAATTGAGGTGAGTCATAGTTTTTATATTTGATAATTATTCTTGTATTTGTAAAAATTTGAAGTTTGTTTTATGGATTTTTTTTGTGTTTGACGGATTTGTGATAAGATTAAAATATATGCTTGCTAGGTATGTTTGGTCTCTTAATTATGTAGTTTGCAAGATTTGATGGAATATATTTTGTTGGATTCTTGCAGTTTTGATAGATTTAAGCTTATTAAAGTTACTGAATTATAGGACAATTTTTTCTTTTGTTGTGCTTGATGATATTCTGTATGGAATTGTGATAACGACAAAATATATGCTTGTTAGGTACGTTTGGTCTCTTCATTATGTAGTTAGCAAGATTTCTATATATATTTTGTTGGATTCTTGCAATTTTTATAGATTTTAGCTTTGTAAAGCTACTGGATTATAGGGTAATTCTGTATTTGGTGTTCATTTATTTTTATAGGGTAATTGTGTAATTGTGTATTTGTTTATTAGTGAAGGCTGACAACTATTTCAGTGATATTAATCCTTTGTGCCGTTATATCACTTTACTAATGAATTTATTATTTATGTGCAGTCTATATTCAAAATGGTAATGGATGCATATGTAAGTGTTGCACCTTCATGTTGGTAATGGATGCATATGCAAGTGTTGGTCCTTCATGTCATTCTATCACATTGCAAATGGATTCATGTGTGTTTATTTTTGAAATGGTAATTGATGTATATGTAGACAAGAGGAAGACAAGAAAAATCTTTGCTGCAAAATCATTGTAATTGTAAATGTTATTTTATAATATTAGGCTAGTGAAAGTTTTATTGTCATTGAGCTAGCTTCTCGAGCATCTTCCTCCTGAAGACATTGAAAGACAAAATATCAACTCGAATGAAAGCACTATTGAGGATGGTACTAATACAAACATTCAAAATTCTGAAACAAACTCAGATTTTGTAAACAATTTCAATTAATGATTTCATCCAATAAATCTGAAGCAAATGATGAATGTATTTTCAAATAGGAAGTAAATAAGGGTAGAGTGAAATAAATGAAAAACATTCTTGTATTATGTTTGAGATTCCAAATTCTCAAATTATGTAAAAAAGTCCAATTAATGGACCTGAACCATTGCATGTGAGTCAAATGATGAACGGGTAGAATGAAATAAATGAATAAATTTCTTATTTAATGTTAAGAATGTTTTTTCTCCCCATATTTACTTGCATTTTTTGTGCTATTTCATTTTTTTTACATGTGTTATGTTAGAAAACTTTATAGATCTCGTGCTTGTGGTAATTTTGTTGTTCTGTTAGTTTTATAACAAGATAGGTGTTTAATGAGACATTGTGACTTCTGAAAAGTTACTTTTTACCCCTTCAAACAAAAACTTTTATGTATGTAAGGAACGAACACAAAAACCTTTTACATAAGGAATCAATTCTATTAGAAAGATTCTAATGTACACAAATTTAATGTTTGATAGGAAAAAGTAAATACTATATGTTCATAACTATTATTTTCAAATAAAAATATGTAAAATGATACTAAAGACTATTCATATGAAACAACGTAAACTTCTTCGTTGCTTTCCTGAACTCCATTACTTTCAAGACTTTAGGCACATCATTAGCCTATCAAGTTTTTGTTTTTTACAAAAATCATTTCTAGATCTAGACCATATAAAATCATCCATAATAAAAAAAATTATACGCTAGTTTGATAACACAAACTCATGAAAGAAGAATACGAGAAGAGGCCAAAATATGCATTGCCATTTCAATACACTTCTACCATTCTTAAATAAAACCTCATATTCTAATGTCATAGCTCCTTCATGACAGGTTTGCATAATTTTCACTTCGCTGCAAATATACAATTCTCCTTATCTTCAAAATATGCATTGGGCCAAAGATACAGAAACCCGATTGATATTTATAAACCCATCATTACATAATTTCAAACCCTAGCTAGACAAACCCTACGTATATATTCACGTAGCATCATCTGTTAATACCAACTCATGACGACACTACTGCTGAGTTTGATTTAAGTACTGGTAATATGCTTTTTAACTACTTCTTTAGAACATGTTGAGTTTGCTACACAACTATAAATAAAGATAATATACACAACATACAATAATATTTTATTTCATAAGAACACAAATGATATATACAAAAATAAGAAGACAACATTTGTTTGATAGAAACACAAATTGTATATACAACTATAGCAAGAATTATTCCACTCTTTTTCTTTAAATTCAGATGTATTTCATTTGTTTCTTAGGTGCCACGCAAATGATTTTCGATGGATTCATGGATTATGTAAAATGTAGCAGCAAAATGATTAAATCAAATTAATTTTTATAATTTTAGTAAATAATAATAATCGTAGTGTAATAAAGGTAATAATAAAAGGATTTTTATTTTTATTTTTTTTATATTGATTTTTCATTATTTTTAGACTAAAATACATGAAAAATGAATAATATAATAATTAATTTATAAAAATTAATAAAAAATTTGAAAATTAAATATAAACATTAAAAAGAAGAAGTTTAAATTTTAAAATAATTTAAGTGATGGTAAAAACATAACAAAAAGAAAAACTCTAAAAATAGTGAATATTCAATGTGTGAAAATGTTTCTTCTATTTATATCAAGTTTAGGTTAAAACATTTAGTTATAACATTAAAAGCTGAATCAACATTAAAATAGAATAAATATTTAATGTAAATGGATTCTAACCTAATATATTTTTTTGATTTTATTCAATGAATCAAAATATTTGAGTTTTATGGTTTTTAAATAAAACAAAATTGTCAAAAATGAAATAAAGGATAAAAATAAAAATTAATTAATAAAAATTAAAATAACCCTTTTGACTTTTTATTTTTTTATCCTTAACTTTTATCAAACCATCATATATATTCTCGTAAATTGGTAGCTTCAACTCTTAATACAACCTCATGAATTTGATTTAAATTCTACAGGGCTTATGCTTTACCTTCCTCAAATATATTCCCGTAGGTATGTGAATCAACGATGTTACCCTAGGTTTGATTTAAATACTGGTATGTATTTGCACTATTTCTTTAGATCTAATTCCCTATCAATTAAATTTCACTTAATTTCATTCATATGTGGTATTCTATAATCTCTTCTAAATTTTGTTCTAAATTATGGAGCTTCATTCTAACAGTTGAAGATGAAGTTTATTCATTCAGCGGAAATCTCTACGCTGCAATTTGATTGGTCTCTTGTCAAAGTTTATATTTCTTTTCCTCGACCGTGATTTCCTTGATTAATTGAGGTGAGTCATAGTTTTTATATTTGATAATTATTCTTGTATTTGTAAAGAATTTGAAGTTTGTTTTATGGATTTTTTTTGTGTTTGACGGATTTGTGATAAGATTAAAATATATGCTTGCTAGGTATGTTTGGTCTCTTAATTATGTAGTTTGCAAGATTTGATGGAATATATTTTGATGGATTCTTGCAGTTTTGATAGATTTAAGCTTATTAAAGTTACTGAATTATAGGATAATTTTTTCTT
This sequence comes from Lathyrus oleraceus, assembly GCF_024323335.1. Taxonomy (NCBI): domain Eukaryota; kingdom Viridiplantae; phylum Streptophyta; class Magnoliopsida; order Fabales; family Fabaceae; genus Lathyrus; species Lathyrus oleraceus. Next base: position 37,787,877 of record NC_066585.1, on the reverse strand, counting down.
TTGTTGTGCTTGATGATATTCTGTATGGAATTGTGATAACGACAAAATATATGCTTGTTAGGTACGTTTGGTCTCTTCATTATGTAGTTAGCAAGATTTCTATATATATTTTGTTGGATTCTTGCAATTTTTATAGATTTTAGCTTTGTAAAGCTACTGGATTATAGGGTAATTCTGTATTTGGTGTTCATTTATTTTTATAGGGTAATTGTGTAATTGTGTATTTGTTTATTAGTGAAGGCTGACAACTATTTCAGTGATATTAATCCTTTGTGCCGTTATATCACTTTACTAATGAATTTATTATTTATGTGCAGTCTATATTCAAAATGGTAATGGATGCATATGTAAGTGTTGCACCTTCATGTTGGTAATGGATGCATATGCAAGTGTTGGTCCTTCATGTCATTCTATCACATTGCAAATGGATTCATGTGTGTTTATTTTTGAAATGGTAATTGATGTATATGTAGACAAGAGGAAGACAAGAAAAATCTTTGCTGCAAAATCATTGTAATTGTAAATGTTATTTTATAATATTAGGCTAGTGAAAGTTTTATTGTCATTGAGCTAGCTTCTCGAGCATCTTCCTCCTGAAGACATTGAAAGACAAAATATCAACTCGAATGAAAGCACTATTGAGGATGGTACTAATACAAACATTCAAAATTCTGAAACAAACTCAGATTTTGTAAACAATTTCAATTAATGATTTCATCCAATAAATCTGAAGCAAATGATGAATGTATTTTCAAATAGGAAGTAAATAAGGGTAGAGTGAAATAAATGAAAAACATTCTTGTATTATGTTTGAGATTCCAAATTCTCAAATTATGTAAAAAAGTCCAATTAATGGACCTGAACCATTGCATGTGAGTCAAATGATGAACGGGTAGAATGAAATAAATGAATAAATTTCTTATTTAATGTTAAGAATGTTTTTTCTCCCCATATTTACTTGCATTTTTTGTGCTATTTCATTTTTTTTACATGTGTTATGTTAGAAAACTTTATAGATCTCGTGCTTGTGGTAATTTTGTTGTTCTGTTAGTTTTATAACAAGATAGGTGTTTAATGAGACATTGTGACTTCTGAAAAGTTACTTTTTACCCCTTCAAACAAAAACTTTTATGTATGTAAGGAACGAACACAAAAACCTTTTACATAAGGAATCAATTCTATTAGAAAGATTCTAATGTACACAAATTTAATGTTTGATAGGAAAAAGTAAATACTATATGTTCATAACTATTATTTTCAAATAAAAATATGTAAAATGATACTAAAGACTATTCATATGAAACAACGTAAACTTCTTCGTTGCTTTCCTGAACTCCATTACTTTCAAGACTTTAGGCACATCATTAGCCTATCAAGTTTTTGTTTTTTACAAAAATCATTTCTAGATCTAGACCATATAAAATCATCCATAATAAAAAAAATTATACGCTAGTTTGATAACACAAACTCATGAAAGAAGAATACGAGAAGAGGCCAAAATATGCATTGCCATTTCAATACACTTCTACCATTCTTAAATAAAACCTCATATTCTAATGTCATAGCTCCTTCATGACAGGTTTGCATAATTTTCACTTCGCTGCAAATATACAATTCTCCTTATCTTCAAAATATGCATTGGGCCAAAGATACAGAAACCCGATTGATATTTATAAACCCATCATTACATAATTTCAAACCCTAGCTAGACAAACCCTACGTATATATTCACGTAGCATCATCTGTTAATACCAACTCATGACGACACTACTGCTGAGTTTGATTTAAGTACTGGTAATATGCTTTTTAACTACTTCTTTAGAACATGTTGAGTTTGCTACACAACTATAAATAAAGATAATATACACAACATACAATAATATTTTATTTCATAAGAACACAAATGATATATACAAAAATAAGAAGACAACATTTGTTTGATAGAAACACAAATTGTATATACAACTATAGCAAGAATTATTCCACTCTTTTTCTTTAAATTCAGATGTATTTCATTTGTTTCTTAGGTGCCACGCAAATGATTTTCGATGGATTCATGGATTATGTAAAATGTAGCAGCAAAATGATTAAATCAAATTAATTTTTATAATTTTAGTAAATAATAATAATCGTAGTGTAATAAAGGTAATAATAAAAGGATTTTTATTTTTATTTTTTTTTATATTGATTTTTCATTATTTTTAGACTAAAATACATGAAAAATGAATAATATAATAATTAATTTATAAAAATTAATAAAAAATTCGAAAATTAAATATAAACATTAAAAAGAAGAAGTTTAAATTTTAAAATAATTTAAGTGATGGTAAAAACATAACAAAAAGAAAAACTCTAAAAATAGTGAATATTCAATGTGTGAAAATGTTTCTTCTATTTATATCAAGTTTAGGTTAAAACATTTAGTTATAACATTAAAAGCTGAATCAACATTAAAATAGAATAAATATTTAATGTAAATGGATTCTAACCTAATATATTTTTTTGATTTTATTCAATGAATCAAAATATTTGAGTTTTATGGTTTTTAAATAAAACAAAATTGTCAAAAATGAAATAAAGGATAAAAATAAAAATTAATTAATAAAAATTAAAATAACCCTTTTGACTTTTTATTTTTTTATCCTTAACTTTTATCAAACCATAATATATATTCACGTAAATTGGTAGCTTCAACTCTTAATACAACCTCATGAATTTGATTTAAATTCTACAGGGCTTATGCTTTACCTTCCTCAAATATATTCCCGTAGGTATATGAATCAACGATGTTACCCTAGGTTTGATTTAAATACTGGTATGTATTTGCACTATTTCTTTATATCTAATTCCCTATCAATTAAATTTTCAAGTAATTTCATTCATATGTGGTATTCTATAATCTCTTCTAAATTTTGTTCTAAATTATGGAGCTTCATTCTAACAGTTGAAGATGAAGTTTATTCATTCAGCGGAAATCTCTACGCTGCAATTTGATTGGTCTCTTGTCAAAGTTTATATTTCTTTTCCTCGACCGTGATTTCCTTGATTAATTGAGGTGAGTCATACTTTTTATATTCAATAATTATTCTTGTATTTGTAAAGAATTTGAAGTTTGTTTTACGGATTTTTTTTTTTGTGTTTGACGGAATTGTGATAACATTAAAATATATGCTTGCTAGGTATGTTTGGTCTCTTAATTATGTAGTTTGCAAGATTTGATGGAATATATTTTGTTGGATTCTTGCAGTTTTGATAGATTTAAGCTTATTAAAGTTACTGGATTATAGGATAATTTTTTCTTTTGTTGTGCTTGATGATATTCTGTATCGAATTGTGATAACGACAAAATATATGCTTGTTAGGTACGTTTGGTCTCTTCATTATGTAGTTAGCAAGATTTCTATATATATTTTGTTGGATTCTTGCAATTTTTATAGATTTTAGCTTTGTAAAGCTACTGGATTATAGGGTAATTGTGTATTTGGTGTTCATTTATTTTTATAGGGTAATTGTGTAATTGTGTATTTGTTTATTAGTGAAGGCTGACAACTATTTCAGTGATATTAATCCTCTGTGCCGTTATATCACTTTACTAATGAATTTATTATTTATGTGCAGTCTATATTCAAAATGGTAATGGATGCATATGTAAGTGTTGCACCTTCATGTTGGTAATGGATGCATATGCAAGTGTTGGTCCTTCATGTCATTATATCACATTGCAAATGGATTCATGTGTGTTTATTTTTGAAATGGTAATTGATGTATATGTAGACAAGAGGAAGACAAGAAAAATCTTTGCTGCAAAATCATTATAATTGTAAATGTTATTTTATAATATTAGGCTAGTGAAAGTTTTACTGTCATTGAGCTAGCTTCTCGAGCATCTTCCTCCTGAAGACATTGAAAGACAAAATATCAACTCGAATGAAAGCACTATTGAGGATGGTACTAATACAAACATTCAAAATTCTAAAACAAACTCAGATTTTGTAAACAATTTCAATTAATGATTTCATCCAATGCATGTGAAGCAAATGATGAATGTAATTTCAAATAGGAAGTAAATAAGGGTAGAGTGAAATAAATGAAAAACATTCTTGTATTATGTTTGGGATTCCAAATTCTCAAATTATGTAAACAAGTTCAATTAATGGACCTGAACCATTGCATGTGAGTCAAATGATGAAAGGGTAGAATGAAATAAATGAATAAATTTCTTATTTAATGTTAAGAATGTTTTTTCTCCCCATATTTACTTTCATTTTTTGTGCTATTTCATTTTTTTTACATGTGTTATGTTAGAAAACTTTATAGATCTCGTGCTTGTGGTAATTTTGTTGTTCTGTTAGTTTTATAACAAGGTAGGTGTTTAATGAGACATTGTGACTTCTGAAAAGTTACTTTTTACCCCTTCAAACAAAAACTTTTATGTATGTAAGGAACGAACACAAAAACCTTTTACATAAGGAATCAATTCTATTAGAAAGATTCTAATGTACACAAATTTAATGTTTGATAGGAAAAAGTAAATACTATATGTTCATAACTATTATTTTCAAATAAAAATATGTAAAATGATACTAAAGACTATTCATATGACACAATGTAAACTTCTTCATTGCTTTCCCGAACTCCATTACTTTCAAGACTTTAGGCACATCATTAGCCTATCAAGTTTTTGTTTTTTACAAAAATCATTTACAGATCTAGACCATATAAAATCGTCCATAATAAAGAAAATTATACGCTAGTTTGATAACACAAACTCATGAAAGAAGAATACGAGAAGAGGCCAAAATATGCATTGCCATTTCAATACACTTCTACCATTCTTAAATAAAACCTCATATTCTAATGTCATAGCTCCTTCATGACAGGTTTGCATAATTTTCACTTCGCTGCAAATATACAATTCTCCTTATCTTCAAAATATGCATTGGGCCAAAGATACAGAAACCCGGTTGATATTTATAAACCCATCATTACATAATTTCAAACCCTAGCTAGACAAACCCTACGTATATATTCACGTAGCATCATCTGTTAATACCAACTCATGACGACACTACTGCTGAGTTTGATTTAAGTACTGGTAATATGCTTTATAACTACTTCTTTAGAACATGTTGAGTTTGCTACACAACTATAAATAAAGATGATATACACAACATACAATAATATTTTATTTCATAAGAACACAAATGATATATACAAAAATAAGAAGACAACATTTGTTTGATAGAAACACAAATTGTATATACAACTATAGGAAGAATTATTCCACTCTTTTTCTTTAAATTCAGATGTATTTCATTTGTTTCTTAGGTGCCAAGCAAATGAATTTCGATGGATTTATGGCTTATGTAAAATGTAACAGCAAAATGATTAAATGATTTTTTTTTCAGAATTTTATTGAATAATAATAATAGTAGTGTAGTAAAGGTAATAATAAAAGGATTTTTATTTTTATTTTTTTTATATTGATTTTTTCTTTATTTTTAGACTCAAATACACGAAAAATGAAAAATATAAAAATAATTTTAAAATTTTATAAAAATATTCGAAAATTAAAATTAAAAATTAAAAAGGTAGAATTTTTAATTTTAAAATAATTTAAGTGAAAGTAAAAGCATAAAAAGAAAAAAGAAAAACTCTAAAAATAGGGAAAATTCAGTATGTGAAAATGTTCTATTTATATCAAGTTTAGGTTAAAACATTTAATCATAATATTAAAAGTTGAATCAACAATAAAATAAAGTTAATAATTAATGTAAATGGATTCTAACCTAATATATTTTTTTGATTTTATTCAATGAATCTAAATATTTGACTTTTAGGGTTTTTAATTAAAACAAAATTGTCAAAAATGAAATAAAGCATAAAAATAAAATATTGTCTTTTTCATTTTGTGTATATCATCTTTATTCTTATCACATAAATGTTGTCTTTCTTTTGCTGTACATAACATGAACTCAAAATGCGAACTTAAAATACATGTGAATTAAAAAAACATTGAAATAATTCTTCCTACAGTTGTATATATAAATATAATATGTGTCTGTCAAACAAATGTTGTTTTCCTATTGTTGTAGATATCAATTGTGTTCTTATAAAAAAAATGATTGTCTTCTTTATGTTGTGTATATAGTTGTGCATGAAATATTTAGGAAGTAAATCTCTAGCAAATCTCCAACAAATGACATCATTGGTAAATACTTCAGAAGTAAATCTCTTGAAAACTTTGCATGTTATACCCCAACAAATAAGATCATCAGTAACATAATCATCTACCATCTCATAAGTGTGTGTCAAAAATACCGCTGTCGGTGATAGTTGTTACGACATTATGCTTCTGGATCTACCCTTCAAACTCACAAACTCTTATTGTAATTTTTTGTCAAATAAAAAACAAAATGTAAGTATATTCGTAAACACAAAAAAAATCATAGAAAAAAAGGTTTCTTGTTAATGGATTGATCAATATCCATGAATCCAACTATAAGACATTAAGTTTCATAAGCTCAAATCTATCAAAATTGCAAGAATCCAACAAAATATATTCAATCAAATCTTGAAAACTACATAATGAAGAGACCAAACATATCTAGCAAGCGTATATTTTATTATCTCATCAAACAGAACTAATGAAACAACTAAGAAACACTTCACAACCACAAATTCACATAACACAAATTTCAAAATCTTATTAAAAACAAGAATCGTTGCTGAAAAATACAACTCTGACATGCGATCAATCATTTTGAAAATACAAACTATGACTCACCTTTTAATCAAGGAAATCACGATTGAAGAATAAAAAACTAGACCAATCAAATTGCATTGTAGAGATTTTTGCTGAATTAATAAACTTCATCTTCAACGGTTAGGATGAAGCTGCATAATTTATAACAAGATTAAGTGAAATTTAGTAGATGTGGAATCATATCTAAAGAAATAGTGCAAATGAAATACGAGTATTTAAATCAAACTCACGGTAGTTGCCATTGATTCAGGTTGAGTTGATATTAGCAATAGCGCCGTTGAATATTAGCATCAGTAGCGTCGTTGAATTTATAGTTAGGGTTTGAAACTATGTAATGGATTATTGTATCTATTTGGCCCAATAACAAAAATATTAATTAATGCATCTTAATATCAAATAATTTTATAATGAAGATAAAAAAAATCTTTACAAATTGTTTATGGTAATCTACACATTTTTATTCGTACTACCATTATATATTTTCAAACCCCTCTTTATCATTTAAATATTTATTCTCTATTTATTTATTTTAATGTTAAATATATATATATATAGTGTTGTAGACCCAATGTAGAAGAATGGAATGCTGAATTAAGGAAAGGAAACTATCTAGAAGAAGGGAGCACAGAAATAGGAAAGAATTATATAAAAAGAAATCATGTGCTCATGAATTGTTAGGTCTACTATGAAAGTGACAAGTCAAGCATTTTAAGGTGGTGAGGATAACGTTGAATATCCTAAGAGTTTATTCAGCTCACACTTTTAAAGAATGTATATATATTTTAAAGTTTATTGAGGATAATTTTACGCACGCGGTAACCTTCTCCGAAAAAAGAAAAAGAAGCAAAAAAATTTCATAAAATCATCATTTAATTTTAGAGAAAATTGCAAACCCTTCCAATTGTAATTTTTAAACTATAAAATTAAAAACTCTCTCGATTACAATTTTTGAATGGAAAAATTAAAAGCTATCTCAATTACAATTTTTTAACAGAAAAATTGTAAATCATCTATGGATTACAATTTTTGGACGAAAAAATTGCAAACCCTCTCAATAAACTATTTTTGAATGGAAAAATAGGAAACCCTCGAAACAAAATATTTTTTAACGGAAAAATAGAAAACCCACTCTAAACACATAACGACACAAATCTCTAATACATCCAAATGATTGTATTTTCTTCCTAATACCTGTATGTAGCGGTAAATTCATGACCATTAAGCTATGGATAAACTTAACGTCAACTAAACCAGAGTCACCATCCCACTTTCATTGTTTCCAAAGGAAAAGGGAAAAGTACGAACAAAATTCCAAGATAAGAAGTTTTCAAATCAAAACTAATAAAATGCCAGAGATTACATGTAAGAGGGTTACACAGAGGGAAGGTGTTAGCACCCAAAGTATCCTAGGCACTCCTAGGGAGCCCTTTCTTATCTGTGTATGTTTCGACATAAAAGATATTTGCAATAAATAGAATGTGGAGATGAGAAAAGAATGTAATAATTATATTTTTGTGTTTGACAAGACCTTCAGACTTGTGCCTACGTACCAACATAAAATGAGGGATCAAAACCTCATAGTTCGTGGTAAAAATTTCAAAGTGAGTTAAATGCTTTTAACAAAAATTTAAGTTTAGGAAAGGAACCAAAGGCCTAAAAGAGTTTGAATGAGTGTTAGTTCTTTTTGTATTTTGAAATTGTAAGTCAATATGGTTAGATTCATTTACAAGTTTGGTATAAGAAAAGAGTTTAAAAATGCAATGGCATAAGGCAAAAGTTTCTAATTTGCAATAAAGTCTAAGTTTAGAAATCACGAGCAAAAAATATTTTTAAAAAGGGGGGAGAGATTTAAAATTTAAGAAGTGGGAGGAGATGAAGAGACTAATCCTAAGCAAGAATTTAAAAGTTAAGAGTTGAAAAGATCTTACCAATGGAATACAATCCAATAGACAAGAATGTCATATAGAAACCCAATTTTCCTTTGGACTTTGAAATCAAGCAATATCAATACACAAATAGCAAGATGAAGAGTAAAGGCATCAAATAAAGATAGCCACATCCAAGCTAGAAACTCCATAGTCTTCTTCTTAAGCTCCCATGTATCAGATGACATACTTCTTGAATGACTCAGAATAAGGCATTAGACACAGGTTTAAAGTAACATTTGCATCATGTAACAGATGAACTCAAAAAGGGATCTCAATACTTGCATCAGTTGAAAGTTCAATTCACAATGGCTTGGCTTCAGAAAATTTGGCATTGACCAAGTCCTTTTGCATAGGGAATGTTGCCTAATTCTAAGTCCAAAGTCTCATATCAAATCCAACAGTCGACACAAACATTTGTTTAAGGGTTTTTTGTTGTTATTATGTACATTAAGGTCCTAAGGCCACAAACACAAATAAAATACACAGACAAGTATATACAATCACAATATATTCATAATGTATGGCTCAATTGAGCAAAGTGAAAATGACATTAAAAATAAAAAAGTTAAATGATAATGAATAATGATAAAATGGTAAAATGGCTTGAATTTAAAGTACATAATGTAAATGACTTGAATTTAAAAGTTAGTCCAAATGTTAGTTTATTAGATATTAGTTTTGCTTTTGGTTTTCAATTGTTTAAGTTATTCTTTGGAGAACATTCAACCCTCTATTCACAAGCATGGATCCTTGAACCAAAACATCTTCCAAAGGAAGGAAAAACGGCAAAGTTTCCACACAATACCATGAAAGGGGGGAGACTTACAATCTCACTTACTAGAATGCTATGCTTTTGGGTCAAAATTTAGCGAAATGTTAAGCAATCGTAATTGGACTTATGTAGAAGTCACAACTATCTGAGGTCGGGTAATAGAAATTTTAGTGTTAATGCATGTTAGAGATATGGTATAATGAACCATACTCCTAAAACATACCACACTTAAAAAGAAAATGGAAAAAGGGTGGACCTAATCTCATCCATACTGGTATTGGTTTATGAACCAATTAGCCTTAGGACATAGAGATATCATAGGTCAATGGAATAAATGGGATATAAAGGGATTGAAGATGAAGAGGGAGGGGGGATGAGACAAACACAAATTGGTCATGGGAGGACTTTTATCAAATTAAAATCATTCATTCATTTTGAGATATGAAATATACATTTCATCAATCCCCTAAATCCAATGGTTTTAATCCAACAAAAGTCAAATCAACCTTGACCAAGGCACAAACACAATAGTCAAACTTAACAAGTCAATAAAAATAGCTCAACACAATTTATTCACAATAAAACAAATTAAAAATCAAATTAAAATGCATTAAATTATAATATGTTTGATCAAAAACCTAAAATCTCTTCAAAACACCAAATAAACGGCCAAGAGATTTTTGACATAGATCAAACAAGATTAAAGGACCTTGGAGAAAAAATCCATTATTTTTGGAGATTTAAAAGTATTATTTTTGGAGATTTGTCATGGGTCAAACAAGAGATTTGTCATAGGTCAGACAAGGTTAAAGGATCTATGCTCCACAATCTCAAAATCCAAATCAGACATGTCTTGATAGGACCAAGCAAACACATCTGAATACTCTCGAAGAAGATCAATCAACCCCTTCTTAACCTCTGGACACAGTCGAGACCCAATCTTGACTTCCTTCACATCATCCTCGGAACCCAAGTTGCCTAATTCAATCTGCTCTTCGAACGGCTGAATGGCTTTTTCCTCGTGCTCAAGTAGACGAAATAATTCATCAGACACTTCTTCATCACCTTCTTCCTCAGCCTCAAACACAGGGAATTCATAGTTCGGAGAAGGAGTAGGATCATTGTATTCAATGGGTTTAAAAGTATTACAAAAATCATTTACAAATCTAGACCATATAAAATCATCCATAATAAAAAAAAATTATGCTAGTTTGATAAAATAAAATGATGAAAGAAGAATAGGAGAAGAAGACAAAATATGCATTGCCATTTCATTACACTTCTACCATTCTTAAATAAAACCGCATATTCTATTGTCATAGCTCCTTCATGACAGGTTTGCTTAATTTTCACTTCGCTGCAAATATACAATTCTCCTTATCTTCAAAATATGCATTGGGCCAAAGATACAGAAACCCGGTTGATATTTATAAACCCATCATTACATAATTTCAAACCCTAGCTAGACAAACCCTGTGTATATATTCACGTAGCATCATCTGTTAATACCAACTCATGACGACACTACTGCTGAGTTTGATTTAAGTACTGCTAATATGCTTTTTAACTACTTATTTAGAACTTGTTGAGTTTGCTACACAACTATAAATAAATATGATATACACAACATACAATAATATTTTATTTAATAGGAACACAAATGATATATGCAAAAATAAGAAGACAACATTTGTTTGATAGAAACACAAATTGTATATACAACTATAGCAAGAATTATTCCACTCTTTTTCTTTAACTTCAAATGTATTTCATTTGTTTCTTAGGTGCCAAGCAAATGAATTTCGATGGATTCATGGCTTATGTAAAATGTAAAAGCAAAATGATTAAATGATTTTTTTTCAGAATTTTATTGAATAATAGTAACAGTAGTGTAGTAAAGGTAATAATAAAAGGATTTTGATTTTTTTTTATATTGATTTTCCTTTATGTTTAGACTAAAATACATGAAAAATGAATACTATAATAATTATTTTTAAATTTTATAAAAATATTCGAAAATTAAAATTAAAAATTAAAAAAGTAGAATTTTTAATTTTAAAATAATTTAAGTGAAGGTAAAAACATAAAAAGAAAAAGTTAAAAACTCTAAAAATAGGGAAAATTCAGTATGTGAAAATGTTTTATTTATATCAAGTTTAGGTCAAAATATTTAATTATCACATTAAAAGTTAAATCAACAATAAAATAAAATTAATAATTAATGTAAATGGATTCTAACCTAATATATTTTTTTGATTTTATGCAATGAATCAAAATATTTGAGTTTTATGGTTTTTTATTAAAATAAATTTGTCAAAAATGAAATAAATCATAAAAAAAATGAATTAATAAAAATTAAAATTAGCCCTTTTGAATTTTGGATTTTTCTATAATAATCACAATATTTTTTTATTTTTTTTTATAGATTTTGAATATAAAGTGAAAAAACAATGGATTTGTTTTATTTATTTCTTAGGTGTCAAGCAAATGAATTTGTATGGATTAATGGCTTATGTAAAATGTAACAACAAAATGATTAAGTGAAATTAATTTTTATAATTTTAGTAAATAATAATAATCGTAGTGTAATAAAGTTAATAATAAAAGGATTTTTATTTTTTACTTTTTTTATATTGATTTTTCTTTATTTCTAGACTAAAATACATGAAAAATGAATAATATGATAATTATTTAAAAAGTTTAAAAAAATATTGGAAATTAAATATAAATATTAAAAAAGTGGAAGTTATAATTTTAAAATAATTTACGTGAAGGTAAAAACATAACAAAAAGAAAAACTCTAAAAATAGGAAAAAAATCAATATGTGAAAATGTTTCTTCTATTTATATCAAGTTTAGGTTAAAACATTTAATCATAACATTAAAAGTTGAATCAACAATAAAATAAAATAAATAATTAATGTAAATGGATTCTAACCTAATATATATTTTTGATTTTATTCAATGAATCTAAATATTTGACTTTTAGGGTTTTTAATTAGAAGAAAATTGTCAAAAATGAAATAAAGCATAAATATAAAATATTGTCTTTTTTTTCGTGTATATCATCTTTATTCCTATCACACAAATGTTGTCTTTCTTTTGCTGTACATAACATGAACTCAAAATGCGAACTTAAAATACATGTGAATTAAAAAAACATTGAAATAATTCTTCCTACAGTTGTATAAATAAATATAATATGTTTCTATCAAACAAATGTTGTTTTCCTATTGTTGTAGATATCATCTGTGTTCTTATCAAAAAAAATGACTCCCTTCTTCATGTTGTGTATATAGTTGTGCTTGAAATATTTAGGATGTAAATCTCTAGCAAATCTCCAACAAATGACATCATTGGTAAATACTTCGGAAGTAAATCTCTTGAAAACCTTGCATGTTATACCCCAACAAATAAGATCATCGGTAACAAAATCATCTACCATCTCATAAGTGTGTGTCAAAAATACCGCTGTCGATGATAGTTGTTACGACATTATCCTTCTGGATCTACCCTTCAAACTCACAAACTCTTACTGTAATTTTTTGTTAAATAAAAAACAAAATGTAAGTATATTCGTAAACAGAAAAAAAAATCATAGAAAAAAAGGTTTCTTGTTAATGGATTGATCAATATCCATGAATCCAACTATAAGACATTAAGTTTCATAAGCTCAAATCTATCAAAATTGCAAGAATCCAACAAAATATATTCAATCAAATCTTGTAAACTACATAATGAAGAGACCAAACATATCTAGCAAGCATATATTTTATTATCTCATCAAACAGAACTAATGAGACAACTAACAAACACTTCACAACAACAAATTCACATAACACAAATTTCAAAATCTTAATAAAAACAAGAATCGTCGCTGAAAAATATAACTCTGACATGCGATCAATCATTTTGAAAATACAAACTATGACTCACCTTTTAATCAAGGAAATCACGATTGAAGAATAAAAAACTAGACCAATCAAATTGCATTGTAGAGATTTTTGTTGAATTAATAAACTTCATCTTCAACGGTTAGGATGAAGCTGCATAATTTATAACAAGATTAAGTGAAATTTAGTAGATGTGGAATCATATCTAAAGAAATAGTGCAAATGAAATACGAGTATTTAAATCAAACTCACGGTAGTTGCCATTGATTCAGGTTGAGTTGATATTAGCAGTAGCGCCGTTGAATATTAGCATCAGTAGCGTCGTTGAATTTATAGTTAGGGTTTGAAACTATGTAATGGATTATTGTATCTATTTGGCCCAATATCAAAAATATTAATTAATGCATCTTAATATCAAATAATTTTATAATGAAGATAAAAAAAATCTTTACAAATTGTTTATGGTAATCTACACATTTTTATTCGTACTACCATTATATATTTTCAAACCCCTCTTTATCATTTAAATATTTATTCTCTATTATTTATTTATGTTATATATATATATATATATATATATATATATATATATATATATATATATATATATATATATATATATATATATATATATATATATATATATATATATATGTTGTAGACCCAATGTAGAAGAATGGAATGATGAATTAAGGAAAGGAAACTATCTAGAAGAAGGGAGCAAAGAAATAGGAAAAAGTTATATAAAAAGAAATCATGTGCTCATGAATTGTTAGGTCTACTATGAAAGTGACAAGTCAAGCATTTTAAGGTGGTGAGGATAACATTGAATATCCTAAGAGTTTATTCAGCTCACACTTTTAAAGAATATATATATATATTTTCTTTAAAGTTTATTGAGGATAATTTTACGCACGCGGTAACCTTCTCTGAAAAAAGAAAAAGAAGCAAAAAAAAAATCCTAAAATCATCATTTAATTTTAGAGAAAATTGCAAACCCTTCCAATTGTAATTTTTAAACTATAAAATTAAAAACTCTCCCGATTACAATTTTTGAATGGAAAAATTAAAAGCTATCTCAATTATAATTTTTGAACGGAAAAATTGTAAATTATCTATCGATTATAATTTTTGGACGGAAAAATTGCAAACCCTCTCAATAAACTATTTTTGAATGGAAAAATAGGAAACCCTCTAAATAAAATATTTTTTAACGGAAAAATAGAAAACCCTCTCTAAACACATAACGACACAAATCTCCAATACATCCAAATGACTGTATTTTCTTCCTAATACCCGTATGTAGCGGTAAATTCATGACCATTAAGCTATGGATAAACTTAACGTAAACTAAACCAGAGTCACCATCCCACTTTCATGGTTTCCAAAGGAAAAGGGAAAAGTACGAACAAAATTCCAAGATAAGAAGTTTTCAAATCAAAACTAATAAAATGCCAGAGATTACATGTAAGAGGGTTACACAGAGGGAAGGTGTTAGCACCCAAAGTATCCTAGGCACTCCTAGGGAGCCCTTTCTTATGTGTGTATGTGTTTCGGCATAAAAGATATTTGCAATAAATAGAATGTGGAGATGAGAAAAGAATTTATTAATTAGATTTTTGTGTTTGACAAGACCTTCGAACTTGTGCCTACGTACCATCATAAAATGAGGGACCAAAATCTCTTAGTTCGTGGTATAAATTTCAAAGTGAGTTAATTGCTTTTAACAAAAATTTAGGTTTAGGAAAGGAACCAAAGGCCTAAAAGAGTTTGAATGAGTGTTAGTTCTTTTTGTCTTTTGAAATTGTAAGTCAATATGGTTAGATTCATTTACAAGTTTGGTTTAAGAAAAGAGTTTTAAAATGCAATGGCATAAGGCCAAAGTTTCTAATTTGCAATAAAGTCTAAGTTTAGAAATCACGAGCCAAAAATATTTTTAAAAAGGGGGGAGAGATTTGAAATTTAAGAAGTGGAAGGAGATGAAGAGACTAATCCTAAGCAAGAATTTAAAAGTTAAGAGTTGAAAAGATCTGACCAATGGAATACAATCCAATAGACAAGAATGTCATATAGAAACCCAATTTTCCTTTGGACTTTGAAATCAAGCAATATCAATACAAAAATAGCAAGATGAAGAGTAAAGGCATCAAATAAAGATAGCCACATCCAAGCTAGCAACTCCATAGTCTTCTTCTTAAGCTCCCATGTATCAGATGACATACTTCTTGAATTACTCAGAATAAGTCATTAGACACAGGTTCAAAGTAACATTTGCATCATGTAGCAGATGAACTCAAAAAGAGATCTCAATACTTGCATCAGATCAAAGTTCAATTCACATTGGCTTGGCTTCAGAAAATCTGGTATTGACCAAGTCCTTTTGCATAGGGAATGTTGCCTAATTCTAAGTCCAAAGTCTCAGATCCAATCCAACAGTCCACACAAACACTTTTTAAGGGTTTTTTGTTGTTATTATGTACATTAAGGTCCTAAGGCAACAAACACAAATAAAATACACAGACAAGTATATACAATCACAATATATTCACAATATATGGCTCAAGTGAGCAAAGTGAAAATGACATCAAAAATAAAAAGGTTAAATGATAATGAATAATGACAAAATGGTAAAATGGCTTGAATTTAAAGTACATAAGGTAAATGACTTGAATTTAAAAGTTAGTCCAAATGTTAGTTTATTAGATGTTAGTTTTGCTTTTGGTTTTCAATTGTTTAAGTTATTCTTTGGAGAACACTTAACCCTCTATTCACAAGCATGGATCCTTGAACCAAAACATTTTCCAAAGGAAGGAAAAAAGGCAAAGTTTCCATACAATACCATGAAAGGGGGGAGACTTACAATCTCACTTACTAGAATGCTATGCTTTTGGGTCAAAATTTAGCGATATGTTAAGCAATCGTAATTGGACTTATGTAGAAGTCACAACTATCTGAGGTCGGGTAATAGAAATTTTAGTGTTAATGCATGTTAGAGATATGGTATAATGTACCATACTCCTAAAACATACCACACTTAAAAAGAATATGGCAAAAGGGTGGACCTAATCTCATCCATACTGGTATTGATTCATGAACCAATTAGCCTTAGGACATAGAGATATCATAGGTCAATGGAATAAATGGAATATAAAGGGATTGAAGATGAAGAGGGAGGGGGATGAGACAAACACAAATTGGTCATGGGAGGACTTTTATCAAATTAAAATCATTCATTCATTTTGGGATATGAAATATACATTTCATCAATCCCCTAAATCCAATGGTTTTAATCCAACAAAAGTCAAATCAACCTTGACCAAGGCCCAAACACAATAGTCAAACTTAACAAGTCAATAAAAATAGCTCAACACGATTTATTCACAATAAAAACAAATTAAAAATAAAATTAAAATGCATTAAATTATAATATGTTTGATCAAAAACCTAAAATCTCTTCAAAACACCAAATAAATGGCCAAGAGATTTTTGACATAGATCAAACAAGATGAAAGGACCTTGGAGAAAAAATTCCATTATTTTTGGAGATTTAAAAGTATTATTTTTGGAGATTTAAAAGAATTATTTTTGGAGATTTAAAAGTATTATTTTTGGAGATTTAAAAGAATTATTTTTGGAGATTTAAAAGTTTTATTTTTGGATATTTGTCATGGGTCAAACAAGAGATTTGTCATAGGTCAAACAAGGTTAAAGGATCTATGCTCCACAATCTCAGAATCCAAACCAGGCATGTCTTGATAGGACCAAGCAAACACATCTGAATACTCTCGAAGAAGATCAATCAACCCCTTCTTAACCTCTGGACACAGTCGAGACCCAATCTTGACTTCCTTCACATCATCCTCGGAACCCAAGTTGCCTAATTCAATCTGCTCTTCGAACGGCTGAATGGCTTTTTCCTCGTGCTCAAGTAGATGAAATAATTCATCAGACACTTCTTCATCACCTTCTTCCTCAGCCTCATCTACAGGGAATTCAAAGTTCAGAGAAGGAGTAGGATCATTGTATTCAATGGGTTTAAAAGTATTACAAAAATCATTTACAAATCTAGACCACATAAAATCATCCATAATAAAAAAAATTATACGCTAGTTTGATAACATAAACTCATGAAAGAAGAATACGAGAAGAGGCCAAAACATGCATTGCCATTTCATTACACTTCTACCATTCTTAAATAAAACCTCATATTCTAATGTCATAGCTCCTTCATGACAGGTTTGCATAATTTTCACTTCGCTGCAAATATACAATTCTCCTTATCTTCAAAATATGCATTAAGCCAAAGATACAGAAACCCGATTGATATTTATAAACCCATCATTACATAATTTCAAACCCTAGCTAGACAAACCCTGTGTATATATTCACGTAGCATCATCTTTTAATACCAATTCATGACGACACTATGCTGAGTTTGATTTAAGTACTGGTAATATGCTTTTTAACTACTTCTTTAGAACATGTTGAGTTTGCTACACAACTATAAATAAAGACGATATAAACAACATACCATAATATTTTATTTGATAAGAACACAAATGATATATACAAAAATAAAAAGACAACATTTGTTTGATAGAAATACAAATTGTTTATACAACTATAGCAAGAATTATTCCACTCTTTTTCTTTAAATTCAGATGTATTTCATTTGTTTCTTAGGGGCCAAGTAAATGAATTTCGATGGAATCATGGCTTATGTAAAATGTAACAGCAAAATGATTAAATGAATTTTTTTTCAGAATTTTATTGAATAATAATAATAGTAGTGTAGTAAAGGTAATAATAAAAGGATTTGATTTTTTTTATATTGATTTTCCTTTATTTTTAGACTAAAATACATGAAAAATGAATACTATAATAACTATTTTAAAATTTTATAAAAATATTCAAAAATTAAAATTAAAAATTAAAAAAGTATAATTTTTAATTTTAAAATAATTTAACTGAAGGTAAAAACCTAAAAAGAAAAAAGAAAAACTCTTAAATAAGGGAAAATTCAGTATGTGAAAATGTTCTATTTATATCAAGTTTAAGTCAAAATATTTAATTATCACATTAAAAGCTAAATCAACAATAAAATAAAATTAATAATTAATGTAAATGGATTCTAACCTAATAATTTTTTTGATTTTATGCAATGAATCAAAATATTTGAGTTTTATTGTTTTTTATTAAAATAAATTTGTCAAAAATGAAATAAAGCATAAAAGAAATTAATTAATAAAAATTAAAATTAGCCCTTTTGACTTTTTGATTTTTCTACAATAATCACAATATTTTTTTATTTTATTTTATAGATTTTGAATAAAAAGTGAAAAAACAATGGATTTATTTTATTTATTTCTTAGGTGTCAAGCAAATGAATTTGGATGGATTAATGGCTTATGTAAAATGTAACAACAAAATGATTAAATGAAATTAATTTTTATAATTTTAGTAAATAATAATAATCATAGTGTAATAAAGTTAATAATAAAAGGATTTTTATTTTTACTTTTTTTTATGTTGATTTTTCTTTATTTCTAGACTAAAATACATGAAAAATGAATAATATGATAATTATTTAAAAAATTAATAAAAAATTTGGAAATTAAATATAAATATTAAAAAAGTAGAAGTTATAATTTTAAAATAATTTAAGTGAAGGTAAAAATGAAAATAATGTTTCTTCTATTTATATCAAGTTTAGGTTAAAACATTTAATCATAACATTAAAAGCTGAATCAACAATAAAATAAAATAAATAATTAATGTAAATGGATTCTAACCTAATATATTTTTTTGATTTTATTCAGTGAATCTAAATATTTGACTTTTAGGGTTTTTAATTAGAACAAAATTGTCAAAAATGAAATAAAGCCTAAAAATAAAATATTGTCTTTTTCATTTTGTGTATATCATCTTTATTCCTATCACACAAATGTTGTCTTTCTTTTGTTGTACATAACATGAACTCAAAATGCGAACTTAAAATACATGTGAATTAAAAAAACATTGAAATAATTCTTCCTACAGTTGTATAAATAAATTTAATATGTTTCTATCAAACAAATGTTGTTTTCCTATTGTTGTAGATATCATTTGTGTTCTTATTAAAAAAAAGACTGTCTTCTTCATGTTGTGTATATAGTTGTGCTTGAAATATTTAGGAAGTAAATCTCTAGCAAATCTCCAACAAATGACATCATTGGTAAATACTTCGGAACTAAATCTCTTGAAAACTTAGCATGTTACACCCCAACAAATAAGATCATCGGTAACAGAATTATCTACCATCTCCTAAGTGTGTGTCAAAAATGCTGCTGTCGGTGACAGTTGTTACGACATTATCCTTCTGGATCTACCCTTCAAACTCACAAACTCTTACTGTAATTTTTTGTCAAATAAAAAACAAAATGTAAGTATATTCGTAAACAAAAAAAATCATAGAAAAAAAGGTTTTTTGTTAATGGATTGATCAATATCCATGAATCCAACTATAAGACATTAAGTTTCATAAGCTCAAATCTATCAAAATTGCAAGAATCCAACAAAATATATTCAATCAAATCTTGTAAACTACATAATGAAGAGACCAAACATATCTAGCAAGCATATATTTTATTATCTCATCAAACAGAACTAATGAAACAACTAACAAACACTTCACCACAACAAATTCACATAACACAAATTTCAAAATCTTAATAAAAACAAGAATCGTTGCTGAAAAATATAACTCTGACATGTGATCAATCATTTTGAAAATACAAAGTATGACTCACCTTTTAATCAAGGAAATCACGATTGAAGAATAAAAAACTAGACCAATCAAATTGCATTGTAGAGATTTTTGCTGAATTAATAAACTTCATCTTCAACAGTTAGGATGAAGCTGCATAATATATAACAAGATTAAGTGAAATTTAGTAGATGTGGAATCATATCTAAAGAAATAGTGCAAATGAATACGAGTATTTAAATCAAACTCATGGTAGCTGCCATTGATTCAGGTTGAGTTGATATTAGCAGTAGCGCCGTTGAATACTAGCATCAGTAGCGCCGTTGAATTTATAGTTAGGGTTTGAAACTATGTAATGGATTATTGTATCTATTTGGCCCAATAACAAAAATATTAATTAATGCATCTTAATATCAAATAATTTTATAATGAAGATAAAAAAATAGATATAGTGTTGTAGACCCAATGTAGAAGAATGGAACGCTGAATTAAGGAAAGGAAACTATGTAGAAGAAGGGAGCACAGAAATAGGAAAGAATTATATAAAAAGAAATCATGTGCTCATGAATTGTTAGGTCAACTATGAAAGTTACAAGTCAAGCATTTTAAGGAATATAAATATTTTAAAGTTTATTGAGGATAACTTTACGCACGCGGAAGCCTTCTCTGAAAAAAGAAAAAGAAGCAAAAAAAATTCATAAAATCACCATTTAATTTTATGTAGAAAATTGCAAACCCTCCCAATTGTAATTTTTAAACTAAAAAATTAAAAACTCTCTCGATTACAATATTTGAATGGAAAAATTAAAAACTATCTCAATTACAATTTTTGAACGGAAAAATTGTAAATTATCTATTGATTACAATTTTTGGACGGAAAATTGCAAACCCTCTCAATAAACTATTTTTGAATGGAAAAATAGGAAACCCTCTAAAGAAAATATTTTTTAACAGAAAAATAGAAAACCCTCTCTAAACACATAACGACACAAATCTCCAATACATCCAAAAGACTGTATTTTCTTCCTAATACCCGTATGTAGCGGTAAATTCATGACCATTAAGCTATGGATAAACTTAACATCAACTAAACCAAAGTCACCCCCCACTTATATTTTTTCCAAAGGAAAAGGGAAAAGTACGAACAAAATCCAATGATAAGAAGTTTTCAAATCAAAACTAATAAAATGCCTGAGGGTTACACAAAGGGAAGGTGTCAACACTCGAAGTGTCCTAGGCACTCCTAGGGAGCCCTTTCTTATGTGTGTATGTATTTCGGCATAAAAGATGTTTGCAATAAATAGAATGTGGAGATGAGAAAAGAATTTATTAATTCTATTTTTGTGTTTTACAAGACCTTCGGACTTGTGCCTACATACCAACATAAAATGAGGGATCAAAATCTCGTAGTTCGTGGTATCAATTTCAAACTGAGTGAATTGCTTTTAACAAAAATTTAAGTTTAAGAAAGGAACCAAAGGCCTAAAAGAGTTTGAATGAGTGTTAGTTCCTTTTGTCTTTTGAAATTGTAATACAATATGGTTAGATTCATTTACAAGTTTGGTTTAAGAAAAGAGTTTAAAAATGCAATAGCATAAGGCCAAAGTTTCTAATTTGCAATAAAGTCTAAGTTTAGAAATCACAAGCAAAAAATATTTTTAAAAAGGGG
Organism: Lathyrus oleraceus; assembly: GCF_024323335.1. Lineage (NCBI taxonomy): Eukaryota > Viridiplantae > Streptophyta > Magnoliopsida > Fabales > Fabaceae > Lathyrus > Lathyrus oleraceus. Next base: position 37,766,104 of record NC_066585.1, on the reverse strand, counting down.
GGAGAGATTAGAAATTTAAGAAGTGGGAGGAGATGAAGAGACTAATCCTAAGAAAGAATTTAAAAGTTAGAAGTTGAAAAGATCTGACCAATGGGATGCAATCCAATAGACAAGAATGTCATATAGAAACTCAATTTTCCTTTGGACTTTGAAATCAAGCAATATCAATACACAAATAGCAAGATGAAGAGCAAAGGCATCAAATAAAGATAGCCACATCCAAGCTAGCAACTCCATAGTCTTCTTCTTAAGATCCCATGTATCATATGACATACTCCGTGAATGACTCAGAATAAGGCATTAGACATAGGTTCAAAGTAACATTTGCATCATGTAGAAGATGAACTCAAAAAGGGATCTCAATGGCTTGGCTTCAGAAAATTTGGCATTGACCAAGTCCTTTTGCATAGGGAATGTTGCCTAATTCTAAGTCCAAAGTTTCATATCAAATCCAACAGTCGACACAAACATTTGTTTAAGGGTTTTTTGTTGTTATTATGTACATTAAGGTCCTAAGGCCACAAACACAAATAAAATACACTGACAAGTATATACAATCACAATATATTCAAAATGTATGGCTCAAGTGAGCAAAGTGAAAATGACATTAAAAATAAAAAAGTTAAATGATAATGAATAATGATAAAATGGTAAAATGGCTTGAATTTAAAGTACATAAGGTAAATGACTTGAATTTAAAAGTTAGTCCAAAAGTTAGTTGATTCGATGTTAGTTTTGCTTTTGGTTTTCAATTGTTTAAGTTATTCTTTGAAGAACACTCAACCCTCTATTCACAAGCATGGATCCTTGAACCAAGAAATCTTCCAAAGGAAGGAAAAAAGGCCAAGTTTCCACACAATACCATGAAAGGGGGGAGAATTACAATCTCATTTACTAGAATGCTATGCTTTTGGGTCAAAATGTAGCGCTATGTTAAGCAATCGTAATTGGACTTATGTAGAAGTCACAACTATCTGAGGTCGGGCAATAGAAATTTTAGTGTTAATGCATGTTAGAGATATGGTATAATGAACCATACTCTTAAAACATACCACACTTAAAAAGAAAATGGAAAAAGGGTGGACCTAATCTCATCCATACTAGTATTGGTTTATGAACCAATTAGCCATAGGACATAGAGATATCATAGGTCAATGGAATATATGGGATATAAAGGGATTGAAGATGAAGAGGGAGGGGGGATGAGACAAAAACAAATTGGTCATGGGAGGACTATTATCAAATTAAAATCATTCATTTATTTTGGGATATGAAATATACATTTCATCAATCCTCTAAATCTAATGGTTTTAATCCAACAAAAGTCAAATCAACCTTGACCAAGGTCCAAACATAATAGTCAAACTTCACAAGTCAATAAAAATAGCTCAACACGATTTATTCACAATAAAACAAATTAAAAATCAAATTAAAATGCATTAAATTATAATATGTTTGATCAAAAACCTAAAATCTCTTCAAAACACCAAATAAATGGCCAGGAGATTTGACATAGATCAAACAAGATTAAAGGACCTTGGAGAAAAAATTCCATTATTTTTGGAGATTTAAAAGTATTATTTTTGGAGATTTAAAAGAATTATTTTTGGAGATTTAAAAGTATTATTTTTGGAGATTTGTCATAGGTCAAACAAGAGATTTATCATAGGTCAAACAAGGTTAAAGGATCCATGCTCCACAATCTCAGAATCCAAACCAGGCATGTCTTGATAGGACCAAGCAAACACATCTGAATACTCTCGAAGAAGATCAATCAACCCCTTCTTAACCTCTAGACACAGTCGAGATCCAATCTTTACTTCCCTCACATCATCTTCGGAACCCAAGTTGCCTAATTCAATCTGCTCTTCGAACGATTGAATGGCTTTTTCCTCGTGCTCAAGTAGGCGAAATAATTCATCAGACACTTCTTCATCACCTTCTTCCTCAGCCTCAAACACAGGGAATTCAAAGTTCGGAGAAGGAGTAGGATGTGGATGAATAGCAAAAAGTATTATTAATTGCATTTTATTATTCATGTTTTTTCAGCCTCAAACATAGCCTCAAACACAGGGAATTCAAATATTATGCAGATGGACAATTATTATTAATTTATTCATGTTTTTTCTGATTACCATTTTCAGAAAAGCAAAAAGTAAAAGTAAAACATCATGGATGTGGATGAATAGAATTGCATTTTATTAATGATCAAATTGAAAGATGCCTAACAATGTTCACTTCTCCCTTAGGCATAGGAGAAGGATTTTCAAATACAATAAAGCAATTACTTAGAGCGATGAACAATAACAGGAATATCGACAACGATCCAATTGTTGCAACTTTTTCCATGCGTCACAAAATTGGTGCAATCTTCGTCTTCATCATCCTCAATCACTACAGTTGAGTGTTGTGCATTGCCATGGATGAACCCTCCGCTACGGAAACTAGTTCGCACATCTTCATCTTTGCTCACGGATGACCCTTGCTGGAATCCTAAATTGGCTCTGTTCTTGTTCTCGGCGACCTATACCATCTGGCCTCACTGATCTGAACTACCATCTTCAACAATCTTCTTAGCGTCTTTACAAGAGGACATATGTTCCCCAACTCTTTTTTCTCCAGCAATAGGTAGAGCTTGAAACGGAGTTCCAATCTCATCCTCAACTTCAACATATGAGAAAGACGACAAATGGCTTACCAACAAATCTTTCTCTCCACCCACGATGACGAGCTTGCCATTCTTCACGAATTTCAACTTATGATGCACAATGGATGTCACAGCTCCTGCCTCATGTATCCATGACCTTCATAACAAGTAGCTATAGGTCGGGTGGATATCTATTACCTTTAAAGTAATTTGGAAATCACTCGGACCTATATTTACTGAAAGGTCCACCTCACCAACAACAGTCTTGCGAGAACTATCAAAAGATTTGACGATCACGCCACTGTATCTCATCAGATCTCCTTGATATGATAATCTGGACAGAGTTGACTTCGGGAGTACATTCAAAGATGAGCCGGTATCAACCAATATATTGGACAACGCGTACTCCTTACAATTCATCGATATATGTAATTCCAGGTTGTGATTTTTGCCTTCCTCGGGAAGTTCTTCATCACAAAAGCTCAAGTTGTTGCAGGAAGTGATGTTAGCCACAATATGATCAAACTGATCCACTATTACATCATGCTCTACATAAGCTTGCTCAAATACCTTTTTCAATGCTTCTCTGTGCGCTTTTGAATTCATGAGCAGAGACAACAATGAAATCTTGGAGGGAGTTTGGAGCACCCGCTAAACCATATTGAATTCACTCTTATTAATTAAACGAAGTACCTCATCATCGTCATTAGGCTTCAAACTACTGGATTCACCAGACTGACACTTTAGAGCACTAACCGGATTTGCTATAGGCACTTCAACCTTCTTAGCAACATCCTCTACACCCTTAGAGAAAACGGGACCAAACACACGACCACTACGGGTCACCTTCGTTATATCGGCAATATTCACAACAGAATTAGTCGTAGGCAACGAGACCTCTTGACCATTCTCTATCATTGTCGCATTATATTGATATGGAACAGCTCTATCGGATGCATACGAGACTGGACCCGCTAACCGTATCACTAACAGCGATACTGATCTGTTGATGTTGTTACTGTTGCTGCTATCGAACTAAATTACCACCCGCTAAGGGGTCTTAAACACTGACATTATCACGTTGATATCATCTATATCCTTTGACTGTTGAATCTGGATTACATTCTCATCCATCAACTTTTGGATATCTCTCTTGACAATCGAACACCCACGGGGGTTCACACTGCAGATTGCATAACTGGAATGGTCATGCTCACAATCACTAATAGTGCACAGGGTCTTGTGCATTTCCATCAAAGATCGATGAATACGTAGCACATCAAATACTCAGAAAGTTCCTGGATATCCATCTACCATATTAACAAAGGGATTACCATGAGCAGGCAATGAGTTAGCTTTCACATTAGGCGTGCGGTCCTCAAAGGACATTATCCCACTCTTCACTAGCTTCACCATCATCATCTCATCTTTATCATCATCATCCCCAACTTCATCTCTATTTCACCATCTTCACCATCTCCATGTGTCCAAGGTGATTTCTTATATAGATTTAGACTTGGGGAGGGGAAGAATTTCATGAAGGGAATTAGGATGTGTATGATATTGTGGTTATTGATAATAACATGTTGATGTTGCTTCATGATGTTCTTGATGTTATATTATGTTGTATGATTGTTATGTGTTTTGGTATGGATTCATGATGGTGAATGTTTTTGTATGGATTTGAGTGGTTGAAATTGGAAAAGGGAGTGTTTAGAAGATGAATTTGTGAAGAAAATTGAAGAACCAATTGATTGGTTTTTTGGTACAATCGATTGGATGAACTTTCTGTTGTGAAGAAGTGAAATTTATTAGGAACCAATCGATTGGTCCTTGGCAAGGATCGACTGATTGAACTTTATGTTTTTGAAGAAGTTAGAAATTTTTAGGGACTTGGTTTTGTGAAATTTTTGTGAGAATTATTCCAATCAATCGATTGATTCATTCGATCAATCAATTGACATGAATTAATTCCTTGATAAATTAAAATATGATAAATTAATTCCTTGATCAATCAAGCCTTACCACTATGTTAAGCTCTTGCTGCTGAATATTGTACAAGGAGCAAATGTTAACCTATATTTCTTGATTGAGTTAGATTGTTAAATTATTTGAGTGTTGTAACTCCGTTTTGGACACGGACGGTTGCGTTAGAAAGATAACGTAAAAGATTATTATTCTTAATCCATGTTATAATATATTATGTGATTTATAAATGCTATGAATTATATTATGAGGAATGTTAAACATTGTTGTTATGTTGAATGTGAATTAACATGATTAAAAACCTTACAAAGATAAGTGAGGAAACCTATGAGAATAACTTGATTAATAACTTGATTAATAACTTAGAAAGATAATCTAGGTTATGGAAATGAGTATACAACGATGCTTGGACACAATGGTACCTAGGTGTGTATCGTGGACAAGTATTCACTTGGTAAGCGAATCAATATGCTTTATATGGAACATGGGTGATTTATGTATGAGAATGGATCATGTTATGATGCCATGAGAATTGATATGATATCATGACATTTGTTTGATATTTTGGTGAGGAACTTTTGTTCCAAAAGTCCTATTTTGGTGAGGAGCGTTGCCCCGAAAGTCCTATTTGTTATTATGGATTAATCATGTATTCGGAATTAGTTTTGAGGGTGCACATACCACTTCAAAGGCTTAGGTAAAGCGGTAAGTGGGGATGTGGCACCAATGATTCGTGTCTCAATTGGGTTTGAGCCCCAACTACGGCGAACGTGGGGGGAAAGATGGACACCTAAGTGGGGTAGAGTCACATACGGTGAAAGATACCCTAAGTGGGTTAGAGTCTCATACGGGTGACAGTCGCTTGAAATGAGTTTGAAACTCCTAGAGGATCTGATATCCACGACGAAAGTCGAATCATATGAGCATGCATGAACCAGGCCTGACTTAGACGTAAGTCCGCTTGGGGATTGATATTCTGTGCATCCGAGTAGTGATTCGTTGAGTGGATGCACTCAATGACATGTTTCCATACATTACGAATATCCCTTAGATACTCAAGTCCTAGTTACAAGGTGCGAATGATGCACCGATAACGGAAGGTGAAAACTTGAGTTAGGATTTGATTAGAAAACCCTGTAGAGCCGAGTGGACCCATAGGATAGGAGAACTCACTGAGATTATTATTGCATTTCATTATTGTTGTTATTTTTCAGGTATTCCTTGCAGGTTGAACTCAAGAAAAGCTATCTACTAATGTTTCATGAGACGGTGATGATCGTGATCTTCCGCTGTGGAGTTGTGTGCAATGAAGATATTGCACATAGTTCTTAGATTTTTATTTTTAGGCTTTATCGTATGACATGTATCATTAATGTTTTATTTAGGACATGTGTATATAATGATGCCAATAGGTACTTATGATTGTGTCAATACCAAATAACAACACTTGTATGATATTATTCTAGATATATATTATACGGACTGTTACAAACTGCAATTTTTTAATGGAAAAATTAAAAACTCTCTCAATTATAATTTTTAAACGGAAAAAGTATGATTAAACTATGTAATTGGTTTAATCATATAATGTGGATATTACATCTATTTGGCCCAATAACAAAAATATTAATTAATGCATCTTAATATTAAATAATTTTATAATAAAGATAAAAAAAATCTTTACAAATTGTTTATGGTAATCTACACATTTTTATTCGGACTACCATTATATTTTTTCAAACCCCTCTTTTTCATTTAAATATTTATTCTCTATTTATTTATTTTAACGTTATTTATTCTCTCTCTATATAGTGTTGTAGAATAGGTGAACTATGAAAGTGACAAGTCAAGCATGCATTTTAAGGTGGTGAGGAAAACATTGAATATCCAAAGCGTTTATTGAATGTATATATATTTTAAAGCTTATAGAAACATTTTTTTTTCAAGTGAAGTCACATAATATGTTTGGATGGCTATTTTTTGAAAGGTTATTATGAAGGGTAAATACTTGCGGTAATTGGAAGAGACTTAAATGATCAAATGTTGTCAACTGTATTTGTTGTTGTAGAATATGAAACCAAGCACTCCTTGAGTTGGTTTCTAGAATTATTGATAAGTGACCATGGTGGTGTAAGATTATGCATGACTTACACATTCATTAGTGATCAATAAAATGTACACTACGCCAGAAACTGGAATAGACAGCGCACCTTAGAGGGCGCTTTATTACAAAAGCGCTCTCTAAAGTGAAGCGAAAAATAAGGAGCAATAGACAGCGCACTTTAGAGGGCGCTTTTGTAATAAAGCGCCCTCTAAGGTGAAGCGAAAAAATAAGGAGGAGATAAAGGGACAACAATACATGGCGCTTTTTATAAAGCGCCCTCTAAGGTTACCCTTAGAGGGCGCTTTTTGTAAAGCGCCCTCTAAGGTTACCCTTAGAGGGCGCTTTGTATAAAGCGCTGTTATAAGTCCATGTGCATTTCCAGCTTATAAAGCGCTTCTGGAAAGCCTTAGAGAGCGCTTCCATAAGCGCCCTCTTAGGCCCCCTTTAGAGGGCGCTTTTTTTCCACAAGCGCCCTCTAATGTCCCCTTTAGTAAACATTAAAATTATAAAATACTGCGCGTTTTGTTATTTCACTATCTATTATATATTTTCGTTCTTTTTCACGTTAGGGTTCTAAGGCGTTTTCCTTCCACCTCTGTTAGATCTATATTATTACTGCGCGTTTCCTCCTTCTACCAATCAAAGGTACACGCTTTGCCCAATTTCTGTTTTATGTTATTGCTTTGTTTTAGCTTTGCCCAATTTCTGTTTTATGTTATTGTTGTCTATGCTACGTTTGTTTCGACCTGTAAAGTTTCAATATTCATAGTCATTTAAATAGTTTGGGTTTATTAGGGTTATACGACCTATGAACATGATAGCGCATGCAATGGGACTACATTTGTTTTCGACCTGTTTTATGTTATTGACGGTTGGTTTTTAGTGACCATGATAGCGCATGCAATGGGACTACATTACCCAGTAGTTAGGGTTATACGACCTATGAACATATGATTTTGTGTCAACACCAGGATCATTAGAAACCTAGGTCCGAATGTGTTTGAACTCTTCTGAAATTGTTTTTTGTTTATTTTAATTGTTTTCTTTATTACAGGTAAAATGACTTTTATGATTTTAATTGTTTTTACATTTGTCATCTGATTTTAATTGTTTTCTTTTTTACAGGTAAAATGGCTATTATGAAGTCAATCATTCGTGCAAGGGGCAAGGGATGCTCGGAAGTATCAATTGATATTTGTTTAGATGGAGATGCTCTATTGTCGTCAAGCCTCATTCGCGTAGATGATGATGCTGGATATTTGAAAGTATCCCTCTACGACAATGGAACATGTCCATCTAAACATATATCAATTCTATCTTCAAAAGATAAGGGACAAAAAATATAAGGGGATTACGCAGCAAATCGAGTCAGTTGCATAAAAAGAAAAAGGTATAAACACAATTATATGATATTTATGATTTTAATTGTTTTTACATTTGTCATCTGATTTTAATTGTTTTCTTTTTTACAGGTAAAATGGCTATTATGAAGTCAATCATTCGTGCAAGGGGCAAGGGATGCTCGGAAGTATCAATTGATATTTGTTTACATGGAGATGCTCTATTGTCGTCAAGCCTCATTCGCGTAGATGATGATGCTGGATATTTGAAAGTATCCCTCTACGACAATGGAACATGTCCATCTAAACATATATCAATTCTATCTTCAAAAGATAAGGGACCAAAAATATAAGGGGATTACGCAGCAAATCGAGTCAGTTGCATAAAAAGAAAAAGGTATAAACACAATTATATGATATTTATGATTTTAATTGTTTTTACATTTGTCATCTGATTTTAATTGTTTTCTTTTTTACAGGTAAAATGGCTATTATGAAGTCAATCATTCGTGCAAGGGGCAAGGGATGCTCGGAAGTATCAATTGATATTTGTTTAGATGGAGATGCTCTATTGTCGTCAAGCTTCATTCGCGTAGATGATGATGCTGGATATTTGAAAGTATCCCTCTACGACAATGGAACATGTCCATCTAAACATATATCAATTCTATCTTCAAAAGATAAGGGACCAAAAATATAAGGGGATTACGCAGCAAATCGAGTCAGTTGCATAAAAAGAAAAAGGTATAAACACAATTATATGATATTTATGCATAGAAAATGTTAATTCTTGATCTTATACATCACCTAACTAATTTTATGATATTTTAGGTTCATGCTATTGATATTGAACAAAAAGAGGTTGTTGCTAAGAAGACTGCTGCTACCAAAAAAAACATACATCTCAGAGATGCTTTTGCTACTTAGTTTTATTTCTTTTTAAGTTATGAATTGGTTGTATATAGAATCTTTAGAAGTTAAACGATTATATATCAGTGGATTGTTGTATATGTATGGATTGTTGTATATAAGGCTTGTTGAATGCAATGTGTGAAAAAGGGCTTCAAATTATATAGTTTTGGGTGTACTGCTTCAATATACAGGTTGTCTAAAATAAAATAAAAATATAGCGCTTTTTAAAAAAAAAAATTTAAATAACCACCCACTTTAGAGGGCGCTTTTACTGGAAAGCGCCCTCTAAAGTGGAAACATTTAAGGGTTTAGAGGGCGCTTCTACTGGAAAGCGCCCTCTAAACCCTTAAAAGTTTCCACTTTAGAGGGCGCTTTCCAGTAAAAGCGCCCTCTAAACCCCTTAAATGTTTCCACTTTAGAGGGCGCTTTTTTGAAAAAGCGCCCTCTAAAGTGGCCCTTAAAGGTCTTAAAGAGCCACTTTAGACAGCGCTTTCACTAGGAAAAAAAGCGCTGTCTTTACCTATGCCAGCGCCAGATTAGAGGGCGCTTTAAAGCGCTGTTATAGGCCAAAAAAAGCGCCCTCTTTTCCCTTATTTGGCGTAGTGGTAACATTTGTTGGAAAAATAACAAATAAATAAATAACTTAACGCACGCGAAAGCATACCGTGAAGCAAAAATTCAAACAAAAAACTCATAAAATCATAATTCAACTTGTAATTTTTACAAGGACAAAATTACAAATCCTCCACCATACAATTGCAATTCTTAAGGAGAAAATTGCAAAACCTTTTCAAACTGCAATTTTTGAACGGAAAAATTAAAAACTCTCTTTCAATTATAATTTTTGAACGGAAAAACTATAAATCATCTCTCAATTACAATTTTTGGACGAAAAAATTACAAATTCTCTCAATAAACTATTTTTGAATGGAAAAATAGGAAACCCTCTAAACAAAATATTTTTTAATGGAAAAACAGAAAACCATTCCTAAACACATAACTACACAAATCTCCAATCCATTCAAAAGACTAGATTTTATTATTGTGTAGAAAACTAAAACTAACTATCTCTATTTATATTAATATTCAAATTCTACTTTCTTCCTAATACCCGAAGTGACACTTGAATGAATATACTATTTGACCCAATAATATTTTCGGAAGTTAATTTGATAGTCTGAGTTAATTATAATTTCTATTAACAATTTATGTCATTATGCATTCTAGTTTAGAGTTGCATGTTGGTTTAATTTTGATTAAGTTCCTTGGCTTTTTAATTTATTTTCACTTTTAACCTTTAACTCTTGAGTATTTACATTTCTAGGCATTAATACAATAACTTAAGGAAGAAGTTTACGGACATTAAGCTGAAGGAACTGATGTGGAAGGCTCCTACTGCTAGTTATGTCAATTTATGAGAAAAAGGTCATGCTTGAAATCTAGAAAGTGAATGAGGAGGAATTCAAGCACTTAACGAAGATTATACCACGGTTTTGGAGCAAATATAGGTTTATAATCACTCAAGATGTAATACTTTGGTGAGCAATATGTTAGAGGGTTGTCATGCTTTCATGCAATATCCTGTATGAAGGATTAATACTTAGAAATTGAAGAACTAATGTCTTAATGCTACAAAAGAGATTACTATGAGGCTTTATATGCACGTATTATATATCCATTGAATGGATAAACTTTGTGGCCTATATGAGAGTATGTTGATTTACAGCCATCACTAATCAAAATATAACTTAGAAGGCCAAAGAAGAAAAGGAACAGAGATGCCGCAAAAATTATGAAAGATGAGACATAACAAAGCTACTTGAAAACTTCTAGTTACACACAACTCAAGTCAGCATACACCAAGTGTGTATGTACCAACTCAGCCTGCACCAACTGCATTGTGATTTTATATTTGTGATACCTTTGTATAAATGTCTGAGAACACTTTATTTATTTGTTGATGTGAATACAAATAATTATAACATCATGGTTTCATGGCAACATTTTGTGCTTCTATAGTTTCAATGTCAATATGGTTTAATGTAACAAGATTCTTATTCTAATCATGTTAATTCAATTTCCTTTGTTTACTTCAATATTACTCTCATGATAGTGTGTATAATTTAGTGTTGTATCATATTTGGTCTTATAAATAACATAATATAGGGATAATTTATTTACAGTTTGGTTAGACTATCAATCTTAACACGTCTAATAAATAACATATTCGGTCTCTTTATTTATTACATGAACTTTAATTTCAATCTTAACACGTCTGATAAATAACATATTCGGTCTCTTTATGTATTACATGACTTTTAATTTCAGTTTAGTCCTTTATCTATCAAATTTAATATTTCAAGTCCCTTAACTAATATCTTTTGTTTCAAAAGGACTTTATTTACTACAATTTTACTCAACACATATGGTAATATAGTTTGTCATATGAATGTATGTACTGTTAGTTATGCACTACTGGTTATGTACTGTAATTTCTTATGAGTTTACTATGACACCCAAATTCAATTAACTTATTTAATTGATTTTTTTTTGCTTTTATTTAATCATTTGAGTAATTAAATATACTTTTAATTATTTATTTTGGTGATAATGTGTGTTATGTGATTATTTGGCATTTGTTGAGGTTTGTTGGAGTTTAGTAGAGTTTTATTTTATTAAAATAATATAATAAAAAAATAAAATAATAATAATAATAATAATAAAAATAATAATAATAATAATAAAAATAATAATAATAATAATAAGATAAAATAGTGATTTGGGGCAGAAAATAGAGTTATTGAAAAATAAGGGTAAGAGGAGAAAATAGAGAATGATCCATTTGTCTGATATTTATATGTATGTGACCAATATAGAGCAAAAGGAATGAAAACAAGAGTGATTTTCAACATTTTTGTTCAATAGGTCGACCTGTATGAGCCATGTGTAGACCTATTGAAGTAATGTGTCGAACTGTTTGAGGTTATGGTAATGTGCTGCCTATAGGTCGACCTGTTCAGTCAACATATAAAGTAGAACCTTACAGGTTTTAATACTACATCGTATGTGTAAACATTTTCTTACAATGTGTTGACCTATCCATTTGCATGGCACTACAATCATCCTTTGATTTTATATATAATGAATATGTAGTAATGTCGTATGTACTCCAACTAATTACATTAAACTTAAGCATACATGACAACCATTTAATTGTCTCTGTTGCACAAGCACTCTCTTTAGAAACACTTTCATTAAACAAAGCTATGAAAGTTTTGTTATGATCAGTCAACAATCATTTTTCATTCATCTGAGGGTATTTTTCCATTATAGGATTTTTGTGAGTGGTCAAATAAGGTTGAACTTCAGTCAGGTTATTCAATATATAGAAATGTGCTTTAAGAACTACCTCTCAGCTAAAAGTTTTAACATTTGAACCTTAAGTACCTCTATATCATATCTTCCCTCATGACGAGACTCGAGAATTCCTATAGAGTTAGTAATAAAACATCATATTAATAGAAAATGATTTGTTACTACTTCTACTGATGCCTCATATTAATAGAAAATGATCTGTCAATATCTCTATATGTAATTATATTCATGACACATCAATACCTTCCTAATGAGAGGGATTTGGTAACAATTGTATATATTTGTGATATCACATCAATGAAAGGCAGACAATAATATTTCTTTATGGTATCAGACTATACGATCCAAATATATCCCTCTTAAACACTGCAACTCTTCTATTCCACCATGACTAACACCTCTTCTTCTCCCACATCCAATGGTGACGACACTTCGTCAACGACGAACCAATCCCCTCATGTGGCGAAAACCAACTTTCATTATGCTTTCGCCATTACCAATGTCAAAAACATCATACCAGTGACGTTGGATAATGACTCCGATCTCTATCCCTCTTGGTCCGCTTTATTCACCGTGCAAGCACGTGTTCACAACGTGCTTGATCACATCATACCACCTATTGACGAGGAAGCTCGTACTTAGCCAGCCACCGTCAAAGCCAACGATCCCGACCTTTGGAATCGTCTAGATGCTGATGTGTTACAATGGATGTATGCAACTATCACACAAGATATACTCCATTCTGTTCTTGTGATTAACGACACCGCGGAACTATGTTGGAATCGTATCGCCGCTATGTTCAATGATAACAAGCATTCACGGGCCGTTCAACTTGAAAACCAGTTTAGCAATACCAATCTGGCAGATTTTCCCTCCACCAAAGCCTATTGGAACCGTCTCAAGCTCCTCTTCGATCAACTCGCAAACGTTGATTCTCTAGTCACAAATACTCATTTGGTATTAAAAATGATCTTCGGTCTCACCGAGGCTTATGTCGGGTTCGTAACTTACATCCAACAACACAATCCTCTTCCAGCCTTTGCAACCGCAAAATCAAGACTTGAACTTGAAGAATCTATGATGCTTCAACGAGCCGCTCGTGACTCTGGTTCTTCCTCCACTTCGGCGGCACTCATGGCCAAAACTCCACTGTGAAATGATGATGTCCCTCGCCATTCCTCTTCTGGTTACACTTATCAAAACTATCACCCACCATCCAACACCTCTCGCGGCAACCGAGGCAAAAAGAACAACCGCAACAACGGTGGCCGAAACTACGGGAGGGGCGGTCGGACAGGTCCCAATCATTTCAACAGTGGGGGTCGTGGTCAAGGTCAACAACAATGGAAACAATGGATGCCATGGCACAATGGCTCCATGGAATATACCACATTGCCCTTATCCATCTGACAATTGGAGTAGGCCCACTAATGCTGCACAGACTCAACAAGGAGGAGTCCTTGGGCCAAGACCACAACAGGCTGCTTACAATGTTAATGCACCCAGCCCAACTAATATTGAAACTACTCTACACACCCTCAATCTTGCTCAACCTGATCAATCTTGGTATATGGACACCAGAGCCACTTCTCATATGACATCCTCGCAAGGTAATCTTTCATCTTATTTTAAATTGAGAAAAAATAATAATATAATTGTTGGAAGTGGCCACTCTATTCCAATTTATGGCCTTGGCAGTGCACACATAAAACCCCCACACCCCCCTTTTGTGTTAAACAATATACTACATGCTTCAAAGTTAATTAAAAACTTAGTGTCAGTTCATAAATTTACCATAGATAATAAGGTTTCAATTGAATTTGACCCGTTTGGTTTTTCTGTGAAGGACTTTCAGACGGGGATGACTCTAATGAGATGTGAGAGTCGAGGTGATCTATACCCCATCACAACCAACACCAACTCCAAAAATAAATCCAAGCCTAATCTTTCTCTTGCAGCTTTATCACCTTCTCCGTGGCATGATCTCTTGTGTCATCCGGGAGAACACATTTTAAATTCTCTTAGACAAAATAAACTTATTGAATGTAATAAATCTAGACAAATACATTCTCGTTTATGTCGTTCTTGTCCTCTTGGTAAACATATCAAGTTGCCTTTCATGAATTCAAATAATACTAGTTTTTTGCCGTTTGATATTTTACATAGCGATGTATGGACGTCTCCTGTTGTAAGCTCTTTAGGTCACAAATATTATGTTCTTTTCTTGGATAATTACTAAAAAAATTTGTGGACTCTTCCAATGTCAAAAAAATCTCAAGTATATTCTAATTTTCAAAAACTAAAGGCTTACATCAACACCCAATTTCAACGAGAAATTAAAACAATTCAATGTGACAATGGTAGTGAATACGTCAATAATAATTTTCGAAACATGTGTGATATTAATGGAATGTGGTTTCGTTTGTCTTACCCTTATACATCATCTCAAAATGGCAAATCTGAATGAAAAATATGCTCCATTAATAATATTATTCGAACTTTATTAATTCACGCGTCTTTACCACCTACTTTTTGGCATCATGCTCTTGAAATGGCAACATATCTCTTAAACATTTTGCCAAACAAAACCATAAATTTTGAGTCTCCACTTAAAATGTTATATCACAAAGAACCCTCTTACTCACATTTATGTGTGTTTGGTTGTTTATGTTATCCTTTATTTTCTTCCACTACGATACATAAGCTCCAACCTCGATCCACTCCGTGTGTCTTTCTTGGGTATCCGAAAAATCATCGAGGATATAAATTTCTAGATTTAACATCCAATAAAATTATTATTTTCCGCCATGTCCTATTTGACGAAACTCATTTTCCATATGCAAAGTTGCACACCCCCCAACCTACTACATATAACTTCCTTGAAAACGAGTTGTCCCCCTACTACATGAACCACATAATTACCCAAACCCAAAATAACCCACACAACCATACGGACCCATCTCATCCCATATGGACTCACCCACAACAATAACCTCACCCACTCGGTCTCACATCCCTATTCCTCCTCCACAACAGCCCACCATATTATCAAATACAAACTCCCTCTCCCCACACCTCACAACAACAGATACTGAATCCATAAGTCAAAATACCATTCTTGCAATTTTCCAACCCACCTTACAAACAGATACAAAACCTGTTACTAGAAGTCAACATGGAATTTTTAAGCCAAACCAAAAATATTATGGCCTCCACACCCATGTCACAATATCTCATATACCTAAAAACCCAGTGTCTGCACTTAAAGACTCAAATTGGAAAATGGTCATGGATGATGAATATAACGCTCTAATTAAAAATAAGACGTGGCATTTAGCGCCACGACCCACCGGTTTTAATGTTATTCAATCTATGTGGATTTTTAGACATAAAGAAAAATCTGACGGTTCTTTTGAGAGGCATAAAGCCCGACTTGTAGGTGATGGTGCAGGTCAACAGGTTGGCATCGATTGTGGAGAAACTTTTAGTCCCGTGGTCAAACTAGCTACTATTCATATTGTCCTTAGTATTGCTATCTCAAAATCTTGGCAAATTCATCAGTTGGATGTCAAGAATGTGTTTCTCCATTGAGAACTAAAAGAAACGGTCTACATGCATCAACCGTTGGGATTTAAGGACCCAGTGAATCCTCATCATGTCTGTCTTCTTCGCAAATCACTATATGGGCTTAAACAAGCTCCTCGAGCTTGGTACAAGCGATTTGCAGATTATGTTTCTTCTATTGGCTTCTCTCAAAGCAAGTGTGATCACTCTCTTTTCATCTACAAGAAAGACACTCATATGGCTTACATCTTATTGTATGTTGATGACATTATTCTTACTACCTCTTCTGATACTCTACGAAAATCTATCATTTCACTTCTTAGTTCAGAGTTTGCTATGAAATATTTGGGACCCTTAAGCTATTTTTTGGGTATTGCAGTCACCCGCCATCAAAGAGGTATTTTTCTCTCTCAGAAAAAGTATGCCGAAGACATCCTAGTACGCACCGGCATGTCAACCTGCAAGTCTTGTCAAACCCCAGTTGACACAAAGCCAAAGATAAGTGCCACACATAGCACTCCATATGAGGATCCATCACTTTATCGTAGTCTTGCAGGTGCTCTTCAGTATCTCACCTTCACTCGGCCCGATATCTCCTATGTTGTTCAACAGATATGTCTCTTTATGCATAATCCAATGGATGCTCACATGCATGCCCTACGACGCATCTTACGCTACATTCAGGGCACACGAAACTACGGTTTGAGTCTCTATCCTTCACACACTACCTTCCTAAAATCTTATACAGATGCCGATTGGGTAGGGTGTCCTGATACATGGCGCTCTACTTCTGGTTACTGTGTGTTTCTATGTGATAATTTGCTTTCTTGGTCATCAAAACGTCAACCCACTTTATCACGATCTAGTGCTGAAGCCGAATATCGTGGTGTTGCTAATGTGGTTTCTGAATCTTGTTGGCTACGCAATCTCCTTCTCGAGTTACATTATCCTATTCATAAGGCCACCTTAGTTTACTATGACAACGTAAGTGCAATATATCTCTCCGGTAATCCAGTTCAACATCAACGAACGAAACACATTGAGATGGATATACGTTTCGTATGCGATAAAGTAGCTCGCGGCCATGTTCGGGTCCTCCACGTCCCCTAACGGTATCAAATTGCAGACATTTTTACCAAAGGCCTTCCATTAATACTCTTTCAGGACTTCCGGGAAAATCTCAGCGTCAGTCAATTTCCCGCTTCGACTGCGGGGGAGTAATAGAATATAATACTAATAGAAAATTATTTGTTACTATTTCTACTGATGCCTCATATTAATAGAAAATGGTTTGTCAATATCTCTATATGTAATTATATTCATGAAACATCAATACCTTCCTAAATAGAGGGATTTGGTAACAATTGTATATATTTGTGATATCACATCAATGAAAGGCAGACAGTAATATTTCTTTAGTTAGCTCATAACAAATACATTGTACAAAACTTAATAGTTTTTTCTATGATGTACCATTCAGCGATCAAAGCTTCTAGACGATGATGATTCTTTGTATACCCTTTTAAGATCTTCATGTAACGCTTTACGGGATACGTCCACCTTAATAAACTCGACCACAAATTCTAATCCCTTACTGTATGGACAACTAAGTGAACCATAATGTCAAACAATGATGGAGGAAAAACCATCTCTAAATGATCCAATATTATTGCAGCCTCATGTTCCAACTCATCTAAATTTTCAGGATAAATGACTTTACATATACCATTGAAGAATAAGCCCAGTTTGGTTATACTTACCCTTACCTTCCTTCATAAAATATCACGGATAGCCACTGGTAGAAGTTATTGCATCAAGACATGACAATCATGAGAGTTTTAAGCCAACTAAATTGTGATCGATATCTGACACAAATTTCTTCAAATTTCATTAGTACTCTTGGGGAACTATAATATCCTGCAAACAATCACAAAAACTTTTTTTTTTCTAGATAGAGTGTGACAATCTGGGGGTAAATATGTTATATTTGCTATTTCGTTTGGGGCTAACTCTTGTCGTATACCCATCACCACCATATTTTCACGGGATTTCGTAGTATCTTTTGTCTTGTGTTTAATATTGAGAAGTGTTCCAATCAAACTATCAAGTGCATCTTCATGGGATTTCTTAGTATCCTTTTTGTTTACCTTTTAGTTTCTTTCCAAAGAAAACCTTAATGTGTTTTTGTGTTTTGCAAACTTCCTTCTCTATTAAGGGATTTTGAGCGAAATCAAACTCTTGCTCTCCATTAAAAGCCTTCTGCAAACTACAGTATGAATGATTTGGTCTTAAAAAAAATTTATGACCAAGATAAACATCATTTTTTCCATCTTGTAATTGGTGGTAGCATGTATCAAATTTATATATAAGACAAGCTCTATATCTCTTTAAGATGTACCCAGAGAAATTACCGTATGCAGGAAAGTCATTGATTGTGCAAAATAACATGGCATGTAACTTAAAGTTATCACATGTATACACATCATCAACATCATCACCTTCCTCCCACCAAAGTCTTAAATCTTCAATCAATGGAGTTAAATAAACATCTATGTTGTTCCCTGGTTGTTTTGGACCCGAAATCATCATTGACAATATCATATATTTGTGCTTCATGCACAACCATGGAGATAGGTTGTAAATTATGAGAAGAGCATACCATGACATATGGTTAGTTCTCAAATTACCAAAAGGGTTTATTCCAAAGGTGGTAAGTCCAAGCCTAATGTTCCTTGGTTCTAGTGCAAAATCTTTCTTCCATTGGAATGAATCATCTACATGGAGAATTTGTCCATCACACACTCTTTCATCTACATTCCATCCAGTATTCTTTGCATCATTTGCATTAGAAAACAATCTCTTTAACCTTTGAATTACTGGTAGGTTCCACATCACATTGGAAGGAACACCGTTTCTAGTTACACTATCTTCGTCTCTAACACCATTGACCTTATTCTTGTAGCATGACTCTCCATATCTCGAGCACTCCTTCAAGTTTTCATATTCTTTCATATATAATATGAAATAACTACGATATGCATGTATTTTGACATAATCCAAACTCATTGGACACAATATCTTATTGGTCTCATAACTATGATTCTACAACATGTTACCTTTTGGAAGCATTTCTTGCAACAACTCAAGCAACTCAGTGAAACTTTTGTTCGATCATCGAACTCTTGCCTTAAGATTAAATAGTATTAACACAACTGACAATCTTGTAAAACATTTGGATCCCAGATACAACGACTCTTCCATGTCTTTTTGCAAGGTATCTACCATATTAGTCTTAACATAACTAACACTCTTGTAAAACATTTCATCCCTTGGATGTTTTCCTATATTTCGAAAATTTTTACAAGGATACCAAATAATCACCTTCTCCTTAGGAAGTTTTTTTCCCTACAAAATCAAGAAATTGAATCACTCCATTCTCATACACTTTACTTCATCTATTGGCTTTCATCCAACTACGATCCATAATCACACACAACTTCTGAAAATAAAATAAAAATAGTACACAACCAACAATAACTACGAGAATAACAAAAAATACCATAACAACATTATAGTAAATAATATAAGTCTCAAAAAACATTATAATAACATTATAGATTATACTAGTCCAGGTCTTTATATGAAGTTAAACTAACACAAACAATACATAAATCTTGTTGTAAAACACTTAGATCATGTTGTAACTATCACAAGTACAAAATCAATATGTTTGCCTAACATAACATATCTCTTACATATCTAACATAAAATAAGAATTTTGGTTTCTATGTAACAAATATTGTCTTCCTATTGTTGTATATACCATTTTTGTTCTTATCAAACAAAATATTGTCTTCTCCATGTTGTGTATATCATCTTTACTCCTATCACACAAATGTTGTCTTTCTTTTGCTGTACATAGCATGAACTCAAAATGCGAACTTAAAATACATGTGAATTTTAAAAACATTGAAATAATTCTTCCTACAGTTGTATAAATAAATATAATATGTTTCTATCAAACAATTGTCATTTTCCTATTGTTGTAGATATCATTTGTGTTCTTATAAAAAAAAATGAATGTCTTCTTCATGTTGTGTATATAGTTTTGCTTGAAATATTTTGGAAGTAAATCTCTAGCAAATCTCCAACAAATCACATCATCGGGAAATCCTTGGAAGTAAATCTCTCGCAAACTCTGCATGTTACACCCCAACAAATAAGATCATCGGTAACAGAATCATCTACCATCTCATAAGTGTTTGTCAAAAATGCCGCTGCCGGTGATCATTGTTGCGACATTTTTCTTCTGGATCTACGCTTCAACCTCTCATAAGTGTTTGTCAAAAAAGTTTTCTTGTTAATGGATTGATCAAAATCCATTAGTCCAACTATAAGACCTTAAGTTTCATAAGCTCAAATCTATCAAAATTGCAAGAATATCCAACAAAATATATTCAATCAAATCTTGCAAACTACATAATGAAGAGACATTGAATATCCAAAGAGTTTATTGTTATCACTTAACCACAAAAAACTCACATAAAACAAATTTCAAAATCTTAAGGTGGTGAGGATAACATTGAATATCCAAAAAGTTTATTGAGCTCATACTTTTAAAGAATGTATATATATTTTAAAGCTTATAGAAACATTTTTTTTCAAGTGCAGGCACATAATATATTTTAAAGGTTATTATGAAGGGTAAATACTTGCCGTAATTGGAAGAGACTTGAATGATCAAATGTTGCCAATTGTATTTGTTTTTGTAGAATATGAAATCAAGGACTCATGGAGTTGGTTTCTAGAATTATTGAGAAGTGACCATGGTGGTGTAAGATTATGCATGACTTACACATTCATTAGTGAATATAAAAGGTAACATTTGTTGGGAAAATAACAAATAAATAAATAATTTTATGCACGCGAAAGCATATCCTAAAGCAAAAATTCAAACAAAAAATTCATAAAATAATAGAGAAATTTTGTCTTCATCAAAATACATTCATCATAGAGATGCTTGACTTCATATTCTCCCCCTTTTTGATAATGATGAACAATCCTCTTTGATGCGTTGCAATTTCCAGAAAAAAAGTTCTTCCCCTAAGGTGTATAACTCCCCCTTAATTTGTGAAGCTCATAATCATGTTGACTTGTATCATTTGTATCTTAGAAAATTCACAAGCATACAAGCATAACACCTTTCTCCCACTTTGACATTATCAAAAAGAAGGGAAAGATGGGTGAAAGATGATATAATGACAAGTATAAAAGAGAACATGCATCATAACTTTGTCAGATTTCTCGTCCAACTTACCGAGATTGTCTTTGCTATTGTTGAGGACAAAACACTTACATCCAAAAATGTGAAAGTGAGCAATGTTTGGCTTTCTTCCTTTGAAGAGTTCATATGGAGTATTTTTCAAGATAGTTATAATGATGACTCAATTTCCAACATAGCATGTCGTACTAACCGCATCTATCGCAAAGTACTTTGGTAGATTTGCGTCACTAAGCATTGTTCTTGAAAGTTCTACTAGAAATCAATTATTCCTTTCTACTATTCCATTTTGTTGTGGAGTCCTTGGTGCTTAAAAATTATGAGAGATACCATTTTCTTCAAAAGATGCATTTTAGAATTATCCACCATGATCACTTCTTATAGATACAATCTTTAATGACTTTTCATTTTGAGTTTACTTTCCATACTTCTTAAAAGCCTTGAAAGCATCACTTTTCTGCACAAGAAACAAAATCCACACTACGCCAAAAGAGGGAAAAGAGGACGCTTTTTTTGGCCTATAACAGCGCTTTAAAGCGCCCTCTAATCTGGCGCTGGCATAGGTAAAGACAGCGCTTTTTTTCCTAGTGAAAGCGCTGTCTAAAGTGGCTCTTTAAGCCCTTTAAGGGCCACTTTAGAGGGCGCTTTTTAAAAAAAGCGCCCTCTAAAGTGGAAACATTTAAGGGTTTAGAGGGCGCTTTTACTGGAAAGCGCCTTCTAAAGTGGAAACTTTTAAGGGTTTAGAGGGCGCTTTCCAGTAAAAGCGCCCTCTAAACCCTTAAATGTTTCCACTTTAGAGGGCGCTTTTTTTAAAAAGCGCCCTCTAAAGTGGGTGGTTATTTAAATTTTTTTTTTTAAAAAGCGCTATATTTTTTTATTTATTTTAGACAACCTGTATATTGAAGCAGTACACCCAAAACTGTATAATTTGAAGCCCTTTTTCACACATTGCATTCAACAAGCCTTATATACAACAATCCATACATATACAACAATCCACTGATATATAATTGTTTAACTTCTAAAGATTCTAAATATACAACCAATTCATAACTTAAAAAGAAATAAAACTAAGTAGCAAAAGCATCTCTGAGATGTATGTTTTTTTTGCTAGCAGCAGTCTTCTTAGCAACAACCTCTTTTTGTTCAATATCAATAGCATGAACCTAAAATATCATAAAATTAGTTAGGTGATGTATAAGATCAAGAATTAACATTTTCTATGCATAAATATCATATAATTGTGTTTATACCTTTTTTTTTATGCAACTGACTCGATTTGCTGCGTAATCCCCTTATATTTTTGGTCTCTTATCTTTTGAAGATAGAATTGATATTTGTTTAGATGGACATGTTCCATTGTCGTAGAGGGATACTTTCAAATATCCAGCATCATCATCTACGCGAATGAGGCTTGACGACAATGGAACATCCCCATGTAAACAAATATCAATTGATACTTTCGAGTATCCCTTGCCCCTTGCACGAATGATTGACTTCATAATAGCCATTTTACCTGTAATAAAGAAAACAATTAAAATCAGATGACAAATGTAAAAACAATTAAAATCATAAAAGTCATTTTACCTGTAATAAAGAAAACAATTAAAATCATTCTGATACCCCATTCTCGTACTCTCTCGACAATCGATTGGAAGACATCCATGTATTATCCATTACTAATTAGAATAAACAAAAAACAATTTCAGAAGAGTTCAAACACATTCGGACCTAGGTTTCTAATGATACTGGTGTTGACACAAAATCATATGTTCATAGGTCGTATAACCCTAACTACTGGGTAATGTAGTCCCATTGCATGCGCTATCATGGTCACTAAAAACCAACCGTCAATTTCCTATTGCATGCGCTATCATGGTCGAAACAAACGTATCATAGACAACAATAACATAAAACAGAAATTGGGCAAAGCTAAAACAAAGCAATAACATAAAACAGAAATTGGGAAAAGCGTGTACCTTTGATTGGTAGAAGGAGGAAACGCGCAGTAATAATGTAGATCTAACAGAGGTGGAAGGAAAACGCCTTAGAACCCTAACGTGAAAAAGAAGGAAAATAACAGATAGTGAAATAACAAAACGCGCAGTATGTTATAATTTTAATGTTTACTAAAGGGGACATTAGAGGGCGCTTGTGGAAAAAAAACGCCCTCTAAAGGGGGAAATGCACATGGACTTATAACAGCGCTTTATTAAAAGCGCCCTCTAAGGGTAACCTTAGAGGGCGCTTTCTAAAAAGCGTCATGTATTGTTGTCCCTCTATCTCCTCCTTATTTTTTCGTTTCACCTTAGAGGGCGCTTGTGGAAAAAAAGCGCCCTCTAAAGGGGGCCTAAGAGGGCGCTTATGAAAGCGCTCTCTAAGGCTTTCCAGAAGCGCTTTATAAGCTGGAAATGCACA
Source organism: Lathyrus oleraceus (assembly GCF_024323335.1). Classification (NCBI taxonomy): domain Eukaryota; kingdom Viridiplantae; phylum Streptophyta; class Magnoliopsida; order Fabales; family Fabaceae; genus Lathyrus; species Lathyrus oleraceus. Next base: position 37,742,477 of record NC_066585.1, on the reverse strand, counting down.
TGGACTTATAACAACGCTTTATTAAAAGCGCCCTCTAAGGGTAACCTTAGAGGGCGCTTTCTAAAAAGCGCCATGTATTGTTGTCCCTCTATCTCCTCCTTATTTTTTCGCTTCACCTTAGAGGGCGCTTTGTTACAAAAGCGCCCTCTAAAGTGCGCTGTCTATTGCTCCTTATTTTTCGCTTCACTTTAGAGAGCGCTTTTGTAATAAAGCGCCCTCTAAGATGCGCTGTCTATTCCAGTTTTTGGCGTAGTGCCAATAATATCTAGATAAATCATCAACAATAACTAAGGCATATACATTACCTCAGAAGCTTCTTGTTCTTGATGGACCAAATAAGTCCATATGCAACAATTGAAGTGGTCTTGTTGTTGACACCACATTCTTTGACATGAAAGTTTATTTGGTTTGTTTTCCCTTTTGACAAGCATGACATAGTTTATCTTTGACAAATTTTATCTTTGGTAAACCAATGACAAGATGACGTTTGACTAGTTTATTTAAATATTCAATATGAATATGAGATGCCTTTTTATGCCAAAGCCATGAGTTATTGTTGTTTACTATGAGACATTTTATTTTCAAAGATAAATCATCTAAAGCTATCATAAAAATATTATTGATTCTATTACCTTTGAGTTTTACCTCATTGGTGACTTCGACTTCAATCAAGCATTCATCTTTTGTAAACTTGATGTTGAGGCCTTTGAAACAAAGTTGGCTTATGCTTAGAAGATTATGCTTTAGTCCTTTAATATAAAGTACATCTACAATAGATGTGAAAAGTGGTGCTCCATTTTTGCCTTTGCCAAGAATCTTTCCTTTATTGTTGTCTCTATAAGTGACATATCTATTGGCTTTAAGCACTAGATTTGAAAATTTGGTTATATCTTCCGTCATATGCTTTGAACAACCACTATCGAGATACCATAGATTTGATGTGGTATTCAAGCATACATAGAAAACAAAATATGTTTTTTATGTATCCAATGTGCCTTGGGTCCTTCATAATTAGTACCTTTCTTAAACCACGCATGATGCCCACTTGCCACACTAAAGTTTCTAACATATCAATCATTAGGTGAATGGCTAGTTATACCACAATAAAAGCATGTAGGCACAAAATTACTTTTATACCTAGGAACATATGATTTCTTTTTAGAAAACCTCTTCTTAGGATGTTGAAGAACTTTTTGTGCTTTATTCACTTTTTCCTTGTTGGATTGGTCACTTTCCTTAACAAAGATAGTTTTATTAGTACTTGGTTTGTTAAAGTTAGAATAACCAAGACCACTTTTATCATTTGAATATCTTTGTTGGCTAAGAAAACTTTCCAATCCAACTTGTCCTTTTTCATATCGTATAAGAACACTTTTTAATTGAACAATTTGGAAAGTAAGTGAATTACAATTTTTGCATGTATGATTTTGTTTTTCCTTTTCAAGAAAATTTTGTTTTTCCATTTCCAAATTATTTTCCATGGTGTCAATCTTTTCTTCAAGAGAAAGGATTTGTTTCTTTTGAGTTAACATTGTTTTATAAAAAAAATTACATTCAGTTAGAAGTTCATCAATAGCACCTTGAGTATCATTATGAGAGGATGTTTCATTACTAACCCTCTTTTCTTCGTCATCAAAATGGTGTGAAGCCATCAATGCAAGATTAACACATTCTTCTCTTTCATAATCGGAAGATGAACTCGCTTCATTAGTTTCCCATGCAATGTAGGCTCTTTTAGATTTTGAATCCTTTCTTTTGTTGAAACCACTTTTATTTGAGAGTTTTGGACAATCCGTCTCTATATGTCATTTCTTTCCACATTTGTAGCAAGTGATGTGTTGAGTAGACGTAAATGCTTCCTTCTTGTTAAAATATTTTTTCTTTCTTGTAAATTTATAATTTTTGTTAGTACCAAAATATTTACCTAACCTTTTTACAAGAAGAATGAAGTTCTCGTCTTCCTCCGGATTGTCTTCTCTTTCAACTTATTTGGAATCAACTTTTAAGGAAATTCTTTTGGATTTCTTGTCTAGATTCTCAGGATATTCAATTCTTCCGAGTTCCGTCTCATATTCTTGGAGTTTACCAAACAATGTTGCGGATGTCATCGTTGATAGATTTTTGTTTTCGGATATTTGCCGTCACTTTCGGTTGCCATTCCCTGGTTAGAGATCTGAGTACTTTAAGACTAAGTTTATCATTAGTTAAAGTTTTATCGAGGGTTTTCTGGTGGTCCGTCAAATGCACAAATATTTTCTGCATATCGAGAATTGATTCTCCAGGTTGCAGTCGAAATAACTCGTATTCTTGACTTAACGTGTTCAATCTTTATCTTTCAACCTCTGCGGTTCCTACACGTGTTTCGACCAAAGTGTCCCAAATTTATTTTGTCGTTGTACATGTTGAAATTCAGAAGAACTCATCCATGCCAAGAGCATCTTGAAGAAGATTTATTGCTTTCTTGTCATAAAGAACATTTTTCTCATCATCTTCATTCATGATGCTTCGGGCTTAGGAGTGCCAACGCCATTAAGAGCCGAAGTAGGAACGAACGGACCTTCTAGGACAACTTTCCAAACATCTTTTCCTTGATCCTCTAGATGCACCTTCATTCGTATTTTCCAAAAGTCAAAATGTTCTCCACAAAATAGTGGGGGCTTGTCATTGCTCCCACCGTCTCTAAAAACAGGATTTGAGTTTTTGGAAGCCATGGATCTTCTAGGAGTAGGTTACCTATAACCTGCTCTGATACCAATTGTAAGTTTGGAGTGCGCCTAAGGGGAGTTTAATTAGGACCAATAAAAAATTCTGGTTTTAGAGACAAGGTACGTCTAGTCCCCTTTCAACACAAAAGAGATTTTATTATCTGTTATGACTTGTACAAGACAAACACAATCACCAAGGAAAACCTCTTTTGATTACCAAGTTGATATGAGAACAATCCTCTCAAAATCAACTCTCTTGCTTCCAACATTCCTAGACAACAAGGTGTTTACAAAACAAACGATCTTATTTTCAACAAATCTGAAAAATAAGATATGGATTACAACACGCAGTGGTAAATCAATTTACATAGTGGGTAAATCTATTTCCATGTGGCAACGTTTACAATTTTTCAAAAACTCATAGTGGTAAATCGATTTCCCTAAGAGGTAGATCGATTTACCTAGTTGAAAAAATTAACTTTTTGCTTTTGGAAATGTAATGCTTAAGTGGTAATTCGATTTCCCGAAGTGGTAAATTGATTTACCTAGTTGAAAAATTTATTCTTTGCATTTAGAAATGTGTAGGCTTTAGTGGTAAGTCGATTTCCCTAAGAGGTAAATCGATTTACCCAATAGAAAAATGAAAATTTTACGCCTAAGACATTTTCCATGCACAAGGAAAGTTTATGCAGTGATATTTGAATACTTGATCATCTAAGACTTAAGTGAAGGTAAATATTCTCATTATTCCTTCTTCAAATGCAATAGCTTAACTTCTTGAATCATAATGCTTTATCATTGATAAACATCTTTGCCTTCTTGTGAATTGGAGTTTTGTCTTCATCAAAATAAATTCATCATAGAGAAGCTTGACTTCACATAGACATATTACCATATGCAGCTTAAAGTTATCACCTGTATACGCATCCTCAACATCAATGACTTCTTCCCACACCAGTTTTAAATCTTTAATCAATGGAGTTAAATAAACATTTATGTCGTTCCCTGGTTGTTTTGGATCCGAAATCATCATTGGCATCATCATATATTTGCGCTTCATGCACAACAATGAATATATGTTATAAATTATGTCGGTGGCAAGTCCAAGCCTAAAGTTCCCCGGTTCTAGTGCAAATCTGGAAATAAGGAATCAATTTTCTTCCATTGCAATGAATTAGGGGTGTACATGGGCCAATTTGGGTTGGGTTTGGTCAAACCCAATACGCAATCCATATAGGACACTCCGGTTTGGGTGAGATAAAATAACCACCCGCTACACCAATTTGTCGGTTTGGGCAAATATACTAATTTTCGTATTGCGTTGAGTTGGATTGTGGGTTGCCCAAATAAAATTTTCTATTTTATTAATATTAAATAACTAAATGATGAGTCGCCATATTTTTTTATAAAAATTATTCAACATTTTTATCTTAAAAAAATTAGATAAGATATTTTTACTATTTTTTACCATTATAAAATAATAAATGATAGATCGACTAATAAAAATTATCATAAATTAGTAGCAACAAACTAAAGTTGCATGACATAAAATCGAATTTGCATTAAAATAATCAAAGAGTGAAATATCCAAAATTAATTAAAGTCATGGTTCACTAAAATAGTAAATGTTCAAGAGATTAAATTTGCAACAATTAAGTTAATATTCATCAAAATAATTAAAACTATAATAATAATTGTATGATTAGTGTGTTAGTGTGTTTTTTGGGTTTGAGTCCAGTGTTACCTGAAATTCGATTATTTTAATAGGTTTTTTAGTTTTTAAATCCATATCAATCCAATTAACCGACCCAACCCTCTTTTATGGATTTTTGTGTGTGTGGGTTTTACCAGTTTTTGTGGGTTAACCCAACCCATGTACACAATGAATCATCTACATGGCGAATTTTCCATCACACACTCTGTCATCTGCATGCCATTTAGTATTCTTTGCATCATTTGCATTAGAAAACAACCTCTTGAACCTTTAAATTACAGGTAGGTACCACATCACCTTGGAAGAAACACCATTTCTAATTACACTTTCTTCGTCTTCAACACCATTGACTTTCTTCGTCTTCAACACCATTGACCTCCTTCAAGTTTTCATATTCTTTCCTATATAATATGCAATTATTACGACATGCATGTATTTCTACATATTCCAAACCCATAGGATTAAATATCTTTTTGGCCCCATAACTACGGTTCGACAACGTGTTACCTTCTGAAAGCATTTCTATCAATAATTCAAGCAACTCAATGAAACTTTTATTCGTCCTTCCACTTCCTGCCTTAAGATTAAATAGTCTTAACATAACTAACAATCTTGTAAAGTATTTTCATCCTAGATACAGTGACTCTTCCATATATTTTTGCAAAGTATCTACCACATTAGCATTCTTGAAAGTGTCTACCCCAATATCACAAATCATGTCTTCTAGAGTATCATTCATAAATCCACCATCATCTTTAATTGTAGGTGACAAAGGTCTTTTTTTTGTCACTTCACCCTGCCATATCCATTTCGTGTAATTTTGAATAATTTCACTACAACCTAAATAATTGAATATTTCATACTTTGGATGTTTGCGCATATTTTGACAAATTTTATAATGACAACTAAAAATCCATTTCTCGTTAGGAAGGTTTTTTTCCCGCAAAATCAAGAAATTATATCACTCCATTATCATACTCTTTACTTAATCTATTGACTTTCATCCAACTACGGTCCCTAAAAATCAAGTTCTGAAAATAAAATAAAAATAGTACACAAACAACAATAACTACCAGAAAGACAACAAATATAATAAGAACATTATAGTAAACATTCTAAGTCTCAAAAACCATTCTAACACCAATAACAATCATATATGACAACAACATCAACAAAAGAACAACAACAACAACCTACAACTACAATATCAACGACGGAAACAACAACAACAACAATAACAGTAATGGAAAATTTGTACATAATGTAAATATGATGACACTCAACAGGGAAGAATTCAAGCTTACGTCCTCCTCGGAGAAGAAATATGGTGGTTCTGTGTATTCGGAAATCCCTTCGTTCACTGGAGAAGAATGAGTTCCTTTTGTTCGCTAGGGGGCAAAAAGTGAACGAAACAAAACATTATAATTCTGAAGGAATAAAAATTGTTTTTAGAATTTTTACCTCGGTTTTCTTTAACAACCGAGGGATAATATCCGATGTAAAATATAAAAAAAAACAATAAAAGATGCATTTTTAGTTGTAAATAAAATATAAAATTGCAGGAGTTGGAAATCGGAACTCAAACACTAAACATCATTTATATATATATATATATATATATATATATATATATATATATATATATATATATATATATATATATATATATATATATATATATATATATATATATATATATATATATATATATATATATATATATATATATATATATATATATATATATATATAGTGTTGTAGACCCAATGTAGAAGAATGGAATGCTGAATTAAGGAAAGGAAACTTTGTAGAAGAAGGGAGCACAGAAATAGGAAAGAATAATATAATAAAAATTCATGTGCTCATAAATTGTTAGGTGAACTATGAAAGTGACATGTCAAGCATTTTAAGGTGGCGAGGATAACATTTTTAAAGAGTTTATTGAGCTCACACATTTAAAGAATGTATATATATTTTAAAGTTTATAGAAACATTTTTTTCAAGTGCAGGCACATAATATGTTTGGATGGCTACTTCTTGAAAGGCTATTATGAAGGGTAAAATACTTGTGGTAATTGGAACAAACCTAAATGATCAAATGTTGCCAATTGTATTTGTTGTTGTAGAATATGAAACCAAGGACTCATGGAGTTGGTTTCTAGAATTATTGATAAGTGACCGTGGTGGTTTAAGATTATGCATTAGTGATCAATAAAAGGTAACATTAGTTGGGAAAATAACAAATAAATAATAATTTTACGCATGCGGAAGCATACCCTAAAGAAAAAATTCAAACAAAAAACTCAAAAACTCATAAAATCATAATTTAACTTGTAATTTTTACAAGGACAGAATTACAAACCCTCCACTGTACAATTGCAATTTGTAAGGAGAAAATTGCAAACCCTTCAAACTGCAATTTTTGAACTGAAAAATTAAAAACTCTCTCTAGTATAATTTTTGAATGGAAAAATTATAAATCATCTCTCAATTACAATTTTTAAACGAAAAAATTACGAACCCTCTCAATAAACTATTTTTGAATGGAAAAATAGGAAACCCTCTGAACAAAATATTTTTTAACAGAAAAATAAAAAACCCTCTCTAAACACATAACTATACAAATCTCCAATACATCCAAAAGATTACATTTTGTTGTTTTGTAAAAAATTAAAACTAACTATCTCTATTTATATTAATATTCAAATTCTCTTTTCATCTCAGTCGATCCTAACATTCACATCAAGTTCTATGGCAGTCATGAGACATCAGATGGATGAAAGCAATCACGAAATGGTCCATATGCTGACTCAGCAAATGGGTACCATATTGAGACTATTGATTCAAGATTCGACTCAGAGTTAACAACAATTGGCATCTCAAATGACACGAATATGGGATTTTCTAAGGGCGCCCAGAGTGCAAGTTCGACAGACTCCCACACCTCCACCTCGACCGAAAATGCCAGTCCGACATGAGGAGATGGGCAACGAAACTATTGATCAAGAACACCAGGTGGTCAAATCAATACCCAGGGATTCATGGAGTTGGTTTCTAGAATTATTGATAAGTGAACATGGTGGTGCACGATTATGCATGACTTAGACATTCATTAGTGATCAATAATAGGTAACATTTGTTGGGAAAATAATAAATAAATAAATAATTTTACCCACACGGAAGTGTTCTCTGAAAACAAAAAAAGAAGCAAAAATTCAAACAAAAAACTCATAAAATCATCATTCAATTTTACGAAGAAAATTGCAAACCCTCCAAATTGCATTTTTTAAACAGAAAAATTAAAAACTCTCTCTCAAGTACAATTTTTGAAAAGAAAAATTAAAAACTCTCTTTCAATTACAATTTTTGAATGCAAAAATTGTAAATCATCTATAGATTACAATTTTTGTTCGAAAAAATTGCAAACCCTATCAATAAACTATTTTTGAATGGAAAAATATGAAGCCCTCTAAAGAAAATATTTTTTAACGGAAAAATAGAAAACCCTCTCTATACACATTACGAGACAAATCTCTAATACATCCAAAAGACTATATTTTCTTATTGTGTAGACAACTAAAACTAAATATCTCTATTTATATTACTATTTAAATTCTATTTTCTTCCTAATACCCGTAGTGGGTTTTGGATGAATATACTATTTGACCAAACATCCTTTTCGGAAGTTAATTTGATAGTCTGAGTTAATTATAATTTCTATTAATAATTTATATCATTATGCATTCTAGTTTAGACTTGCAGGTTGGTTTAATATTGATTAAGTTCCCTAGATTTTTAATTTAGTTTCACTTTTAACCTTTAACTCTTGAGTATTGGCATTTCTAGGCATTTATACAATAACTTCAGGAAGAAGTTTACGAACATTAAGCTGAAGGAACTGATGTGGAAGACTGCTACTGCTAGTTATGTCAATTCATAGGAAAAGGTCATGCTTGAAATCAAGAAAGTGAATGAGGAGGCATTCAAGCACTTAACGAAGATTCTACCAAGGTTTTGGAGAAAATATAGGTTTAGAATCACTCAAGATGTAATACTTTGGTGAGCAATATGTTAGAGGGTTGCCATGCTTTCATGCAATATCCTGCATGAAGGGTCTACACTTAGAAATTCAAGAAATAGTGCCTTAATGCTATAAAAGTGACTGCTATGAGGCTTAATATGCACATATTATATATCCATTGAATGGATAAACTTTGGGGCCTATGAGACTTTACAGGCACCACTAATCAAAATATAACCTAGAAGGCCAAAGAAGAAAAGAAACAAAGACGCCGACAAAATTATGAAATATGAGACATAACGAAAGCATGTTAAATTTCAAATCAAGTGCGGTATATGCCACAAGGTTGAACACAACAGAGCTACTTGTAAACTTTTAGTTACACAATATTCAAGTCAGTATACACCAAGTCTGCCTGCACCAACTCAGCCTGCACCAAACTAGCTTGTACCAACTTAGCTTGCACCAACTCACCTTGAACCAATTGCATTGTGATTTTATATTTGTGATACTTTTTGTATAAATGTCTGGGAACACTTTATTTATTTGTGTTTGTGAACATCAATATTCTAACATTATGGTTTCGTGGCAACATTTTGTGTTTTTATGGTTTCAATGCCAATATGGTTCAATGTAACAAGATTCTTATTGTAATCATGTTAGTTAAATCTTCTTTGTTACTTTAATATTACTCTCATGATACTGTGTATAATTTAGTTTTGTATCATATTTGGTCTTATAAATAACCTAATATAGGGAGAATTTATTTCCAGTTTGGTTAGACTATCAATCTTATCACGTTTGATAAATAACATATTTGGTGTCTTGATTTATTACATGAATTTCAATTTCAGTTTAGTCTCTTATCTATCAAGTTTAACATTCCAAGTCCCTTAACTATTATCTTTTATGCCAAAGGGACTTTTTTTACTGCAATTTTAGTCTAAATATGGTAACATAGCTAGACTGTCATATGAATGTATGTACCGCTAGTTATGCACTGCTAGTTACGTACTGTAATTTCTTATAAGTCTACCATAACACCCTGAATTCAATTAACTTATTTAATTGAATTTTTCTTGCTTTTATTTAATCATTTGAGTAATTAAATATACCTTTAATTGTTTATTTTGGTGATAACGTGTGTTATGTATTAGGATTTTGTTGAAAATTAGTAGAGTTTTATTTTATTAAAATAATATAATAATAATAATAATAATAATAATAAAATAAGAGAAAATAGTGATTTGGGGAAGAAAATGGAATTATTGAAAAATAAGGGAAAAAGGAGAAAATAGAGAATTAATGGAGGGGTAAAAGTGTGAAAAGAAGAATTAATTTCCTTTAGGTTAAAATAAATAGTAAAAGGGAGAGGAGCCAAACTTGTCAGTACATAGAAGTTCGTGAATTGAGAAAAAAAGGCGAGTGTGAGAAGAGAAACAAAGGTTTGGGATTAAGGAGTACATCAAAGCTAAAGCTTTAGCAGTTGCTAGAAATTCAGGTAAGGGAGAAACTATTTGAATATAAGTGTTATTGCATGAAGGGTGGAGAGGGATCCTCACCCTCCTATAGATTTTTCTCCATTGTCGTGTTTTATGAATTCTTGAATATGATTATATGTAATTTATAATAATTGCCATGTACGATGTGTAAAGTTGTGATCTGAGTATTGATGAATTTTATGTATTATGATTGAGCATGAATTTGAATGTTATCTCTACCATTGTTTTGTTTTGGTGTTATCAACATAACCTTTAAGTCATGATTAGTTGATGAATTTGGATGATAATTGATGCATATGTAATGTCTAATTGTTGTATAATATGTATCTATTATTTTCTATGTGATTGGGATGCTGGGGTTCGAAATCGAAGCTTCAAATAAGCTCCCATTGTCAAAACATAGATTCTAGTTTTTGCACCAACGTGTCGGGTGTCACGAGCATGACAGGCATGGTTATCACACAGTTGATGCGGGAGACTATGACGGTCTCTAGGCGGGATTCTTCTGCCGATCGTCATGGGGATGACGGGTTGTGAGTGTTGGTGTAAGCCTTTTTAATCATGCTAATTATAAATATTATTTTATAATATTAGGCTAGTGAAAGTTTTCCTGTCATTCATTTTATTTTGAGCTAGCTTCTCGAGCATCTTCCTCCTGAAGACATTGAAAGACAAAATATCAACTCGAATGAAAGTACTATTGAGGATGGTACTAATGCAATCACTCAAAATTCTGAAACAAACTCAGATTTTGTAAACAATTTCAATTAATGATTTCATCCATTGCATGTGAAGCAAATGATGAATGGATTTTCAAATAGGAAATAAATAAGGGTAGAATGAAATAAATAAAAAACATTCTTGTTTTATGTTTGGGATTCCAAATTCTCAGATTATGTAAACAAGTCCAATTAATGGACCTCAACCATTGCATGTGAAGTAAATGATGAAAGGGTAGAATGAAATAAATGAATAAATTTCTTATTTAATGTTAGGAATGTTTTTTCTCCCCATATTTACTTACATTTTTTGTGCTATTTCATTTTTTTACATGTACTCTGTTAGTTTTATAACAAGATAGATGTTTAATAAGACATTGTGACTTCTGAAAAGTTACTTTTTACCCCTTCAAACAAAAACTTTTATGTATGTAAGGCATGAACACAAAAACCTTTTACATAAGGAATCAACCCTATTAGAAAGATTCTAATGTACACAAATTTAATGTTTAATAGGAAAAAGAAAATACTATATGTTCATAACTATTATTTTCAAATAAAAATATGTAAAATGATACTAAAGACTATTCATATGACACAACGTAAACGTCTTCATTGCTTTCTTGAACTCCATTCCTTTCAAGCCTTTAGGAACATCTTTAGCCTATCAAGTTTTTGTTTTTTACAAAAATCATTTACAGATCTAGACAATATAAAATCATCCATAATAAAAAAAATTATACGCTAGTTTGATAACACAAAATCATGAGAGAAGAATATAAGAAGAAGCCAAAATATGCATTGCCATTTCAATACACTTCTACCATTCTTGAATAAAACCTGGTATTCTAATGTCATAGCTCCTTCATGAAAGGTTTGCATAATTTTTACTTCGCTGCAAATATACAATTCTCCTTATCTTCAAAATATGCATTGGGCCAAAGATAAAGAAACCCGGTTGATATTTATAAACCCATCATTACATAATTTCAAACCCTAGCTGAACAAACCCTATGTGTATATTCACGTAGCATCATCTCTTAATACTAACTCATGGCGGCACTACTACTAAGTTTGATTTCAATTCTACGGTGCTATTGCTAAGTTTGATTTAAGTACTGGTAATATGCTTTTTAACTACTTCTTAAGAACATGTTGAGTTTGCTACACAACTATAAATAAAGATGATATACACAACATACAATAATATTTTATTTGATAAGAACACAAATGATATATACAAAAATAAGAAGACAACATTTGTTTGATAGAAACACAAATTGTAAATACAACTATAGCAATAATTATTGCGCTATTTTTGTTTAAATTCAGATCTATTTCATTTGTTTCTTAGGTGCCAAGCAAATTAATTTCGATGGATTCATGGCTTATGTAAAATGTAACAGCAAAATGATTAAATGAAATTAATTTTTATAATTTTAGTAAATAATAATAATAGTAGTGTAGTAAAGGTAATAATAAAAGGATTTTGATTTTTTTATATTGATTTTCCTTTATTTTTAGACTAAAATACATGAAAAATGAATAATATAATAATTATTTTAAAAGTTTATAAAAATTTCAAAAATTAAAAAAAAAACTAAAAGAAAAGTAGAATTTTTAAGTTTAAAATAATTTAAGTGAAGGTAAAAACATAAAAAAAAACTCTAAATATAGGGAAAATTCAGTCTGTGAAAATGTTTCTACTATTGATATCAAGTTTAGGTTAAAACATTTAATTATAACATTAAAAGCGGAATCAACAATCAAATAAAATTAATAATTAATGTAAATGGATTCTAACCTAATATATTTTATTTATTTTATGCAATGAATCAAAATATTTTAGTTTTATGGTTTTTTAATAAATCAAAGTTGTCAAAAATGAAATAAAGCATAAAAAAAATTAATAAAAATTAAAATTAGCCCTTTTGACTTTTTAATTTTTCTATAATAATCGTAATGTATTTTTTTAATCCTTTTTTTTATATATTTTGAATAAAAAGTGAAAAAATGATAAAAACAATGAATTTATTTTATTTATTTCTGAGGTGCCAAGCAAATGAATTTGGATGGATTCATGGCTTATGTAAAGTGTAACAACAAAATGATGAAATGAAATTAACTTTTATAATTTTAGTAAATAATAATAATCGTAGAGTAATAAAGGTAATACTAAAAGGATTTTTATTTTTATTTTTTTTATATTGACTTTTCTTTATTTTTAGACTAAAATACATGAAAAATGAATAATATAACAATTATTTAGTAAATTAATAAAAACATAACAAAAAGAAAAACTCTAAAAATAGGGAAAATTCAATGTGTGAAAATGTTTCTTCTATGTATATCAAGTTTAGGTTAAAACATTTAATCATAATCACCAACAGAATAAAATAAATAATTAATGTCAATGGATTCTAATCTAATATATTTTTTTCATTTTATTCAATGATTCAAAATATTTGACTTTTATGGTTTTTAATTAAAACAAAATTGTCAAAAACGAAATAAAGCATAAAAATAAAAATTAATTAATAAAAATTAAAATTAGCTCTTTTGACTTTTATTTTTTTTATCCTTTTTTTGGATTTATTTTGAATAAAAAGTGAAAAAAGTGAAAAGCAAATGAGTTTATTTTATTTCTTTCTTAGGTGCCAAGCAAATGAATTTCGATGGATTCATGGATTATGTAAAATGTAACAGCAAAATGATTAAATGAAATTAATTTTTATAATTTTAGTAAATAATAATAATGGTAGTGTAATAAAGGCAATAATAAAAGGATTTTGATTTTTCTTTTTTTTTAATATTTATTTTCCTTTATTTTTATACCAAAATACATTAAAAATAAATAACATAATAATTATTTAAAAATATTATAAAAAATTCGAAAATTAAATATAAAAATTAGAAAAGTAGAATTTTTATTTGAAAATAATTTAAGTGAAGGTAAAAATATTACTGTTTGTCCGGCTTCTTTATTTCGTATTCATGTTTAACATGAAAGTATGAGTTTATCGCTAAAGGAGAAGGAATTTGTGAAAACCTACCGTGGTTTTAGTTGTCAGTAAAAACCTCAGTTGGTAGATTTATAGAGAATTTGTTTCAAATTCTCGATCACGTTTACATTTCTCCCAAAATAGCTGATAGATTTATTGTTGGGGGGACGACGTCGGTTTCTCGGTCAGAAACAGTTATGTTGTGAATCAGAAGTAGGTGGATGACAATTCTGTCATGGATACTGTAGCGGGGTATTCGTTACCATTAGAGATATTGACTAAATCCAAGGTAAACCATACAAGTCGAGTCGCCACCGCACTTCTATTTATCCAAATGAATGGTTAGAAAGCGAACAAAAACCTAAAAGTTTTATCGAATCAAAATCTAGTAAAAATGTCAAAGATCTGGGTAAGGGGGTTGGTTATGCAATGAGAAGGTTTTAAGCACCCAAAACATCCTAGGTACTCCTAGGGAGCCCTTTTCACATCTGTTGTAAGGTTGGTATTTTGTGAAAATTTATTTGTGCAAACATGATTGAAGAGATGAGAAGAGAATATACAAGTTATTTACATTTTGTGTTTGGATGGATAAACCCATTGCCTACGTACCATCTTAAAAAGATTAGGATCAAAACCTCGTAGTTCGGGGTAAAAATTTCAAAATGAGTTGGTGAATTGATTGGTCAAAAATCCTTAAGGTCTTTTGTTATCCAAGGGAGAAAACTCAACCTAAAACCACAAATCCACCATGTGAGGATACCTTCAACATGCTAGTGAGGGGTTAACCCTATAATAAGCATGGAAGACTCATTGTCCATCACTAAGGATATAGGTGAGTATTATATCTACCTCAAGGATAACTTAAACCTAATAGCTAAAGGTTATGAAAAGTTTTTTATTAAGAAAGTGGCCATTGAAACCACAAAAGAAACATTTGAATGGGTTATATTTACCAATGAAAAGTATTTACAAAATATGGTCAAAGATGACTTAAAGATTCAATTCAAAATAAGTCTTATGAAAAGAAGGTTTGAAAATCATAAGTGTAACACCCTTCTAAAATACCCCAAATATTTAATTAAAACAACAACATATAAATCAATATCAGAGTAATCATGCACCAAGGGTGTCACATAATACTTCACATAATTCACCGTAAAAATCAGTCATGCTCATTATTTAATTCAACATAAACACTTCTTTAAAAATTCGCAGCGGATAGAAACATTCAACATCTGTAATATCTTAAAATTAACATTTATTCAACAAATAAAACATCCCGTCCCGATGTTACATCTATCAGAGCATGACCCACTAAAACCACTCTAGACTTCAAGCACTAGCTTCTACTCAACTCACTGCTCGTTACCTGAAAAATATAACTGTAAGGGTGAGTTCCTCAATCGATATAACAAATATTATAAATCATCATGTTATGTTAAGTAACTTTACGCGTTAATCACCCACATCATATCATGCATTCGGTAGCAGCATATTCAACTCAACATCATATTCAAACACAACGTAAATGCAACTCAAATGAGACTCGACTCTTCATGCATGTGGTACCATTTGGAGTAAAACTCCCAACTTAAAATCATTGCCAGTTTAGTGGGCATCAAGGCATAAGCCTTCAACTTTCAACTTAGAATTTTTGCCAATCCAGGCCAACGTGGTGTGAGCAAAAGCCCCATAATTTTGCCAATCCAGGCCAACGTGGTGTGAGCAAAAGCCCCGACTTAATGCATATGAATGTATATGGCATGTACGACTTGAAGTTCCACAACATAATAACAACGACAACATAACAGCTTTTTCAGCAACAACAACTTAAAAATCAACTTTGGCTCATCAGTCTACAACTCAGCATTTTCAACAAAACAACTTATATTCAACTTTGGCTCATCAGCCTACAACTTAATATTTTCCACAAAAACAACTTATCAACATATTTGCATCAACATTTCGCAACATAGACTCCACGAATTTATTTATCACAATTGGATACAATAGGCCAATCACCAATTACACTTACATCATAAAAATCAACCATTTTTACATACTGCAACAGTGTTAACCGGTTAACGCTATAGGTTAACCGGTTAACGCAGGAAAATTACACTTCCAGGCAAAACGCAACAGTGTTAACCGGTTAACGCTATAGGTTAACCGGTTAACGCAGGCAAAACTCAACATTTTTCACAATTTATAACAGTGTTAACCGGTTAACACCCTGGGTTAACCGGTTAACGCAGGCGAAACAGCAGTTCCTGCGCTAACACAAGGCAGAATGCAGAGTTTCCGCATTTTCCGCCGTTGGAGGACTTCCGGACCTCCGATTCAACTTCCGTAAAAAGCTATACGCTCAGAAATTCACCATACACTCAAACACAAATTCAATTTCAGCTTTAATACAACTTATTCAACATAATTTCTCAACATTCTAAATCTCAATTAGGGTCAATCGACGGCTTATCACTACCCATTACATGTTAATCGATAATACCCATTAAACGACGATAAACCCCCTTACCTTAACAATCCGGCAACTCTTCGAGCTTCAAGCTTTTCCGTTCTCCAACCTTTGCTCTACAGCTCCTTCTCTTGCCCTTTTCCTCTTTCACGATGCTTCTCTGCTTTTTCACGTAAAACCCTTCTGTTCCAAAAATGAGACTCTTTCTCTTATTTCCAACATATATATTTTCCAAATAATTATTACTCCAAATAATAATAATAATAATCCAATAATTCAACTTTATTTAATTAAATTAATAAAATAATATTAACTCAATTAAATAATTCTCTTATTTTAATAGGGGTGTTACAACTCTCCCCCACTAAAAGAGTTTTCGTCCTCGAAAACATACCTCAAACAAATAACTCTGGATAGGACTCCTTCATCTGACTCTCCAGTTCCCAAGTCACATTGCCACCTGCTGGTCCTCCCCAAGCTACCTTCACTAAGGAAATCTCTTTACCCCGCAACTGCTTCAACTCTCGATCCTCGATCCTCATAGGTGATGTTTCAACAGTCAGGTTATCTCTCACCTGTACATCATCTACTTGGACTACATGCGACGGATCATGAATGTACCTCCTCAACTGAGACACATGAAAAACCTCATGCAAATTCGCAAGTGACGGCGGTAAAGCGACACGATAGGCTACCTCTCCTATCCTCTCTAAAATCTGATAAGGACCAATAAATCGAGGTGTCAACTTCTTCGACTTCAAAGCTCGACCAACACCTGTTATCGGAGTAACACGAAGAAACACATGATCTCCCTCTTGAAACTCAAGTGACTTCCTCCTCTTGTCATGATAACTCTTCTGACGACTCTGAGCCATCCTCATCTTCTCCTGAATCATCTTAATCTTTTCTGTAGTCTGTTGAACAATTTCCGGTCCGACCACAGCACTCTCACCGGACTCACACCAACATAACGGTGTCCGACATCTCCTACCATACAAAGCTTCAAACGGCGCCATACCAATGCTCGAATGAAAACTATTGTTGTAGGTAAACTCAATCAAAGGTAAATAACAATCCCAACCACCTCCTTTTTTCAAAACACAAGCTCTCAAAAGATCTTCTAATGACTGAATCGTCCTCTCAGTCTGACCGTCAGTCTGCGGATGATATGCAGAACTCAATCTCAGCTTAGTTCCCAAAGCTCTCTGCAAACCTTCCCAGAACTTCGATGTAAATCTAGGATCTCTGTCCGAAACAATACTCGACGGAATACCATGCAAACTTACAATCTTCTCAATATACAACTCAGCCAATTTTTCTAACGGATAATCCATTCTAATCGGAATGAAATGAGCCGACTTTGTTAATCTGTCAACAATCACCCAAATAGCTTCAAAATTCTTACTTGTCCTCGGTAAACCAGAAACAAAATCCATACTGATACTATCCCACTTCCACTCTGGAATAGCCAACGGTTGCATTAGCCCAGACGGCTTCTGATGCTCAATCTTTGACTTCTGACAAGTCAAACAAGAATAGACAAAACTCGCAATTTCTCTTTTCATTCCCGGCCACCAAAATAACTTCTTCAAATCATGATACATCTTCGTAGCTCCAGGATGAATACTCAGACCACTACGATGTCCTTCCTCAAGAATACTCTTCTTAAGCTCGGTAACATCCGGAATACACACCCGACTACCAAACTTCAAAATACCATTCTCATCAACTCTGAATTCGCCACCTTGACCTTGATTCACTAGAGTCAACTTATCAACCAAAAGCATATCAGATTTTTGACCCTCTCTGATCTCATCCAGAATACCACTCGTCAACTTCAACATTCCCAATTTAACACTATTGTGAGTACTCTCACACACCAAACTCAAGTCTCTAAACTGTTCAATTAAATCCAATTCCTTAACCATTAACATAGACATATGTAATGATTTCCGACTCAATGCATCAGCCACTACGTTTGCTTTACCCGAATGGTAATTCAACCCAAAGTCATAATCCTTCAGAAACTCTAACCATCTTCTCTGCCTCATATTCAGCTCTTTCTGATCAAACAAATACTTTAAACTTTTGTGGTCACTGAAAACCTCAAATCTTGACCCGTACAAGTAATGTCTCCATAACTTCAGAACAAACACCACAGCTGCCAACTCTAAATCGTGCGTCGGATAGTTCCTCTCATGAACCCTCAGCTGTCTTGAAGCATAAGCTATAACCTGCTTATTCTGCATCAACACGCCACCCAAACCCAACAATGAAGCATCGCAATAAACTTCAAATGATTCCGACGAACTCGGTAATATCAGAATAGGAGCAGTAGTCAACCTTCTCTTTAGCTCTTGGAAACCTTCTTCACATTTTGAGTCCCAAACAAACGCTTGCCCCTTTCTAGTCAACATCGTCAACGGTAACGCCAACTTAGAAAATCCCTCAATGAACTTCCTATAATAACCAGCCAAACCAAGAAAACTTCGAATCTCAGCAACAGACTTCGGAGCTTCCCACTTAGATACCGCTTCTATCTTAGAAGGATCAACAGCCACACCACCTCTTGAAATCACATGACCAAGAAAACTTACCTCTCCTAACCAAAATTCGCACTTGGACAATTTAGCAAATAACTTCTTTTCTCGTAGGACTTCTAAAACCACTCTCAAATGTTCAGCATGCTCTTCTTCAGATTTCGAATACACCAAAATATCAACAATCCAAAGATATAAAGGAATGAGTCGCACCTGTGTCAATAATAGCTACAAGAAAAGCCATATAACACGTACCTCGGATCAAACGATCATCTGCAGAAGTCTCAGAACCCGATAAAGCAAAGACCTTGCCTCCTGACTGATTCCCTTTCTTCGGCTTCTGACACTGACTTCCAATATGCCCTTCTTCTCCGCAATTAAAACAAATCACTTCCTTGTGCTTGCAATCAGCTATTGCATGGCCAATCTTACCACAGCGAAAACACCTCTTTACTTCAGCAGTGCATACATTACTCTTATGACCAGCCTGACCACACTTGAAGCAAACTATACCAGTAGGAGCACCTCCCCCACTAGCTCTCTGAGCCGGAGCAGCTCTTTGTCTCCCTTTTCCAGCTGGAACATCATACGGCTTGCCACGGTTTTGATGTTGCTTGCCTCTGCGGTCACTGACAATCTTGTAATGAGCATTATTGTCTTCTTCAAATATCCTGCAGCTATCAACCAAATCAGTAAAAATGCGTATCTTCTGATACCCAACAGCCTTCTTAATTTCAGAGCGCAATCCGTTCTAAAACTTGATGCACTTCGAAAATTCAGCACCACCACCAGTGTAATGAGGATAAAATTTGGACAGCTCCACAAATTTCGCAGCATAATCAGTGACAGACATGTTTCCTTGCTTCAGCTCAAGGAACTCGATTTCCTTCTTACCACGGACATCTTCCGGATAATACTTCCTCAGAAATTCCCTACGGAATACATCCCAAGTAATGTCTTCACCTGCCACGGTCAACCTCTCGTGAGTCTCTAGCCACCAGTCATCAGCTTCGACTGCTAGCATGTGAGTACCATACCGAACCTTCTGAGCTGGAGTGCAATCCATAACACGGAAGATTCTCTCAATCTCTTTCAACCATCCCAAGGCTGCATCTGGATCATGCTTCCCTTTAAACACCGGCGGATTCTCTCTCTGAAAAGTCGCCAAGCTACGTGACCCAGCATCACCACCAGCATTTGGCAAGTTCTGCACCGCTTGTGCCATTGCTTGCATTGCGGCAGCCATTGCAGCGTCATTCCTTCCAGCCATTTCAACTTATCAATACAACACAACTTAACGTTAGATTAATAACAATTACACAATTGTTAGACAGTAACGACACGACAACTGGCCGGACAGACCGACCTGCTCTGATACCACTAATGTAACACCCTTCTAAAATACCCCAAATATTTAATTAAAACAACAGCATATAAATCAATATCAGAGTAATCATGCACCAAGGGTGTCACATAATACTTCACATAATTCACCGTAAAAATCAGTCATGCTCATTATTTAATTCAACATAAACACTTCTTTAAAAATTCGCAGCGGATAGAAACATTCAACATCTGTAATATCTTAAAATTAACATTTATTCAACAAATAAAACATCCCGTCCCGATGTTACATCTATCAGAGCATGACCCACTAAAACCACTCTAGACTTCAAGCACTAGCTTCTACTCAACTCACTGCTCGTTACCTGAAAAATATAACTGTAAGGGTGAGTTCCTCAATCGATATAACAAATATTATAAATCATCATGTTATGTTAAGTAACTTTACGCGTTAATCACCCACATCATATCATGCATTCGGTAGCAGCATATTCAACTCAACATCATATTCAAACACAACGTAAATGCAACTCAAATGAGACTCGACTCTTCATGCATGTGGTACCATTTGGAGTAAAACTCCCAACTTAAAATCATTGCCAGTTTAGTGGGCATCAAGGCATAAGCCTTCAACTTTCAACTTAGAATTTTTGCCAATCCAGGCCAACGTGGTGTGAGCAAAAGCCCCATAATTTTGCCAATCCAGGCCAACGTGGTGTGAGCAAAAGCCCCGACTTAATGCATATGAATGTATATGGCATGTACGACTTGAAGTTCCACAACATAATAACAACGACAACATAACAGCTTTTTCAGCAACAACAACTTAAAAATCAACTTTGGCTCATCAGTCTACAACTCAGCATTTTCAACAAAACAACTTATATTCAACTTTGGCTCATCAGCCTACAACTTAATATTTTCAACAAAAACAACTTATCAACATATTTGCATCAACATTTCGCAACATAGACTCCACGAATTTATTTATCACAATTGGATACAATAGGCCAATCACCAATTACACTTACATCATAAAAATCAACCATTTTTACATACTGCAACAGTGTTAACCGGTTAACGCTATAGGTTAACCGGTTAACGCAGGAAAATTACACTTCCAGGCAAAACGCAACAGTGTTAACCGGTTAACGCTATAGGTTAACCGGTTAACGCAGGCAAAACTCAACATTTTTCACAATTTATAACAGTGTTAACCGGTTAACACCCTGGGTTAACCGGTTAACGCATGCGAAACAGCAGTTCCTGCGCTAACACAAGGCAGAATGCAGAGTTTCCGCATTTTCCGCCGTTGGAGGACTTCCGGACCTCCGATTCAACTTCCGTAAAAAGCTATACGCTCAGAAATTCACCATACACTCAAACACAAATTCAATTTCAGCTTTAATACAACTTATTCAACATAATTTCTCAACATTCTAAATCTCAATTAGGGTCAATCGACGGCTTATCACTACCCATTACATGTTAATCGATAATACCCATTAAACGACGATAAACCCCCTTACCTTAACAATCCGGCAACTCTTCGAGCTTCAAGCTTTTCCGTTCTCCAACCTTTGCTCTACAGCTCCTTCTCTTGCCCTTTTCCTCTTTCACGATGCTTCTCTGCTTTTTCACGTAAAACCCTTCTGTTCCAAAAATGAGACTCTTTCTCTTATTTCCAACATATATATTTTCCAAATAATTATTACTCCAAATAATAATAATAATAATCCAATAATTCAACTTTATTTAATTAAATTAATAAAATAATATTAACTCAATTAAATAATTCTCTTATTTTAATAGGGGTGTTACAATAAGCATAAGGCTTAGGTTTCTAATGTTTGAAAAGAAATGTTAAATGTTTGCACAAAAGTTTTGGCTTGGGTTAGAGTGGAGGGAAGAAGAAGAATGGCTAATTTCTAATCATACAAGAGATAAGAGATAAGAAACAAGACCACAAATGGAGTTCCTCTCTTGAGATCATATTGATGATCCAAGTAGCTCCCATCCTTTGGAATATGCAAGCAAGATAATAACAAGCTGAAGCAATCAACATAATCAAACAAGCTCTTTAGGAGATCCCCAATGTATCTTGTATCTTTCACTTTGGATGAATAAATGGAAATGGTTCTTCAATTTGAGCTCTCATAGGATCCCCTAGCACAAAAGCACACACATCAAAAGTTCCATGAAGTAAATCAAGAATGGACAAGGGTGAGTTTAGAGGTTTGGTCCTTCTAATCCATCTTCAACATTAGGGTCCTTTTACTCCAATTTTGCATAGGGAATGTCCTAGAAACTAAGTCCATTTGTCCATTTCTTTGCATTTGGTCCACAACAATCAAAACAAAACACAAGCACAATAATATATATATACACAATTATGTGCTCAAGTGAGCAAAAGGCAAATTGCATTAACATAAACATGTGCTCAAGTGAGCAAAGGCAAAAGCAAATGAATATTATGTACAAGAATAGTAAATTGCATAAACGTAAAGAGCAAGAATTAAATGTTAATGGTTAATGGTTAGTGTTAGTAGTTAGTGTGCCAAAAGGCAAATTTAGCGCTATGTTAAGCAATCGCAATTGGACTTATGTAAAAGTCACAACTATCTGAGGCCGGTCAATAATAATGTAGGCAACAACACACGTTAGAGGTCTTGATTAGTGAATCAAACTCCAACAACTTGCCATGCCAAAAAGAAGGGGAGAAATGATCTTGTATTGATTTAGGTCCTTTGCATGATTTAGGAAGCAATCTATCCTTAATGCAAAGCCATTCACTTGATCCATGATCAAGATGAATTAGATTTGAATCAAAGAAGATTAAACCTCCTTAATCAATGCTAACCACCAATCTTTAACTCATTGATCAAAAAAGAAAAAGAAGAAGGAGAAGAAGAAGATAAAGAATTAAAGTGCATTAAATGAAGAGGTATGTATTAATCAACAAGCATTGACCAAAGATAGAGGAGATCAAGGTCAAACAACAGAAAACAGAAGCAAAATGAAGATTAGAAGTCAAGAAACAAGTCAAATATTTTTGGCAGTTTTAATATTTAAAATAAAACTTGAATTAAAATAATAAAGAAAGGTCAAACTTCAAATTCACTTCAAATCAACTTTGAAAAGTCCAAGTGAATTATCCCAAGTTCAACAAGGTCAAACAATGTTTGACAAAAAAAATTCAGCATTTTTAAAAGTCAGAAACTATTAAAAATCAACTAAAAATGCATAAAAATAACCTAATTGAATTAAAATCTCAAATAAATCTCAAATAAATCTCAAATCAATTAATAAATTGAGGAGAATATTTTTCATAGATCTATCATCATTCAAAGAGGTTGGAGAAATATTTTTGTATTTTTTAAATATCAAAAACTATTTAAAATGAATTAAAAATGACCAGAAAAGAGAAAATTACTAAAAAATAGCAAATGATAAAATAAAAAATATTAAAAACCATTTTTAGAAACTAGAAATTAAAAGAGAAATAATGCAATTGGTCCCATAATTTTTGGACCAATCATGAGAGAGATATGAATTTTAAAAAATGAAATGGAATTAAAAAATAAAATGGAAATTAAAATCAGAATTTAAATATAAGGAAAAACACGAGGCGTTGGATTAGGCTCATTAATTGAGCTGGCACATCAAACGTTCCTTAAGCGCGCGTCCACCAAAGTCCAGGGTTAACTGAATAACACAAATATTAAAAGAAAGTCATAACATCCAATGGATCTGATTAGATCTGGAAGCATGATCCAACGACCCACATTAAAACTGGCAAACAGACGGTGGCCAGCGCCACCGTCTTCTCCGGCTAGCTCCAGCGGAGATCAGAAATTGCAAAGAAATAAATATGCATGAAAATGCGCGATCCAGGTACCAAACGAAAGGTGGAGTGATGTACATCACTCCTGTGCCACTCAATTCCACAATAGATCTCTAGATTGAGAGAAATCAGAGATGCAAGAAATGAAGCTCCAATGCAATGTATTTATAGGCAAGGCCATGCTGAATGCATGATTTCAAATTTGCATGAATGGAAAGGGCCTCCATGCATGGGCCTGTACAGGCGCATGGAGGGCCCAATTCCACTTGGTTTGGCAAGCTGAGATCATAAATGAATGAAATGGATGTGCAAATTAGACTGTATGAGCTCATGCATGGCAATTGAATCAAGTTCCCGAAAATGCACTAAAAAGTACCCCTCTTCGAAAATGATACTTCCAAATTTGAAACATAGGCTATTGGGTAATGGTTGGAAAGCTTATTGCATAAGGAACAAATGTCATGTTGATAAAAACTTCATTTGGGCCTTGGAAATTAATGAAAATTGAGCTTTAGGTGTAAGGTGCAAAACATGCATATGTGAAATTTCCAAATTTGGCCAATGTTCAAGCCCCTCTGTCTCAATGATGCAAGCTCCAAATGATAAAATCTTCAACATGAAAGTTGTAGATCTTGTCAAGTCAATCAATTTGGACTTACATTTTTCATCATTTGTGTTTTTGATGAAGACGTTATGGGCACTTGAAATTAGACTTTTTCACTTTTCAATGCACTTAGCCCAAAGTGACCTATAATGTTTTGCATTATCACATGTATTTCTTTTGAGATTTTGCAATTTTGCTCAACATAAAATTTGAAGTAGACACATTAAGCTTTCCAATTCATTAAGTCTCACCTCAAAATCATGAAAAATGAAGGAGTTATGTTCTTGGGAAGTTGACCCAAAATTAGGGTTTCAGTCAAAATGACCTATAATGTCTTGGAATGGATGATGACCTTCCAAGCTTCAAATCAATTTTTAATCAACATGAAAGTTGTTCATATTGTCCTTAGTAACATTTTATTGCTTGGGGTCATCTCCATTTTCCAAACACAAAAAGTTAGGTCTCAGTGTATTTCAAAATAGTTAGATGAATTGACTGATCAACTTCTCAAGTCCAAAACTCATATCTTGATGAACTGATGATTGAGGACACTCAAATAAGTTCAAATATGCATGAAATGATGAATTAAAGAACTTCCCTTGATTGTATTTGACCATTGGGCTGAGGTTGCTTCATGAGCAAGGCATAGTTGATGAACAGATGAATTAGGGTTTCCTTGGGAAACAAGCCTCAAACCCCTTGACTTGCTTTGATAAAAATGATGAATTGAGATACTTGGGAGGCATATTTGATGGATGAGAGATTTGGGAACCATTACCATGCTTGCTTTCATCTTCTCTTGACTATATCAATGCACATGGGATCTCCTATAAGCCTTTAGACCTTGTGACGGCTCAAGCTATAAACAAGAGATGTTAGTGACATATTTTTGTGCTTTTGAGTTAATAAAAATGAGAAAGGAAACAATATACAATTCAAGCGTGCTTGGTGATCTCAAATAAAATCTCACAAGAGATCCCTCCCAAAAGGCAAAGGGAACCAAGATGCTTATGATCCTTGAGGCAATGTAAATGCAATGTTGTGATGCCATGAGGGATCTTAGGGTCAAAATTAGGGTCTTAAAGATACAACGTGTCTTAATGGTTTAGACTTGATTTGGAAATTGAAAATTCCTAGCAAGGTCCAAGTTTTCTGTTGGACAATGTTGATGAAAGAATATTCTTCTTTAGACTAATAGTGGAGAGCTTGTCCTTTTTTGTCAAGTAATTGAGGAAGAGGAGTTGCATCTTTTCAAGAACTATGTAATTAGCAAAGTTGTTTAGCTAGGAATTGAGGTGGAGGAGGGAAATAGCTGCCTAGTATATTACCTGTTATTAATTCGCTCAAAGTTGGAAAACTGATTTTTTGACAAATTAATTGGATTGATTCTAGCAACAACTTGTTCGATTCTTTGATTGAACTGAAATGTTATTATTTTCAAGGAGGACAAGTTGGCTAACTTTAAGCTTGTAAATTCTTCTAATTTAAAAAAATGATACGATAAAGAAATTTTACTTATCAAATCGATTACACTTAAGTGTTTCAATAAATGATATGTAACGCTTTTACTAACCAAAAAAACATGTATAGAGGTCAAAATTCCCAAAATCCAAAAAGATTGAAAGTGAGGGTGATAAAAAAACACCACTAACCATTTTCCCATGTTTAACCCTTAACCATTTTAAAGTAAAAATATAATGTAATTAAAAGAAATCCCATTTTTTAATATTTTTTTTATCTTCAATACAAAATTATTTTAAAATATTTATATATATTAAATAATTATTTTAAATTATTTTACAAAATTATTTTAAAATATTCATTCAGCGGAAATCTCTACGATGCCATTTGATTGGTCTCTTGTTAGAGTTTATTTTTCTTTTCCTCGGCCGTGATTTCCTTGATTAATTGAGGTGAGTCATAGTTTTTATATTCAATAATTATTCTTGTATTTGTTAAGAATTTGAAGTTTGTTTTATGGTTTTTTTTGTGTTTGATGGAATTATGATAAGATTAAAATATATGCTTGCTAGTTATGTCTGGTCTCTTAATTATGTAGTTTGCAGATTTGATGGATATATTTTGTTGAGCTAGGTTCTCGAGCATCTTCCTCCTGAAGACATTGAAAGACAAAATATCAACTCGAATGAAAGCACTATTGAGGATGGTACTAATGCAAACATTCAAAATTCTGAAACAAACTCAGATTTTGTAAACAATTTCAATTAATGATTTCATCCATTGCATGTGAAGCAAATGATGAATGTATTTTCAAATAGGAAGTAAATAAGGGTATAATGAAATAAATGAAAAACATTCTTGCTTTATGTTTGGGATTCCAAATTCTCAAATTATGTAAACAAGTCCAATTAATGGACCTCAACCATTGCATGTGAAGCAAATGATGAAAGGGTAGAATCAAATAAATGAATAAATTTCTTATTTATTGTTAGGAATGTGTTATTTCATTTTTTACATGTGTTATGTTAGACAACTTTATAGATCTCGTGCTTGTGTTAATTTCGTTGTTCTGTAAGTTTTATAACTAGATAGATGTTTAATGAGACATTGTGACTTCTGAAAAGTTACTTCCTACCCCTTCAACCAAAAACTTTTATATATGTAAGGGATGAACACAAAAACCTCTTACATAAGGAATTAACCCTATTAGAAAGATTCTAATGTACACAAATTTAATGTTTGATAGGAAAAAGCAAATACTATATGTTCATAAGTATTATTTTTAAATAAAAATATGTAAAATGATACTAAAGACTCTTCATATGACACAACGTAACCACCTTCATTGCTTTCCCGAACTCCATTCCTTTCAAGCCTTTAGGCACATCTTTAGCCTATCAGATTTTTTTTCTACAAAAATCATTTACAGATCTAGACCATATAAAATCATCCATAATAAAAAAAATTATATGCTAGTTTGATAACACAAACTCATGAAAGAAGAATACGAGAAAAGTTCAATAATGCTTACTCACAGTACTTCCAATATGCCAAAATATGCATTGCCAGTTCAATACACTTCTACCATTCTTGAATAAAACCTCATATTCTAATGCCATAGCTCATTCCTGACAGGTTTGTATAATTTCCACTCTGCTCCATTCACCTTTAATCATGTGTACTTTTTCCCCTCCATTTCCTTCTCCAAACAGTCCTTTCATTTGTGCTTCTGATGTCATAGCTCCTTCATACAATACTTTTATATTTGCATTAGTTTAGTGTCTTAGTCATCACATCGATCAAACAACTCCATTATCAAATAAACCAAGTATTCAAAAACATCATTTAGATAGTTCTTTTCCTATGACACCTAACACATTAATACATATAGATTTTCACTCACTTATTTTTTTAATCTTTCACAGTGCTTCTATGTAAAAGAATAAAGAAGGAGATGGAAAAACGAGACACTAATATACAATTCTCCTTATCTTCTCTTTTACTTTGACGAAACAATTGTACCCTTTTATCATAAGGTTAGTTATCAAATCAGAGTTTACTGGATCAATGTGGATAGAGAAACTACTTCGGACATGGATTAAAAGTAATGATATATGGAAGTTTACAAGTTGAAGATACCCTAACCTAATTGTCTATTTGGATTAGAAATGGTCATGTTAGTATCATGGTGGAAAAATACTCTAATTGTGTATTAGAATTAGAAATGCAAACTCTTGAAGGACTAGATTTTTTCGGTAACAGTTTGGTAATTTGTAATGGTTAAATTTATTAAATATTTCATTTAATGAATGTGTTTTAGTGTTGTTTTTATGTATTTTGTAGTATTATATCGGTAGTCTATGTCTATTTCAGGTACAAAGTGCTTGGAAGCTTCTAGGCGACAAAATGGCGAAAAACGGGAAGACAGGGCAAAATTTATGACTGTCATGACGGTCAACACCCTTATGGGAGGTGTGCCCGTCACCAAATTCAACGGAATGAAGAAGTTTTTCCTGTGCCACATGAAGGACAACCCGTAAGCCAGGTGATGGTCGTCATTAGCTGGCAGACAAAACATCATGGTATTGCCGACATAGTGTTTTGCATTTTATTTCTGTTTTTCTGTATGAGATTAAAGTCTCCATTTAAGACAACTCGTAATGCATTATTTTTACTATTTTTAATTGATTAAATGTCAAATTAGTTGTATAGGACTATTTTAATTGACTTTGTAAGTTTGACTTGTGTTGTTCGGCCTTGGTCAAGGTTGATTTGACATTGTTAGGTTAAGATCATTAGATTTAGGAGATTGATGGAATGTACATTCCATCTCCCAAAATGAATGAACGATCTTAACTTGGTAAAAGTCCTCATCTGTCCAATTTTAGTTTGATCCATTTCCCCTCCCTCTTCATCTCATTCCCCTTCTTTATGCATTCATGTCATGGACCTATGATATCTCAATATCCTAAGGCTAGTTGATTGCAAAATCAACATAAATATGGATAAGATTAGGTCCCCCACTTTGCATATTCTTTTTGTGTGTGGTATGTTTCATGAGCATAGTTCATCATACTATGTCTCTAACATGCATTAACACCAAAATTCTATTGCCCGACCTCAAATAGTTGTGACTTCTACATAAGTCCAATTATGATTGCTTAACATAGCACTAAATTTTGACACAAAGGCATAACATTCTAGTTAGTGAGATTGTAAGTCTCTCCTCTTTCATGGTATTGTGTGGAAACTTGACATTTTTTCCTTCCTTTGGAAGATGTCTTGGTTCAAGGATCCATGCTTGTGATAAGTGTGTTGAGTGTTCTCCGAAGAATGACTTAAACAAAAGAGAAAAAGCAAATGCATTACTAACTTCTAACTTATTAACAACTAACATTTAATTTCAAGTCCTTTATTTTTAATGCACTTTATTTTCGAGCTTTATTCATTTGCCATTATTCATACCATTCTAATTGTTTATGTTAATGTCATTTTCACTTTGTCCACTTGGACCATATTGTGTGATGTATTTTGTTTGTGTGTATTGTGTTTGTTTGTGTGGTCTTTGACCATTAATGTACATAATAAGAACAAAAACCCTAAAAAATATCTTGTGTGGACTGTTGGTTTGATCTAAGACAATTGGACTTAGAATTTAGGCAACATTCCCTATGAAAAGGACTTGGCCAATGCCAACTATCATGTAACCAAGTGCTTATGATTTGAAACTTCACCTGATACATTATTGAAGATCCATTTGAGTTCATCTGCAACATGATCATTATGACGCTGTTATTTTGAACCTGTGACTTGTACCATCTTGTAATTCATCTAATGCATGGGAAATTTTGAATAAGATCATAGAGTTGCTAAGCTTGGATGTGCCCATCTTTATTTGATGCCTTGTTCTTCAACTTGCTATTTGCGCATTATTTATTGCTTGATTCTAAAAGTATAGGGAAATTTGGGTTTCTATATGACATTCTTGTCTATTGGATTGCAGCCCATTGGTCAGATCTTTTCAACTCTCAACTTTTAAATTTATGCTTAGGATTAGTCTCTTCTTATCCTCCCCGCTTATTTAATTTCAAAATCTCTCCCTCCTTTTAAAAACTTCTTTGTTTGTGATTGTTTTCCAAACGTAGACCATATTGCAAACTAGAAACTTTGGCCTTAAGCAATTTCATTTTCAAACTTCTTTTCTTAATCAAACTTATAAATAGACTTAACTATACTTGACTTAAAATTTTCAAAAGCCAAAAACAACTAACTCATTCAAACCATTTTAGGCATTTGTGTCTTTCAAGATTAAATTTTTGTTAAAAGCAATGCATCCATTTTGAAATTGATACCACGAACTACGAGGTTTTGATCCCTCATTTTTATGTTGGTACATAGGCACAAGTTCGAAGGTTTTGTCAAACACAAAAATATAATTAATGAATTATTTTCTCATCCCCCTATTCTATTTGTTTGCAAACATCATTTGTACAAACACATATGCACACAAAAAAGGGCTCCCTAGGAGTACCTAGGACACTTTGGGTGCTAATACCTTCCCTCTATGTAACCAACCCCCTGACATGTTATCTCTGGAATTTTATTAGTTTTGATTTGAAAACTTCTTATTTTTGGGTTTTGTTCGTACTTTTCCCTTTTCACTTAGAAACAATAAAAGCACGGTGGCGGCTCTTATTTATTTGATGTCTAGCTTGTCCATAGCTTGATGATCGTGAATTTCCCGCTACACATGGCTTATGTAAAATGTAGCAGCAAAATGATTAAATCAAATTAATTTTTATAATTTTAGTAAATAATGATAATCGTAGTGTAATAAAGGTAATAATAAAAGGATTTTTATTTTTCTTTTGTTAATATTGATTTTTCTTTATTTTTAGACTAAAATACATGAAAAATGAATTATATAATAATTAATTAATAAATTAATAAAAAATTTGAAAAGCTGAATATTATAATTTTAAGTGAAGGTAAAAACATAATAAAAAAAAATCTAAAAATAGGGAATATTCAATGTGTGAAAATGTTTCTTCAATTTATATCGAGTTTAGGTTGAAACATTTAATTATAACATTAAAAGCTGAATCAACAATAAAATAAAATAAATAATTAATGTAAATGGATTCTAACCTAATATATTTTTTTGATTTTATTCAATGAATCAAAATATTTGACTTTTATGGTTTTTAATTAAAACCAAATTGTCAAAAATGAAATAAAGCATACAAATAAAAATTAATTAATAAAAATTAAAATAACCCTTTTGAGTTTTTTTTTAATCCTTTTTTGGATTTATTTTGAATAAAAAGTGAATAAAAGGGAAAAGCAAATGAGTTTATTTTATTTCTTTCTTAGGTGCCACGCAAATGATTTTCGATGGATTCATGGATTATGTAAAATGTAGCTGCAAAATGATTAAATCAATATAATTTTTATAATTTTAGTAAATAATAATAATCGTAGTGTAATAAAGGTAATAATAAAAGGATTTTTATTTTTATTTTTTTTATATTGATTTTTCATTATTTTTAGACTAAAATACATGAAAAATGAATAATATAATAATTAATTTATAAAAATTAATAAAAAATTCGAAAATTAAATATAAACATTAAAAAGAAGAAGTTTAAATTTTAAAATAATTTAAGTGATGGTAAAAACATAACAAAAAGAAAAACTCTAAAAATAGTGAATATTCAATGTGTGAAAATGTTTCTTCTATTTATATCAAGTTTAGGTTAAACCATTTAATTATAACATTAAAAGCTGAATCAACAATAAAATAGAATAAATATTTAATGTAAATGGATTCTAACCTAATATATTTTTTTGATTTTATTCAATGAATCAAAATATTTGAGTTTTATGGTTTTTAAATAAAACAAAATTGTCAAAAATGAAATAAAGGATAAAAATAAAAATTAATTAATAAAAATTAAAATAACCCTTTTGACTTTTTATTTTTTTATCCTTAACTTTTATCAAACCATCATATATATTCACGTAAATTGGTAGCTTCAACTCTTAATACAACCTCATGAATTTGATTTAAATTCTACAGGGCTTATGCTTTACCTTCCTCAAATATATTCCCGTAGGTATGTGAATCAACGATGTTATCCTAGGTTTGATTTAAATACTGGTATGTATTTGCACTATTTCTTTAGATCTAATTCCCTATCAATTAAATTTCACTTAATTTCATTCATATGTGGTATTCTATAATCTCTTCTAAAATTTGTTCTAAATTTTGGAGCTTCATTCTAACAGTTGAAGATGAAGTTTATTCATTCAGCGGAAATCTCTACGCTGCAATTTGATTGGTCTCTTGTCAGAGTTTATTTTTCTTTTCCTCGACCGTGATTTCCTTGATTAATTGAGGTGAGTCATAGTTTTTATATTCAATAATTATTCTTGTATTTGTAAAGAATTTGAGGTTTGTTTTATGGATTTTTTTTGTGTTTGACGGAATTGTGATAAGATTAAAATATATGCTTGCTAGGTATGTTTGGTCTCTTAATTATGTAGTTTGCATGATTTGATGGAATATATTTTGTTGGATTCTTGCAGTTTTGATAGATTTAAGCTTATTAAAGTTACTGAGTTATAGGATAATTTTTTCTTTTGTTGTGCTTGATGATATTCTGTATGGAATTGTGATAACGACAAAATATATGCTTGTTAGGTACCTTTGGTCTCTTCATTATGTAGTTAGCAAGATTTCTATATATATTTTGTTGGATTCTTGCAATTTTTATAGATTTTAGCTTTGTAAAGCTACTGGATTATAGGGTAATTGTGTATTTGGTGTTCATTTATTTTTATAGGGTAATTGTGTAATTGTGTATTTGTTTATTAGTGAAGGCTGACAACTATTTCAGTGATATTAATCCTATGTGCCGTTATATCACTTTACTAATGAATTTATTATTTATGTGCAGTCTATATTCAAAATGGTAATGGATGCATATGTAAGTGTTGCACCTTCATGTTTGTAATGGATGCATATGCAAGTGTTGGTCCTTCATGTCATTCTATCACATTGCAAATGGATTCATGTGTGTTTATTTTTGAAATGGTAATTGATGTATATGTAGACAAGAGGAAGACAAGAAAAATCTTTGCTGCAAAATCATTGTAATTGTAAATGTTATTTTATAGTATTAGGCTAGTGAAAGTTTTACTATCATTGAGCTAGCTTCTCGAGCATCTTCCTTCTGAAGACATTGAAAGACAAAATATCAACTCGAGTGAAAGCACTATTGAGGATGGTACTAATACAAACATTCAAAATTCTGAAACAAACTCAGATTTTGTAAACAATTTCAATTAATGATTTCATCCAATGCATGTGAAGCAAATGATGAATGTATTTTCAAATAGGAAGTAAATAAGGGTAGAGTGAAATAAATGAAAAACATTCTTGTATTATGTTTGGGATTCCAAATTCTCAAATTATGTAAACAAGTCCAATTAATGGACCTGAACCATTGCATGTGAGTCAAATGATGAAAGGGTAGAATGAAATAAATGAATAAATTTCTTATTTAATGTTAAGAATGTTTTTTCTCCCCATATTTACTTACATTTTTGTGCTATTTCATTTTTTTTACATGTGTTATGTTAGAAAACTTTATAGATCTCGTGCTTGTGGTAATTTTGTTGTTCTGTTAGTTTTATAACAAGATAGGTGTTTAATGAGACATTGTGACTTCTGAAAAGTTACTTTTTACCCCTTCAAACAAAAACTTTTATGTATGTAAGGAACGAACACAAAAACCTTTTACATAAGGAATCAATTCTATTAGAAAGATTCTAATGTACACAAATTTAATGTTTGATAGGAAAAAGTAAATACTATATGTTCATAACTATTATTTTCAAATAAAAATATGTAAAATGATACTAAAGACTATTCATATGACACAACGTAAACTTCTTCATTGCTTTCCCGAACTCCATTACTTTCAAGACTTTAGGCACATCATTAGCCTATCAAGTTTTTGTTTTTTACAAAAATCATTTACAGATCTAGACCATATAAAATCATCCATAATAAAAAAAATTATACGCTAGTTTGATAACACAAACTCATGAAAGAAGAATACGAGAAGAGGCCAAAATATGCATTGCCATTTCAATACACTTCTACCATTCTTAAATAAAACCTCATATTCTAATGTCATAGCTCTTTCATGACAGGTTTGCATAATTTTCACTTCGCTGCAAATATACAATTCTCCTTATCTTCAAAATATGCATTGGGCCAAAGATACAGAAACCCGGTTGATTTTTATAAACCCATCATTACATAATTTCAAACCCTAGCAAGACAAACCCTACGTATATATTCACGTAGCATCATCTATTAATACCAACTCATGACGACACTACTGCTGAGTTTGATTTAAGTACTGGAAATATGCTTTTTAACTACTTCCTTAGAACATGTTGAGTTTGCTACACAACTATAAATAAAGATGATATACACAACATACAATAATAATTTATTTCATAAGAACACAAATGATATATACAAAAATAAGAAGACAACATTTGTTTGATAGAAACACAAATTGTATATACAACTATAGCAAGAATTATTCCACTCTTTTTCTTTAAATTCAGATGTATTTCATTTGTTTCTTAGGTGCCACGCAAATGATTTTCGATGGATTCATGGATTATGTAAAATGTAGCAGCAAAATGATTAAATCAAATTAATTTTTATAATTTTAGTAAATTAATTTTTATCATTTGTTTCGTGGTGTCATTTCTTTCATGACAGGTTTGCATAATTTTCACTTCGCTGCAAATATACAATTCTCCTTATCTTCAAAATATGCATTGGGCCAAAGATACAGAAACCCGGTTGATATTTATAAACCCATCATTACATAATTTCAAACCCTAGCTAGACAAACCCTACGTATGTATTCACGTAGCATCATCTATTAATACCAACTCATGACGACACTACTGCTGAGTTTGATTTAAGTACTGGAAATATGCTTTTTAACTACTTCTTTAGAACATGTTGAGTTTGCTACACAACTATAAATAAAGACGATATACACAACATACAATAATAATTTATTTCATAAGAACACAAATGATATATACAAAAATAAGAAGACAACATTTGTTTGATAGAAACACAAATTGTATATACAACTATAGCAAGAATTATTCCACTCTTTTTCTTTAAATTCAGATGTATTTCATTTGTTTCTTAGGTGCCACGCAAATGATTTTCGATGGATTCATGGATTATGTAAAATGTAGCAGCAAAATGATTAAATCAAATTAATTTATATAATTTTAGTAAATAATAATAATCGTAGTGTAATAAAGGTAATAATAAAAGGATTTTTATTTTTATTTTTTTTATATTGATTTTTCATTATTTTTAGACTAAAATACATGAAAAATGAATAATATAATAATTAATTTATAAAAATTAATAAAAAATTCGAAAATTAAATATAAACATTAAAAAGAAGAAGTTTAAATTTTAAAATAATTTAAGTGACGGTAAAAACATAACAAAAAGAAAAACTCTAAAAATAGTGAATATTCAATGTGTGAAAATGTTTCTTCTATTTATATCAAGTTTAGGTTAAAACATTTAATTATAACATTAAAAGCTGAATCAACAATAAAATAGAATAAATATTTAATGTAAATGGATTCTAACCTAATATATTTTTTTGATTTTATTCAATGAATCAAAATATTTGAGTTTTATGGTTTTTAAATAAAACAAAATTGTCAAAAATGAAATAAAGGATAAAAATAAAAATTAATTAATAAAAATTAAAATAACCCTTTTGACTTTTTATTTTTTTATCCTTAACTTTTATCAAACCATCATATATATTCACGTAAATTGGTAGCTTCAACTCTTAATACAACCTCATGAATTTGATTTAAATTCTACAGGGCTTATGCTTTACCTTCCTCAAATATATTCCCGTAGGTATGTGAATCAACGATGTTACCCTAGGTTTGATTTAAATACTGGTATGTATTTGCACTATTTCTTTAGATCTAATTCGCTATCAATTAAATTTCACTTAATTTCATTCATATGTGGTATTCTATAATCTCTTCTAAATTTTGTTCTAAATTCTGGAGCTTCATTCTAACAGTTGAAGATGAAGTTTATTCATTCAGCGGAAATCTCTACGCTGCAATTTGATTGGTCTCTTGTCAGAGTTTATTTTTCTTTTCCTCGACCGTGATTTCCTTGATTAATTGAGGTGAGTCATAGTTTTTATATTCAATAATTATTCTTGTATTTGTAAAGAATTTGAGGTTTGTTTTATGGATTTTTTTTGTGTTTGACGGAATTGTGATAAGATTAAAATATATGCTTGCTAGGTATGTTTGGTCTCTTAATTATGTAGTTTGCATGATTTGATGGAATATATTTTGTTGGATTCTTGCAGTTTTGATAGATTTAAGCTTATTAAAGTTACTGAATTATAGGATAATTTTTTCTTTTGTTGTGCTTGATGATATTCTGTATGGAATTGTGATAACGACAAAATATATGCTTGTTAGGTACCTTTGGTCTCTTCATTATGTAGTTAGCAAGATTTCTATATATATTTTGTTGGATTCTTGCAATTTTTATAGATTTTAGCTTTGTAAAGCTACTGGATTATAGGGTAATTGTGTATTTGGTGTTCATTTATTTTTATAGGGTAATTGTGTAATTGTGTATTTGTTTATTAGTGAAGGCTGACAACTATTTCAGTGATATTAATCCTCTGTGCCGTTATATCACTTTACTAATGAATTTATTATTTATGTGCAGTCTATACTCAAAATGGTAATGGATGCATATGTAAGTGTTGCACCTTCATGTTGGTAATGGATGCATATGCAAGTGTTGGTCCTTCATGTCATTCTATCACATTGCAAATGGATTCATGTGTGTTTATTTTTGAAATGGTAATTGATGTATATGTAGACAAGAGGAAGACAAGAAAAATCTTTGCTGCAAAATCATTGTAATTGTAAATGTTATTTTATAGTATTAGGCTAGTGAAAGTTTTACTATCATTGAGCTAGCTTCTCGAGCATCTTCCTTCTGAAGACATTGAAAGACAAAATATCAACTCGAGTGAAAGCACTATTGAGGATGGTACTAATACAAACATTCAAAATTCTGAAACAAACTCAGATTTTGTAAACAATTTCAATTAATGATTTCATCCAATGCATGTGAAGCAAATGATGAATGTATTTTCAAATAGGAAGTAAATAAGGGTAGAGTGAAATAAATGAAAAACATTCTTGTATTATGTTTGGGATTCCAAATTCTCAAATTATGTAAACAAGTCCAATTAATGGACCTGAACCATTGCATGTGAGTCAAATGATGAAAGGGTAGAATGAAATAAATGAATAAATTTCTTATTTAATGTTAAGAATGTTTTTTCTCCCCATATTTACTTACATTTTTTGTGCTATTTCATTTTTTTTACATGTGTTATGTTAGAAAACTTTATAGATCTCGTGCTTGTGGTAATTTTGTTGTTCTGTTAGTTTTATAACAAGATAGGTGTTTAATGAGACATTGTGACTTCTGAAAAGTTACTTTTTACCCCTTCAAACAAAAACTTTTATGTATGTAAGGAACGAACACAAAAACCTTTTACATAAGGAATCAATTCTATTAGAAAGATTCTAATGTACACAAATTTAATGTTTGATAGGAAAAAGTAAATACTATATGTTCATAACTATTATTTTCAAATAAAAATATGTAAAATGATACTAAAGACTATTCATATGACACAACGTAAACTTCTTCATTGCTTTCCCGAACTCCATTACTTTCAAGACTTTAGGCACATCATTAGCCTATCAAGTTTTTGTTTTTTACAAAAATCATTTACAGATCTAGACCATATAAAATCATCCATAATAAAAAAAATTATACGCTAGTTTGATAACACAAACTCATGAAAGAAGAATACGAGAAGAGGCCAAAATATGCATTGCCATTTCAATACACTTCTACCATTCTTAAATAAAACCTCATATTCTAATGTCATAGCTCTTTCATGACAGGTTTGCATAATTTTCACTTCGCTGCAAATATACAATTCTCCTTATCTTCAAAATATGCATTGGGCCAAAGATACAGAAACCCGGTTGATATTTATAAACCCATCATTACATAATTTCAAACCCTAGCTAGACAAACCCTACGTATATATTCACGTAGCATCATCTATTAATACCAACTCATGACGACACTACTGCTGAGTTTGATTTAAGTACTGGAAATATGCTTTTTAACTACTTCTTTAGAACATGTTGAGTTTGCTACACAACTATAAATAAAGATGATATACACAACATACAATAATAATTTATTTCATAAGAACACAAATGATATATACAAAAATAAGAAGACAACATTTGTTTGATAGAAACACAAATTGTATATACAACTATAGCAAGAATTATTCCACTCTTTTTCTTTAAATTCAGATGTATTTCATTTGTTTCTTAGGTGCCACGCAAATGATTTTCGATGGATTCATGGATTATGTAAAATGTAGCAGCAAAATGATTAAATCAAATTAATTTTTATAATTTTAGTAAATAATAATAATCGTAGTGTAATAAAGGTAATAATAAAAGGATTTTTATTTTTATATTTTTTATATTGATTTTTCATTATTTTTAGACTAAAATACATGAAAAATGAATAATATAATAATTAATTTATAAAAATTAATAAATAATTCGAAAATTAAATATAAACATTAAAAAGAAGAAGTTTAAATTTTTAAATAATTTAAGTGATGGTAAAAACATAACAAAAAGAAAAACTCTAAAAATAGTGAATATTCAATGTGTGAAAATGTTTCTTCTATTTATATCAAGTTTAGGTTAAAACATTTAATTATAACATTAAAAGCTGAATCAACAATAAAATAGAATAAATATTTAATGTAAATGGATTCTAACCTAATATATTTTTTTATTTTATTCAATGAATCAAAATATTTGAGTTTTATGGTTTTTAAATAAAACAAAATTGTCAAAAATGAAATAAAGGATAAAAATAAAAATTAATTAATAAAAATTAAAATAACCCTTTTGACTTTTTATTTTTTTATCCTTAACTTTTATCAAACCATCATATATATTCACGTAAATTGGTAGCTTCAACTCTTAATACAACCTCATGAATTTGATTTAAATTCTACAGGGCTTATGCTTTACCTTCCTCAAATATATTCCCGTAGGTATGTGAATCAACGATGTTACCCTAGGTTTGATTTAAATACTGGTATGTATTTGCACTATTTCTTTAGATCTAATTCCCTATCAATTAAATTTCACTTAATTTCATTCATATGTGGTATTCTATAATCTCTTCTAAATTTTGTTCTAAATTCTGGAGCTTCATTCTAACCGTTGAAGATGAAGTTTATTCATTCAGCGGAAATCTCTACGCTGCAATTTGATTGGTCTCTTGTCAGAGTTTATTTTTCTTTTCCTCGACCGTGATTTCCTTGATTAATTGAGGTGAGTCATAGTTTTTATATTCAATAATTATTCTTGTATTTGTAAAGAATTTGAGGTTTGTTTTATGGATTTTTTTTGTGTTTGACGGATTTGTGATAAGATTAAAATATATGCTTGCTAGGTATGTTTGGTCTCTTAATTATGTAGTTTGCATGATTTGATGGAATATATTTTGTTGGATTCTTGCCGTTTTGATAGATTTAAGCTTATTAAGGTTACTGAATTATAGGTTAATTTTTTCTTTTGTTGTGCTTGATGATATTCTGTATGGAATTGTGATAACGACAAAATATATGCTTGTTAGGTACGTTTGGTCTCTTCATTATGTAGTTAGCAAGATTTCTATATATTTTTTGTTGGATTCTTGCAATTTTTATAGATTTTAGATTTGTAAAGCTACTGGATTATAGGGTAATTGTGTATTTGGTGTTCATTTATTTTTATAGGGTAATTGTGTAATTGTGTATTTGTTTATTAGTGAAGGCTGACAACTATTTCAGTGATATTAATCCTCTGTGCCGTTATATCACTTTACTAATGAATTTATTATTTATGTGCAGTCTATATTCAAAATGGTAATGGATGCATATGTAAGTGTTGCACCTTCATGTTGGTAATGGATGCATATGCAAGTGTTGGTCCTTCATGTCATTCTATCACATTGCAAATGGATTCATGTGTGTTTATATTTGAAATGGTAATTGATGTATATGTAGACAAGAGGAAGACAAGAAAAATCTTCGCTGCAAAATCATTGTAATTGTAAATGTTATTTTATAATATTAGGCTAGTGAAAGTTTCACTGTCATTGAGCTAGCTTCTCGAGCATCTTCCTCCTGAAGACATTGAAAGACAAAATATCAACTCAAATGAAAGCACTATTGAGGATGGTACTAATACAAACATTCAAAATTCTGAAACAAACTCAGATTTTGTAAACAATTTCAATTAATTATTTCATCCAATGCATGTGAAGAAAATGTTGAATGTATTTTCAAATAGGAAGTAAATAAGGGTAGAGTGAAATAAATGAAAAACATTCTTGTATTATGTTTAGGATTCCAAATTCTCAAATTATGTAAACAAGTCCAATTAATGGACCCGAACCATTGCATGTGAGTCAAATGATGAAAGGGTAGAATGAAATAAATGAATAAATTTCTTATTTAATGTTAAGAATGTTTTTTCTCCCCATATTTACTTACATTTTTTGTGCTATTTCATTTTTTTTACATGTGTTATGTTAGAAAACTTTATAGATCTCGTGCTTGTGGTAATTTTGTTGTTCTGTTAGTTTTATAACAAGATAGGTGTTTAATGAGACATTGTGACTTCTGAAAAGTTACTTTTTACCCCTTCAAACAAAAACTTTTATGTATGTAAGGAACGAACACAAAAACCTTTTAGATAAGGAATCAATTCTATTAGAAAGATTCTAATGTACACAAATTTAATGTTTGATAGGAAAAAGTAAATACTATATGTTCATAACTATTATTTTCAAGTAAAAAATATGTAAAATGATACTAAAGACTATTCATATGACACAACATAAACTTCTTCATTGCTTTCCCGAACTCCATTACTTTCAAGACTTTAGGCACATCATTAGCCTATCAAGTTTTTGTTTTTTACAAAAATCATTTACAATTCTAGACCATATAAAATCATCCATAATAAAAAAAATTATACGCTAGTTTGATAACACAAACTCATGAAAGAAGAATACGAGAAGAGGCCAAAATATGCATTGCCATTTCAATACACTTCTACCATTCTTAAATAAAACCTCATATTCTAATGTCATAGCTCCTTCATGACAGGTTTGCATAATTTTCACTTCGCAGCAAATATACAATTCTCCTTATCTTCAAAATATGCATTGGGCCAAAGATACAGAAACCCGGTTGATATTTATAAACCCATCATTACATAATTTCAAACCCTAGCTAGACAAACCCTACGTATATATTCACGTAGCATCATCTATTAATACCAACTCATTACAACACTACTGCTGAGTTTGATTTAAGTACTGGTAATATGCTTTTTAACTACTTCTTTAGAACATGTTGAGTTTGCTACACAACTATAAATAAAGATGATATACACAACATACAATAATATTTTATTTCATAAGAACACAAATGATATATACAAAAATAAGAAGACAACATTTGTTTGATAGAAACACAAATTGTATATACAACTATAGGAAGAATTATTTCACTCTTTTTCTTTAAATTCAGAGGTATTTCATTTGTTTCTTAGGTGCCACGCAAATGATTTTCGATGGATTCATGGATTATGTAAAATGTAGCAGCAAAATGATTAAATCAAATTAATTTTTATAATTTTAGTAAATAATAATAATCGTAGTGTAATAAAGGTAATAATAAAAAGATTTTTATTTTTATTTTTTTTATATTGATTTTTCATTATTTTTAGACTAAAATACATGAAAAATGAATAATATAATAATTAATTTATAAAAATTAATAAAAAATTCGAAAATTAAATATAAACATTAAAAAGAAGAAGTTTAAATTTTAAAATAATTTAAGTGATGGTAAAAACATAACAAAAAGAAAAACTCTAAAAATAGTGAATATTCAATGTGTGAAAATGTTTCTTCTATTTATATCAAGTTTAGGTTAAAACATTTATTCTAACATTAAAAGCTGAATCAACAATAAAATAGAATAAATATTTAATGAAAATGGATTCTAACCTAATATATTTTTTTGATTTTATTCAATGAATCAAAATATTTGAGTTTTATGGTTTTTAAATAAAACAAAATTGTCAAAAATGAAATAAAGGATAAAAATAAAAATTAATTAATAAAAATTAAAATAACCCTTTTGACTTTTTATTTTTTTATCTATAACTTTTATCAAACCATCGTATATATTCACGTAAATTGGTAGCTTCAACTCTTAATACAACCTCATGAATTTGATTTAAATTCTACAGGGCTTATGCTTTACCTTCCTCAAATATATTCCCGTAGGTATGTGAATCAACGATGTTACCCTAGGTTTGATTTAAATACTGGTATGTATTTGCACTATTTCTGTAGATCTAATTCCCTATCAATTAAATTTCACTTAATTTCATTCATATGTGGTATTCTATAATCTCTTCTAAATTTTGTTCTAAATTATGGAGCTTTATTCTAACAGTTGAAGATGAAGTTTATTCATTCAGCGGAAATCTCTACGCTGCAATTTGATTGGTCTCTTGTCAGAGTTTATTTTTCTTTTACTCGACCGTGATTTCCTTGATTAATTGAGGTGAGTCATAGTTTTTATATTCAATAATTATTCTTGTATTTGTAAAGAATTTGAGGTTTGTTTTATGGATTTTTTTTGTGTTTGACGGAATTGTGATAAGATTAAAATATATGCTTGCTAGGTATGTTTGGTCTCTTAATTATGTAGTTTGCATGATTTGATGGAATATATTTTGTTGGATTCTTGCAGTTTTGATAGATTTATGCTTATTAAAGTTACTGAATTATAGGATAATTTTTTCTTTTGTTGTGCTTGATGATATTCTGTATGGAATTGTGATAACGACAAAATATATGCTTGTTAGGTACGTTTGGTCTCTTCATTATGTAGTTAGCAAGATTTCTATATATATTTTGTTGGATTCTTGCAAGTTTTATAGATTTTAGCTTTGTAAAGCTACTGGATTATAGGGTAATTGTGTATTTGGTGTTCATTTATTTTTATAGGGTAATTGTGTAATTGTGTATTTGTTTATTAGTGAAGGCTGACAACAATTTCAAGGATATTAATCCTCTGTGCCGTTATATCACTTTACTAATGAATTTATTATTTATGT
Source organism: Lathyrus oleraceus (assembly GCF_024323335.1). Lineage (NCBI taxonomy): Eukaryota > Viridiplantae > Streptophyta > Magnoliopsida > Fabales > Fabaceae > Lathyrus > Lathyrus oleraceus. The sequence goes on along the minus strand of NC_066585.1, from coordinate 37,699,121 downwards.
GCAGTCTATATTCAAAATGGTAATGGATGCATATGCAAGTGTTGCACCTTCATGTTGGTAATGGATGCATATGCAAGTGTTGGTCCTTCATGTCATTCTATCACATTGCAAATGGATTCATGTGTGTTTATTTTTGAAATGGTAATTGATGTATATGTAGACAAGAGGAAGACAAGAAAAATCTTCGCTGCAAAATCATTGTAATTGTAAATGTTATTTTATAATATTAGGCTAGTGAAAGTTTTACTGTCATTGAGCTAGCTTCTCGAGCATCTTCCTCCTGAAGACATTGAAAGACAAAATATCAACTCGAATGAAAGCACTATTGAGGATGGTACTAATACAAACATTCAAAATTCTGAAACAAACTCAGATTTTGTAAACAATTTCAATTAATGATTTCATCCAATGCATGTGAAGCAAATGATGAATGTATTTTCAAATAGGAAGTAAATAAGGGTAGAGTGAAATAAATGAAAAACATTCTTGTATTATGTTTGGGATAACAAATTCTCAAATTATGTAAACAAGTCCAATTAATGGACCTGAACCATTGCATATGAGTCAAATGATGAAAGGGTAGAATGAAATAAATGAATAAATTTCTTATTTAATGTTAAGAATGTTTTTTCTCCCCATATTTACTTACATTTTTTGTGCTATTTCATTTTTTTTACATGTGTTATGTTAGAAAACTTTATAGATCTCGTGCTTGTGGTAATTTTGTTGTTCTGTTAGTTTTATAACAAGATAGGTGTTTAATGAGACATTGTGACTTCTGAAAAGTTACTTTTTACCCCTTCAAACAAAAACTTTTATGTATGTAAGGAACGAACACAAAAACCTTTTACATAAGGAATCAATTCTATTAGAAAGATTCTAATGTACACAAATTTAATGTTTGATAGGAAAAAGTAAATACTATATGTTCATAACTATTATTTTCAAATAAGAATATGTAAAATGATACTAAAGACTATTCATATGACACAACGTAAACTTCTTCATTGCTTTCCCGAACTCCATTACTTTCAAGACTTTAGGCACATCATTAGCCTATCAAGTTTTTGTTTTTTACAAAAATCATTTACAGATCTAGACCATATAAAATCATCCATAATAAAAAAAATTATACGCTAGTTTGATAACACAAACTCATGAAAGAAGAATACGAGAAGCGGCCAAAATATGCATTGCCATTTCAATACACTTCTACCATTCTTAAATAAAACCTCATATTCTAATGTCATAGCTCCTTCATGACAGGTTTGCATAATTTTCACTTCGCTGCAAATATACAATTCTCCTTATCTTCAAAATATGCATTGGGCCAAAGATACAGAAACCCGGTTGATATTTATAAACCCATCATTACATAATTTCAAACCCTAGCTAGACAAACCCCACGTATATATTCACGTAGCATCATCTATTAATACCAACTCATGACAACACTACTGCTGAGTTTGATTTAAGTACTGGTAATATGCTTTTTAACTACTTCTTTAGAACATGTTGAGTTTGCTACACAACTATAAATAAAGATGATATACACAACATACAATAATATTTTATTTCATAAGAACACAAATGATATATACAAAAATAAGAAGACAAAATTTATTTGATAGAAACACAAATTGTATATACAACTATAGCAAGAATTATTCCACTCTTTTTCTTTAAATTCAGATGTATTTCATTTGTTTCTTAGGTGCCACGCAAATGATTTTCGATGGATTCATGGATTATGTAAAATGTAGCAGCAAAATGATTAAATCAAATTAATTTTTATATATTTAGTAAATAATAATAATCGTAGTGTAATAAAGGTAATAATAAAAGGATTTTTATTTTTATTTATTTTATATTGATTTTTCATTATTTTTAGACTAAAATACATGAAAAATGAATAATATAATAATTAATTTATAAAAATTAATAAAAAATTCGAAAATTAAATATAAACATTAAAAAGAAGAAGTTTAAATTTTTAAATAATTTAAGTGATGGTAAAAACATAACAAAAAGGAAAACTCTAAAAATAGTGAATATTCAATGTGTGAAAATGTTTCTTCTATTTATATGAAGTTTAGGTTAAAACATTTAATTCTAACATTAAAAGCTGAATCAACAATAAAATAGAATAAATATTTAATGTAAATGGATTCTAACCTAATATATTTTTTTGATTTTATTCAATGAATCAAAATATTTGAGTTTTATGGTTTTTAAATAAAACAAAATTGTCAAAAATGAAATAAAGGATAAAAATAAAAATTAATTAATAAAAATTAAAATAACCCTTTTGACTTTTTATTTTTTTATCCTTAACTTTTATCAAACCATCATATATATTCACGTAAATTGGTAGCTTCAACTCTTAATACAACCTCATGAATTTGATTTAAATTCTACAGGGCTAATGCTTTACCTTCCTCAAATATATTCCCGTAGGTATGTGAATCAACGATGTTATCCTAGGTTTGATTTAAATACTGGTATGTATTTGCACTATTTCTTTAGATCTAAGTCCCTATCAATTAAATTTCACTTAATTTCATTCATATGTGGTATTCTATAATCTCTTCTAAATTTTGTTCTAAATTCTGGAGCTTCATTCTAACAGTTGAAGATGAAGTTTATTCATTCAGCGGAAATCTCTACTCTGCAATTTGATTGGTCTCTTGTCAGAGTTTATTTTTCTTTTCCTCGACCTAGATTTCCTTGATTAATTGAGGTGAGTCATAGTTTTTATATTCAATAATTATTCTTGTATTTGTAAAGAATTTGAAGTTTGTTTTATGGATTTTTTTTGTGTTTGACGGAATTGTGATAAGATTAAAATATATGCTTGCTAGGTATGTTTGGTCTCTTAATTATGTAGTTTGCATGATTTGATGGAATATATTTTGTTGGATTCTTGCAGTTTTGATAGATTTAAGCTTATTAAAGTTACTGGATTATAGGATAATTTTTTCTTTTGTTGTGCTTGATGATATTCTGTATGGAATTGTGATAACGACAAAATATATGCTTGTTAGGTACGTTTGGTCTCTTCATTATGTAGTTAGCAAGATTTCTATATATATTTTGTTGGATTCTTGCAATTTTTATAGATTTTAGCTTTGTAAAGCTACTGGATTATAGGGTAATTGTGTATTTGGTGTTCATTTATTTTTATAGGGTAAATGTGTAATTGTGTATTTGTTTATTAGTGAAGGCTGACAACAATTTCAGTGATATTAATCCTCTGTGTCGTTATATCACTTTACTAATGAATTTATTATTTATGTGCAGTCTATATTCAAAATGGTAATGGATGCATATGCAAGTGTTGCACCTTCATGTTGGTAATGGATGCATATGCAAGTGTTGGTCCTTCATGTCATTCTATCACATTGCAAATGGATTCATGTGTGTTTATTTTTGAAATGGTAATTGATGTATATGTAGACAAGAGGAAGACAAGAAAAATCTTTGCTGCAAAATCATTGTAATTGTAAATGTTATTTTATAATATTAGGCTAGTGAAAGTTTCATTGTCATTGAGCTAGCTTCTCGAGCATCTTCCTCCTGAAGACATTGAAAGACAAAATATCAACTCGAATGAAAGTACTATTGAGGATGGTACTAATACAAACATTCAAAATTCTAAAACAAACTCAGATTTTGTAAACAATTTCAATTAGTGATTTCATCCAATGCATGTGAAGAAAATGTTGAATGTATTTTCAAATAGGAAGTAAATAAGGGTAGAGTGAAATAAATGAAAAACATTCTTGTATTATGTTTAGGATTCCAAATTCTCAAATTATGTAAACAAGTCCAATTAATGGACCTGAACCATTGCATGTGAGTCAAATGATGAAAGGGTAGAATGAAATAAATGAATAAATTTCTTATTTAATGTTAAGAATGTTTTTTCTCCCCATATTTACTTACATTTTTTGTGCTATTTCATTTTTTTTACATGTGTTATGTTAGAAAACTTTATAGATCTCGTGCTTGTGGTAATTTTGTTGTTCTGTTAGTTTTATAACAAGATAGGTGTTTAATGAGACATTGTGACTTCTGAAAAGTTACTTTTTACCCCTTCAAACAAAAACTTTTATGTATGTAAGGAACAAACACAAAAACCTTTTACATAAGGAATCAATTCTATTAGAAAGATTCTAATGTACACAAATTTAATGTTTGATTGGAAAAAGTAAATACTATATGTTCATAACTATTATTTTCAAGTAAAAAATATGTAAAATGATACTAAAGACTATTCATATGACACAACATAAACTTCTTCATTGCTTTCCCGAACTCCATTACTTTCAAGACTTTAGGCACATCATTAGCCTATCAAGTTTTTGTTTTTTACAAAAATCATTTACAATTCTAGACCATATAAAATCATCCATAATAAAAAAAATTATACGCTAGTTTGATAACACAAACTCATGAAAGAAGAATACGAGAAGAGGCCAAAATATGCATTGCCATTTCAATACACTTCTACCATTCTTAAATAAAACCTCATATTCTAATGTCATAGCTCCTTCATGACAGGTTTGCATAATTTTCACTTCGCAGCAAATATACAATTCTCCTTATCTTCAAAATATGGATTGGGCCAAAGATACAGAAACCCGGTTGATATTTATAAACCCATCATTACATAATTTCAAACCCTAGCTAGACAAACCCTACGTATATATTCACGTAGCATCATCTATTAATACCAACTCATTACAACACTACTGCTGAGTTTGATTTAAGTACTGGTAATATGCTTTTTAACTACTTCTTTAGAACATGTTGAGTTTGGTACACAACTATAAATAAAGATGATATACACAACATACAATAATATTTTATTTCATAAGAACACAAATGATATATACAAAAATAAGAAGACAACATTTGTTTGATAGAAACACAAATTGTATATACAACTATAGGAAGAATTATTCCACTCTTTTTCTTTAAATTCAGAGGTATTTCATTTGTTTCTTAGGTGCCACGCAAATGATTTTCGATGGATTCATGGATTATGTAAAATGTAGCAGCAAAATGATTAAATCAAATTAATTTTTATAATTTTAGTAAATAATAATAATCGTAGTGTAATAAAGGTAATAATAAAAAGATTTTTATTTTATTTTTTTTATATTGATTTTTCATTATTTTTAGACTAAAATACATGAAAAATGAATAATATAATAATTAATTTATAAAAATTAATAAAAAATTCGAAAATTAAATATAAACATTAAAAAGAAGAAGTTTAAATTTTAAAATAATTTAAGTGATGGTAAAAACATAACAAAAAGAAAAACTCTAAAAATAGTGAATATTCAATGTGTGAAAATGTTTCTTCTATTTATATCAAGTTTAGGTTAAAACATTTATTCTAACATTAAAAGCTGAATCAACAATAAAATAGAATAAATATTTAATGAAAATGGATTCTAACCTAATATATTTTTTTGATTTTATTCAATGAATCAAAATATTTGAGTTTTATGGTTTTTAAATAAAACAAAATTGTCAAAAATGAAATAAAGGATAAAAATAAAAATTAATTAATAAAAATTAAAATAACCCTTTTGACTTTTTATTTTTTTATCCTTAACTTTTATCAAACCATCGTATATATTCACGTAAATTGGTAGCTTCAACTCTTTATACAACCTCATGAATTTGATTTAAATTCTACAGGGCTTATGCTTTACCTTCCTCAAATATATTCCCGTAGGTATGTGAATCAACGATGTTACCCTAGTTTTGATTTAAATACTGGTATGTATTTGCACTATTTCTGTAGATCTAATTCCCTATCAATTAAATTTCACTTAATTTCATTCATATGTGGTATTCTATAATCTCTTCTAAATTTTGTTCTAAATTATGGAGCTTCATTCTAACAGTTGAAGATGAAGTTTATTCATTCAGCGGAAATCTCTACGCTGCAATTTGATTGGTCTCTTGTCAGAGTTTATTTTTCTTTTACTCGACCGTGATTTCCTTGATTAATTGAGGTGAGTCATAGTTTTTATATTCAATAATTATTCTTGTATTTGTAAAGAATTTGAGGTTTGTTTTATGGATTTTTTTTTGTGTTTGACGGAATTGTGATAAGATTAAAATATATGCTTGCTAGGTATGTTTGGTCTCTTAATTATGTAGTTTGCATGATTTGATGGAATATATTTTGTTGGATTCTTGCAGTTTTGATAGATTTATGCTTATTAAAGTTACTGAATTATAGGATAATTTTTTCTTTTGTTGTGCTTGATGATATTCTGTATGGAATTGTGATAACGACAAAATATATGCTTGTTAGGTACGTTTGGTCTCTTCATTATGTAGTTAGCAAGATTTCTATATATATTTTGTTGGATTCTTGCAATTTTTATAGATTTTAGCTTTGTAAAGCTACTGGATTATAGGGTAATTGTGTATTTGGTGTTCATTTATTTTTATAGGGTAAATGTGTAATTGTGTATTTGTTTATTAGTGAAGGCTGACAACTATTTCAGTGATATTAATCCTCTGTGCCGTTATATCACTTTACTAATGAATTTATTATTTATGTGCAGTCTATATTCAAAATGGAAATGGATGCATATGTAAGTGTTGCACCTTCATGTTGGTAATGGATGCATATGCAAGTGTTGGTCCTTCATGTCATTCTATCACATTGCAAATGGATTCATGTGTGTTTATTTTTGAAATGGTAATTGATGTATATGTAGACAAGAGGAAGACAAGAAAAATCTTCGCAGCAAAATCATTGTAATTGTAAATGTTATTTTATAATATTAGGCTAGTGAAAGTTTCACTGTCATTGAGCTAGCTTCTCGAGCATCTTCCTCCTGAAGACATTGAAAGACAAAATATCAACTCGAATGAAAGCACTATTGAGGATGGTACTAATACAAACATTCAAAATTCTAAAACAAACTCAGATTTTGTAAACAATTTCAATTAATGATTTCATCCAATGCATGTGAAGAAAATGTTGAATGTATTTTCAAATAGGAAGTAAATAAGGGTAGAGTGAAATAAATGAAAAACATTCTTGTATTATGTTTAGGATTCCAAATTCTCAAATTATGTAAACAAATCCAATTAATGGACCCGAACCATTGCATGTGAGTCAAATGATGAAAGGGTAGAATGAAATAAATGAATAAATTTCTTATTTAATGTTAAGAATGTTTTTTCTCCCCATATTTACTTACATTTTTTGTGCTATTTCATTTTTTTTACATGTGTTATGTTAGAAAACTTTATAGATCTCGTGCTTGTGGTAATTTTGTTGTTTTGTTAGTTTTATAACAAGATAGGTGTTTAATGAGACATTGTGACTTCTGAAAAGTTACTTTTTACCCCTTCAAACAAAAACTCTTATGTATGTAAGGAACGAACACAAAAACCTTTTACATAAGGAATCAATTCTATTAGAAAGATTCAAATGTACACAAATTTAATGTTTGATAGGAAAAAGTAAATACTATATGTTCATAACTATTATTTTCAAGTAAAAAATATGTAAAATGATACTAAAGACTATTCATATGACACAACGTAAACTTCTTCATTGCTTTCCCGAACTCCATTACTTTCAAGACTTTAGGCACATCATTAGCCTATCAAGTTTTTGTTTTTTACAAAAATCATTTACAATTCTAGACCATATAAAATCATCCATAATAAAAAAAATTATACGCTAGTTTGATAACACAAACTCATGAAAGAAGAATACGAGAAGAGGCCAAAATATGCATTGCCATTTCAATACACTTCTACCATTCTTAAATAAAACCTCATATTCTAATGTCATAGCTCCTTCATGACAGGTTTGCATAATTTTCACTTCGCAGCAAATATATAATTCTCCTTATCTTCAAAATATGCATTGGGCCAAAGATACAGAAACCCGGTTGATATTTATAAACCCATCATTACATAATTTCAAAACCCTAGATAGACAAACCCTACGTATATATTCACGTAGCATCATCTATTAATACCAACTCATTACAACACTACTGCTGAGTTTGATTTAAGTACTGGTAATATGCTTTTTAACTACTTCTTTAGAACATGTTGAGTTTGCTACACAACTATAAATAAAGATGATATACACAACATACAATAATATTTTATTTCATAAGAACACAAATGATATATACAAAAATAAGAAGACAAAATTTATTTGATAGAAACACAAATTGTATATACAACTATACTAAGAATTATTCCACTCTTTTTCTTTAAATTCAGATGTATTTCATTTGTTTCTTAGGTGCCACGCAAATGATTTTCGATGGATTCATGGATTATGTAAAATGTAGCAGCAAAATGATTAAATCAAATTAATTTTTATAATTTTAGTAAATAATAATAATCGTAGTGTAATAAAGGTAATAATAAAAGGATTTTTATTTTTATTTTTTTTATATTGATTTTTCATTATTTTTAGACTAAAATACATGAAAAATGAATAATATAATAATTAATTTATAAAAATTAATAAAAAATTCGAAAATTAAATATAAACATTAAAAAGAAGAAGTTTAAATTTTTAAATAATTTAAGTGATGGTAAAAACATAACAAAAAGGAAAACTCTAAAAATAGTGAATATTCAATGTGTGAAAATGTTTCTTCTATTTATATCAAGTTTAGGTTAAAACATTTAATTATAACATTAAAAGCTGAATCAACAATAAAATAGAATAAATATTTAATGTAAATGGATTCTAACCTAATATATTTTTTTGATTTTATTCAATGAATCAAAATATTTGAGTTTTATGGTTTTTAAATAAAACAAAATTGTCAAAAATGAAATAAAGGATAAAAATAAAAATTAATTAATAAAAATTAAAATAACCCTTTTGACTTTTTATTTTTTTATCCTTAACTTTTATCAAACCATCATATATATTCACGTAAATTGGTAGCTTCAACTCTTAATACAACCTCATGAATTTGATTTAAATTCTACAGGGCTTATGCTTTACCTTCCTCAAATATATTTCCGTAGGTATGTGAATCAACGATGTTACCCTAGGTTTGATTTAAATACTGGTATGTATTTGCACTATTTCTTTAGATCTAATTCCCTATCAATTAAATTTCACGTAATTTCATTCATATGTGGTATTCTATAATCTCTTCTAAATTTTGTTCTAAATTTATGTGCAGTCTATATTCAAAATGGTAATGGATGCATATGTAAGTGTTGCACCTTCATGTTGGTAATGGATGCATATGCAAGCACTACGCCAAAAACTGGAATAGACAGCGCACCTTAGAGGGCGCTTTAATACAAAAACGCTCTCTAAAGTGAAGCGAAAAATAAGGAGCAATAGACAGCGCACTTTAGAGGGCGCTTTTGTAATAAAGCGCCCTCTAAGGTGAAGCGAAAAAATAAGGAGGAGATAGAGGGACAACAATACATGGCGCTTTTTAGAAAGCGCCCTCTAAGGTTATCCTTAGAGGGTGCTTCTACTAAAACGCTGTTATAAATCCATGTGCATTTCCAGCTTATAAAGCGCTTCTGGAAAGCCTTAGAGAGCGCTTCCATAAGCGCCCTCATAGGCCCCCTTTAGAGGGCGCTTTTTTTCCACAAGCGCCCTCTAAGGTGAAACGAAAAAATAAGGAGGAGATAGAGGGACAACAATACATGGCGCTTTTTAGAAAGCGCCCTCTAAGGTTATCCTTAGAGGGCACTTTTAATAAAGTGCTGTTATAAGTCCATGTGCATTTCCAGCTTATAAAGCGCTTCTGGAAAGCCTTAGAGAGCGCTTTCATAAGCGCCCTCTTTGGCCCCCTTTAGAGGGCGTTTTTTTTCCACAAGCGCCCTCTAATGTCCCCTTTAGTAAACATTAAAATTATAACATACTGCGCGTTTTGTTATTTCACTATCTGTTATTTTCGTTCTTTTTCACGTTAGGGTTCTAAGGCGTTTTCCTTCCACCTCTGTTAGATCTACATTATTACTGCGCGTTTCCTCCTTCTACCAATCAAAGGTACACGCTTTGCCCAATTTCTATTTTATGTTATTGATTTGTTTTAGCTTTGCCCAATTTCTGTTTTATGTTATTGTTGTCTATGCTACGTTTGTTTCGACCTGTAAAGTTTCAATATTCATAGTCATTTAAATAGTTTGGGTTTATTAGGAAATTGACGGTTAGTTTTTAGTGACCATGATAGCGCATGCAATGGGACTACATTACCCAGTAGTTAGGGTTATACGACCTATGAACATATGATTTTGTGTCAACACCAGTATCATTAGAAACCTAGGTCCGAATGTGTTTGAACTCTTCTGAAATTTTTTTTTGTTTATTCTAATTAGTAATGGATAATACATGGATGTCTTCCAATCGATTGTCGAGAGAGTACGAGAATGGGGTATCAGAATTTGTTAAGTTTGCCGTTGCGCACGCCGAAGACCCCAGTAGAATGATATGTCCTTGCTTGGGTTGTTGTTATGGGAAACGGGTTGACGCAGTTCAGTTGACATCGCATCTAATGAGGCATGGAATTGATCGAAGTTATACATGTTGGAATTTGCATGGTGAAAAAAGTAACGAGAATGTTGAACGGGGGGATAGTACGACCTATGCCTCAAACTATAGTGGCGCAGATACATACGATTGTGATCGAGTTGAAGAGATTGCAGAAGCACTTGAAGGAGATCTTAAGGATTGTCCCGAAATGTTTGAGAGGTTGGTAAGTGATGCAGAGAAACCTTTGTATGATGGTTGCACCAAATTCACAAGATTGTCTGCGGTATTAAAGTTGTACAACTTAAAGGCGGGCAATGGATGGTCGGATAAAAGTTTCACAGAGTTATTAGCCCTTTTGAAAGATATGCTTCTTGAGGATAATGTTCTTCCCAATCGAACATATGAGACCAAAAAGATGTTGTGCTCTATTGGCATGAGCTATGATAAGATACATGCTTGTCCAAACGATTGCGTTTTGTTTCGAAATGAGTATGCATCGTTAAATGAGTGTCCTAAATGCGGTGTCTCGCGATATAAGAACAAGTTGTCTCCAGCAAAAGTCTTGTGGTATTTTCCTGTTATTCCGAGATTTAGACGCATGTTTCGTAGTGAAACCGATTCAAGACACTTGACCTGGCATGCAGATGAAAGAATTATAGATGGAAAGTATCGACATCCGGCAGATTCACCACAGTGGTTGAAAATTGATAATGATTATCCTGAATTTGGAGAAGAATCAAGAAACCTTCGCTTGGCATTATCTACTGATGGAATGAACCCACACGGTATCCAGAGTATCTCACACAGTACATGGCCTGTGATTATTATGATTTATAACCTACCTCCATGGCTATGTATGAAGCGTAAGTACATGATGTTGTCTATGTTGATTTCTGGACCTAAACAACCAGGGAATGACATAGACGTGTACTTGAAGCCCTTAATCGAAGATTTAAAGATTTTGTGGGAGACCGGTGTGGAGGTTTATGATGGATATAGGAAAGAAAGTTTCAACTTGAGGGCGATGTTTGATTGGCACAATTAATGATTTTCCAGCATACGGAAATCTATCAGGGTATAGCATAAAAGGTCAATGTGCGTGTCCTATTTGTGAAGATAAAACAGATTGGAAGCGCTTGGAGTTTGGTCAGAAGAATGTCTTTCTCGGTCATCGGAGATTCTTAAATTCAAATCATCACTACCGTGGATGGAGAAAGGCGTTCAATGGAGAGACAGAACAAGGCAGAGCTCCACCTATATTGACGGGTGATCAAATTTTTGAAAAGGTGAAAGATTTGGATACTCAGTTTGGCAAGCCTTTTGCCCACACACTTGTCAAAAGTGGGTGGAAGAAGAGGTCAGTTTTTTTTGAATTGTCGTATTGGAAGTCCTTGTATGTGAGACATTTTCTTGATGTTATGCATATTGGAAAAAATGTATTTGAAAGTGTTATTGGCACGTTACTCAATATACAAGGAAAGTCTAAGGATGGCCTTAAGGCAAGAAAGGACTTGATAGCGATGGGAATAAGAACTGAATTAGGACCCTTGAAGAAAGGAAAACGAACATATCTACCTCCTGCTGCTTATACTCTATCTAGAAAGGAGAAAAAAACATTGTGTAAGTTTCTAAGTGAAGTTAAAGTTCCAGAAGGGTACTCTTCAGATATTAGAAGACTTGTGTCTATGAAAGACCTCAAGTTAAAGAGTTTAAAGACCCATGATTGCCATGTTATAATGGAACATTTTCTCCCAATAGGTATACGTTCTATTCTTCCAGAAAAAGTAAGAAGCTCTATAACTAAGTTGTGTTCTTTCTTCAAGTCAATTTGCAGTAAGGTGATCAATCCTGCGATCTTACCAATGTTGCAAAAAGAAATCGTTATTACTTTGTGTGAGCTTGAAATGTTTTTTCCTCCATCATTTTTTGACATAATGGTACATCTAGTTGTTCATCTTGTGAAAGAGACACAATTGTGTGGACCAACTTATATGAGATGGATGTACCCTGTTGAACGTTATATGAAAATATTAAAAGGGTACGTGAAGAACCGAAGTCGACCAGAAGGTTGTATGGTTGAAAGATACATTGTTGAAGAAGCGATTGAGTTTTGTACTGAATATTTGTCTAATGTTCAGTCAATCGGACTCCCCAAGTCTCAGCTTGTCGAAAAGAAAGAAGGAAAAAATCTAATTGGAAATAAAATCGTGGCAGTATCAAGGGTCGAACGGGATCAAGTGCATTTGTATGTTCTGCACAATGAGAATGAGGTTGAGCCGTATGTTGAAATTCACAAGGATGTTCTCCGAGGTTTAAATCCCAATAGAAATGAAAATTGGATAGTACGAGAGCACAATCGATGTTTTATACCTTGGTTTAAGGATCATATTTATTCAAAGTATTATTCAGATCCCGTTTCAATAACAGAAAGGTTGAGATGCTTAGCATATGGTCCAAGTTTCCATGTTTTTTCTTATAGCGCATACGCGATTAATGGATACACATTTTATACCAAAGAACAAGATGATAAAAGTACTATGCAGAATAGTGGTGTCACCGTGGTAGCTGAAGCAATACACATATCAAGTGTGAAGGACTTAAACCCCAAATTTGCAAATCTGTCGTATTTTGGTGTTATCGAGCGCATTTGGGTGTTTGATTATGAGAAGTTTCAGATTCCTATATTTGGTTGCAAGTGGGTTGAAAATAATAACGGCATTCGAATGGATAAGTCAGGATTTTTGCAAGTGGATCTTAATAGGGTGGGATACAAAGATGAGTCTTTTATTCTAGCCTCTCAAGCTAGACAAGTGTTCTATGTCAATGATCCGAAAAGTACGAAATGGTCTATAGTTCTTTTTTCCAACAAAGTAATTGATGAAAACACTGGAGATCAAGGTGATATTGATGTTGAGATTGAATCGTTTACCAGAAATGATCAAGATGAGAATATTATATCAAATGATTCATATATTAGAAATGATCATAATGAGGGTATTTGGATCAATCCAACCGTCCGTGTTGTTAAGAGACATGTAGAACATATTCCAACCAAGAAAAGAAAGAGAACTTAGTGAAAAAGGTACAGGTCAAATGATTTTAATTGTTTTCTTTATTACAGGTAAAATGACTTTTATGATTTTAATTGTTTTTACATTTGTCATCTGATTTTAATTGTTTTCTTTATTACAGGTAAAATGGCTATTATGAAGTCAATCATTCGTGCAAGGGGCAAGGGATACTCGAAAGTATCAATTGATATTTGTTTAGATGGAGATGTTCCACTGTCGTCAAGCCTCATTCGCGTAGATGATGATGCTGGATATTTGAAAGTATCCCTCTACGACAATGGAACATGTCCATCTAAACAAATATCAATTCTATCTTCAAAAGATAAGAGACCAAAAATACAAGGGGATTACGCAGCAAATCAAGTCAGTTGCATCAAAAAAAAAAGGTATAAACACAATTATATGATATTTATGCATAGAAAATGTCAATTCTTGATCTTATACATCACCTAACTAATTTTATGATATTTTAGGTTCATGCTATTGATATTGAACAAAAAGAGGTTGTTGCTAAGAAGACTGCTGCTAGCAAAAAAAACATACATCTCAGAGATGCTTTTGCTACTTAGTTTTATTTCTTTTTAAGTTATGAATTGGTTGTATATATAGAATCTTTAGAAGTTAAACAATTATATATATCAGTGGATTGTTGTATATGTATGGATTGTTGTATATAAGGCTTGATGAATGCAATGTGTGAAATAAATAAAAAAAATATACAGGTTGGGTATACTGCTTCAATATACAGGTTGTCTAAAATAAATAAAAAAATATAGCGCTTTTTAAAAAAAAAATTTAAATAACCACCCACTTTAGAGGGCGCTTCCCAAAATAAGCTCCCTCTAAACCCTTTAAATTTCCACTTTAGAGGGCGCTTTCTAGTAAAAGCGCCCTCTAAACCCTTAAAAGTTTCCACTTTAGAGGGCGCTTTCCAGTAAAAGCGCCCTCTAAACCCTTAAATGTTTCCACTTTAGATGGCGCTTTCTTTAAAAAGCGCCCTCTAAAGTGGCCCTTAAAGGGCTTAAAGAGCCACTTTAGACAGCGCTTTCACCAGGAGAAAAAGCGCTGTCTTTACCTATGCCAGCGCCAGATTAGAGGGCGCTTTAAAGCGCTGTTATAGGCCAAAAAAAGCGCCCTCTTTTCCCTCTTTTGGCGTAGTGAAGTGTTGGTCCTTCATGTCATTCTATCACATTGCAAATGGATTCATGTGTGTTTATTTTTGAAATGGTAATTGATGTATATGTAGATAAGAGGAAGACAAGAAAAATCTTTGCTGCAAAATCATTGCAATTGTAAATGTTATTTTATAATATTAGGCTAGTGAAAGTTTTACTGTCATTGAGCTAGCTTCTCGAGCATCTTCCTCCTGAAGACATTGAAAGACAAAATATCAACTCGAATGAAAGCACTATTGAGGATGGTACTAATACAAAAACATTCAAAATTCTAAAACAAACTCAGATTTTGTAAACAATTTCAATTAATGATTTCATCCAATGCATGTGAAGTAAATGAGGGTAGAGTGAAATAAATGAAAAACATTCTTGTATTATGTTTGGGATTCCAAATTCTCAAATTATGTAAACAAGTCCAATTAATGGACCTGAACCATTGCATGTGAGTCAAATGATGAAAGGGTAGAATGAAATAAATGAATAAATTTCTTATTTAATGTTAAGAATGTTTTTTCTCCCCATATTTACTTACATTTTTTGTGCTATTTCATTTTTTTTACATGTGTTATGTTAGAAAACTTTATAGATCTCGTGCTTGTGGTAATTTTGTTGTTCTGTTAGTTTTATAACAAGATAGGTGTTTAATGAGACATTGTGACTTCTGAAAAGTTACTTTTTACCCCTTCAAACAAAAACTTTTATGTATGTAAGGAACGAACACAAAAACCTTTTACATAAGGAATCAATTCTATTAGAAAGATTCTAATGTACATAAATTTAATGTTTGATAGGAAAAAGTAAATACTATATGTTCATAACTATTATTTTCAAGTAAAAAATATGTAAAATGATACTAAAGACTATTCATATTACACAACGTAAACTTCTTCATTGCTTTCCTGAACTCCATTACTTTCAAGACTTTAGGCACATCATTAGCCTATCAAGTTTTTGTTTTTTACAAAAATCATTTACAGATCTAGACCATATAAAATCATCCATGATAAAAAAAAATTATACGCTAGTTTGATAACACAAACTCATGAAAGAAGAATACGAGAATAGGCCAAAATATGCATTGCCATTTCAATACACTTCTACCATTCTTAAATAAAACCTCATATTCTAATGTCATAGCTCCTTCATGACAGGTTTGCATAATTTTCACTTCGCTGCAAATATACAATTCTCCTTATCTTCAAAATATGCATTGGGCCAAAGATACAGAAACCCGGTTGATATTTATAAACCCATCTTTACATAATTTCAAACCCTAGCTAGACAAACCCTACGTATATATTCACGTAGAATCATCTATTAATACCAACTCATGACAACACTACTGCTGAGTTTGATTAAAGTACGGGTAATATGCTTTTTAACTACTTCTTTAGAACATGTTGAGTTTGCTACACAACTATAAATAAAGATGATATACACAACATACAATAATATTTTATTTCATAAGAACACAAATGATATATACAAAAATAAGAAGACAAAATTTATTTGATAGAAACACAAATTGTATATACAACTATAGCTAGAATTATTCCACTCTTTTTCTTTAAATTCAGATGTATTTCATTTGTTTCTTAGGTGCCACGCAAATGATTTTCGATGGATTCATGGATTATGTAAAATGTAGCAGCAACATGATTAAATCAAATTAATTTTTATATATTTAGTAAATAATAATAATCGTAGTGTAATAAAGGTAATAATAAAAGGATTTTTATTTTTATTTTTTTTATATTGATTTTTCATTATTTTTAGACTAAAATACATGAAAAATGAATAATATAATAATTAATTTATAAAAATTAATAAAAAATTCGAAAATTAAATATAAACATTAAAAAGAAGAAGGTTAAATTTTTAAATAATTTAAGTGATGGTAAAAACATAACAAAAAGGAAAACTCTAAAAATAGTGAATATTCAATGTGTGAAAATGTTTCTTCTATTTATATCAAGTTTAGGTTAAAACATTTAATTATAACATTAAAAGCTGAATCAACAATAAAATAGAATAAATATTTAATGTAAATGGATTCTAACCTAATATATTTTTTTGATTTTATTCAATGAATCAAAATATTTGAGTTTTATGGTTTTTAAATAAAACAAAATTGTCAAAAATGAAATAAAGGATAAAAATAAAAATTAATTAATAAAAATTAAAATAACCCTTTTGACTTTTTATTTTTTTATCCTTAACTTTTATCAAACCATCATATATATTCACGTAAATTGGTAGCTTCAACTCTTAATACAACCTCATGAATTTGATTTAAATTCTACAGGGCTTATGCTTTACCTTCCTCAAATATATTCCCGTAGGTATGTGAATCAACGATGTTACCCTAGGTTTGATTTAAATACTGGTATGTATTTGCACTATTTCTTTAGATCTAATTCCCTATCAATTAAATTTCACTTAATTTCATTCATATGTGGTATTCTATAATCTCTTCTAAATTTTGTTCTAAATTATGGAGCTTCATTCTAACAGTTGAAGATGAAGTTTATTCATTCAGCGGAAATCTCTACGCTACAATTTGATTGGTCTCTTGTCAGAGTTTATTTTTCTTTTCCTCGACCGTGATTTCCTTGATTAATTGAGGTGAGTCATAGTTTTTATATTCAATAATTATTCTTGTATTTGTAAAGAATTTGAAGTTTGTTTTATGGATTTTTTTTTGTGTTTGACGGAATTGTGATAAGATTAAAATATATGCTTGCTAGGTATGTTTGGTCTGTTAATTATGTAGTTTGCAAGATTTGATGGAATATATTTTGTTGGATTCTTGCAGTTTTGATAGATTTAAGCTTATTAAAGTTATTGAATTATAGGATAATTTTTTCTTTTGTTGTGCTTGATGATATTCTGTATGGAATTGTGATAACGACAAAATATATGCTTGTTAGGTACGTTTGGTCTCTTCATTATGTAGTTAGCATGATTTCTATATATATTTTGTTGGATTCTTGCAATTTTTATAGATTTTAGCTTTGTAAAGCTACTGGATTATAGGGTAATTGTGTATTTGGTGTTCATTTATTTTTATAGGGTAATTGTGTAATTGCGTATTTGTTTATTAGTGAAGGCTGACAACTATTTCAGTGATATTAATCCTCTGTGCCGTTATATCACTTTACTAATGAATTTATTATTTATGTGCAGTCTATATTCAAAATGGTAATGGATGCATATGTAAGTGTTGCACCTTCATGTTGGTAATGGATGCATATGCAAGTGTTGGTCCTTCATGTCATTCTATCACATTGCAAATGGATTCATGTGTGTTTATTTTTGAAATGGTAATTGATGTATATGTAGACAAGAGGAAGACAAGAAAAATCTTTGCTGCAAAATCATTGTAATTGTAAATGTTATTTTATAATATTAGGCTAGTGAAAGTTTTACTGTCATTGAGCTAGCTTCTCGAGCATCTTCCTCCTGAAGACATTGAAAGACAAAATATCAACTCGAATGAAAGCACTATTGAGGATGGTACTACTACAAATATTCAAAATTCTGAAACAAACTCAGATTTTGTAAAGAATTTCAATTAATGATTTCATCCAATGCATGTGAAGCAAATGATGAATGTATTTTCAAATAGGAAGTAAATAAGGGTAGAGTGAAATAAATGAAAAACATTCTTGTATTATGTTTGGGATTCCAAATTCTCAAATTATGTAAACAAGTCCAATTAATGGACTTGAACCATTGCATGTGAGTCAAATGATGAAAGGGTAGAATGAAATAAATGAATAAATTTCTTATTTAATGTTAAGAATGTTTTTTCTCCCCATATTTACTTACATTTTTTGTGCTATTTCATTTTTTTTACATGTGTTATGTTAGAAAACTTTATAGATCTCGTGCTTGTGGTAATTTTGTTGTTCTGTTAGTTTTATAACAAGATAGGTGTTTAATGAGACATTGTGACTTCTGAAAAGTTACTTTTTACCCCTTCAAACAAAAACTTTTATGTATGTAAGGAACGAACACAAAAACCTTTTACATAAGGAATCAATTCTATTAGAAAGATTCTAATGTACACAAATTTAATGTTTGATAGGAAAAAGTAAATACTATATGTTCATAACTATTATTTTCAAATAAAAATATGTAAAATGATACTAAAGACTATTCATATGACACAACGTAAACTTCTTCATTGCTTTCCCGAACTCCATTACTTTCAAGACTTTAGGCACATCATTAGCCTATCAAGTTTTTGTTTTTTACAAAAATCATTTACAGATCTAGACCATATAAAATCATCCATAATAAAAAATATTATACGCTAGTTTGATAACACAAACTCATGAAAGAAGAATACGAGAAGAGGCCAAAATATGCATTGCCATTTCAATACATTGCTACCATTCTTAAATAAAACCTCATATTCTAATGTCATAGCTCCTTCATGACAGGTTTGCATAATTTTCACTTCGCTGCAAATATACAATTCTCCTTATCTTCAAAATATGCATTGGGCCAAAGATACAGAAACCCGGTTAATATTTATAAACCTGTCATTACATAATTTCAAACCCTAGCTAGACAAACCCTACGTATATATTCACGTAGCATCATCTGTTAATACCAACTCATGACGACACTACTGCTGAGTTTGATTTAAGTACTGGTAATATGCTTTTTAACTACTTCTTTAGAACATGTTGAGTTTGCTACACAACTATAAATAAAGATGATATACACAACATACAATAATATTTTATTTCATAAGAAGACAACATTTGTTTGATAGAAACACAAATTGTATATACAACTATAGCAAGAATTAATCCTCTTTTTCTTTAAATTCAGATGTATTTCATTTGTTTCTTAGGTGCCACGCAAATGATTTTCGATGGATTCATGGATTATGTAAAATGTAGCAGCCAAATGATTAAATCAAGTTATTTTTTATAATTTTAGTAAATAATAATAATCGTAGTGTAATAAAGGTAATAATAAAAGGATTTTTATTTTTATTTTTTTTATATTGATTTTTCATTATTTTTAAGACTAAAATACATGAAAAATGAATAATATAATAATTAATTTTTAAAAATTAATAAAAAATTCGAAAATTAAATATAAACATTAAAAAGAAGAAGTTTAAATTTTAAAATAATTTAAGTGATGGTAAAAACATAACAAAAAGAAAAACTCTAAAAATAGTGAATATTCAATGTGTGAAAATGTTTCTTCTATTTATATCAAGTTTAGGTTAAAACATTTAATTATAACATTAAAAGCTGAATCAACAATAAAATAGAATAAATATTTAATGTAAATGGATTCTAACCTAATATATTTTTTTGATTTTATTCAATGAATCAAAATATTTGAGTTTTATGGTTTTTAAATAAGACAAAATTGTAAAAAATGAAATAAAGGATAAAAATAAAAATTAATTAATAAAAATTAAAATAACCCTTTTGACTTTTTATTTTTTTATCCTTAACTTTTATCAAACCATCATATATATTCACGTAAATTGGTAGCTTCAACTCTTAATACAACCTCATGAATTTGATTTAAATTCTACAGGGCTTATGCTTTACCTTCCTAAAATACATTCCCGTAGGTATGTGAATCAACGATGTTATCCTAGGTTTGATTTAAATACAGGTATGTATTTGCACTATTTCTTTAGATCTAATTCCCTATCAATTAAATTTCACTTAATTTCATTCATATGTGGTATTCTATAATCTCTTCTAAATTTTGTTCTAAATTATGGAGCTTCATTCTAACAGTTGAAGATGAAGTTTATTCATTTTGCGGAAATCTCTACGCTGCAATTTGATTGGTCTCTTGTCAGAGTTTATTTTTCTTTTCCTCGACCGTGATTTCCTTGATTAATTGAGGTGAGTCATAGTTTTTATATTCAATAATTATTCTTGTATTTGTAAAGAATTTGAAGTTTGTTTTATGGATTTTTTTTTGTGTTTGACGGAATTGTGATAAGATTAAAATATATGCTTGCTAGGTATGTTTGGTCTCTTAATTATGTAGTTTGCATGATTTGATGGAATCTCTAGCAAATCTCCAACAAATCACATCATCGGGAAATACTCGGGAAATACTTGGAAGTAAATCTCTAGCAAATCTCCAACAAATAAGATCATCGGGAAATACTTGGAAGTAAATCTCCTGCAAACTCTGCATGTTACACCCCAACAAATAAGATCATCGGTAACAGAATCATCTACCATCTCATAAGTGTTTGTCAAAAATGCCGCTGCCGGTGATCGTTGTTGCGACATTTTTCTTCTGGATCTACGCTTCAACCTCTCATAAGTGTTTGTCAAAAAAGTTTTCTTGTTAATGGATTGATCAAAATCCATTAGTCCAACTATAAGACCTTAAGTTTCATAAGCTCAAATCTATCAAAATTGCAAGAATATCCAACAAAATATATTCAATCAAATCTTGCAAACTACATAATGAAGAGACATTGAATATCCAAAGAGTTTATTGTTATCACTTAACCACAACAAACTCACATAAAACAAATTTCAAAATCTTAAGGTGGTGAGGATAACATTGAATATCCAAAAAGTTTATTGAGCTCACACTTTTAAAGAATGTATATATATTTTAAAGCTTATAGAAACATTTTTTTTCAAGTGCAGGCACACAATATGTTTGGATGTATATTTTTTTAAAGGTTATTATGAAGGGTAAATACTTGCGGTAATTGGAAGAGACTTGAATGATCAAATGTCGCCAATTGTATTTGTTTTTGTAGAATATGAAATCAAGGACTCATGGAGTTGGTTTCTAGAATTATTGAGAAGTGACCATGGTGGTGTAAGATTATGCATGACTTACACATTCATTAGTGAATATAAAAGGTAACATTTGTTGGGAAAATAACAAATAAATAAATAATTTTATGCACGCGAAAGCATATCCTAAAGCAAAAATTCAAACAAAAAATTCATAAAATAATAGAGAAATTTTGTCTTCATCAAAATACATTCAGCATAGAGATGCTTGACTTCATATTCTCCCCCTTTTTGATAATGATGAACAATCCTCTTTGATGCGTTGCAATTTCCAGAAAAAAAGTTCTTCCCCTGAGGTGTATAACTCCCCCTTAATTTGTGAAGCTCATAATCATGTTGACTTGTATCATTTGTACCTTAGAAAATTCACAAGCATACAAGCATAACACCTTTCTCCCACTTTGACATTATCAAAAAGAAGGGAAAGATGGGTGAAAGATGATATAATGACAAGTATAAAAGAGAACATGCATCATAACTTTGTCATATTTCTCGTCACTTACCGAGATTGTCTTTGCTATTGTTGAGGACAAAACACTTACATCCAAAAATGTGAAAGTGAGCAATGTTTGGCTTTCTTCCTTTGAAGAGTTCATATGGAGTATTTTTCAAGATAGTTATAATGATAACTCAATTTCCAACATAGCATGTCGTACTAACCGCATCTATCGCAAAGTACTTTGGTAGATTTGCGTCACTAAGCATTGTTCTTGAAAGTTCTACTAGAAATCAATTATTCCTTTCTACTATTCCATTTTGTTGTGGAGTCCTTGGTGCTTAAAAATTATGAGAGATACCATTTTCTTCAAAAGATGCATTTTAGAATTATCCACCATGATCACTTCTTATAGATACAATCTTTAATGACTTTTCATTTCGAGTTTACTTTCCATACTTCTTAAAAGCCTTGAAAGCATCACTTTTCTGCACAAGAAACAAAATCCAATAATATCTAGATAAATCATCAACAATAACTAAGGCATATACATTACCTCAGAAGCTTCTTGTTCTTGATGGACCAAATAAGTCCATATGCAACAATTAAAGTGGTCTTGTTGTTGACACCACATTCTTTGACATGAAAGTTTATTTGGTTTGTTTTCCCTTTTGACAAGCATGACATAGTTTATCTTTGACAAATTTTATCTTTGGTAAACCAATGACAAGATGACGTTTGACTAGTTTATTTAAATATTCAATATGAATATGAGATGCCTTTTTATGCCAAAGCCATGAGTTATTGTTGTTTACTATGAGACATTTTATTTTCAAAGATAAATCATCTAAAGCTATCATAAAAATATTATTGATTCTATTACCTTTGAGTTTTACCTCATTGGTGACTTCGACTTCAATCAAGCATTCTTCTTTTGTAAACTTGATCTTGAGGCCTTTGAAACAAAGTTGGCTTATGCTTAAAAGATTATGCTTTAGTCCTTTATTATAAAGTACATCTACAATAGATGTGAAAAGTGGTGCTCCAACTTTGCCTTTGCCAAGAATCTTTCCTTTATTGTTGTCTCTATAAGTCACATATCTCTTGGCTTTAAGCACTAGATTTGAAAATTTGGTTATATCTTCCGTCATATGCTTTGAACAACCACTATCGAGATACCATAGATTTGATGTGGTATTCAAGCATACATACAAAACAAAATATGTTTTTTATGTATCCAATGTGCCTTGGGTCCTTCATAATTAGTACCTTTCTTAAACCACGCATGATGCCCACTTGCCACACTAAAGTTTCTAACATAGCAATCATTAGGTGTATGGCTACTTATACCACAATAAAAGCATGTAGGCACAAAATTACTTTTATACCTAGGAACATATGATTTCTTTTTAGAAAACCTCTTCTTAGGATGTTGAAGAACTTTTTGTGCTTTATTCACTTTTTCCTTGTTGGATTGGTCACTTTCCTTAACAAAGATAGTTTTATTAGTACTTGGTTTGTTAAAGTTAGAATAACCAAGACCACTTTTATCATTTGAATATCTTTGTTGGCTAAGAAAACTTTCCAATCCAACTTGTCCTTTTTCATATCGTATAAGAACACTTTTTAATTGAACAATTTGGAAAGTAAGTGAATTACAATTTTTGGCTAAGAATGAAGTTCTCGTCTTCCTCCAGATTGTCTTCTCTTTCAACTTATTTGAAATCAACTTTTAAGGAAATTCTTTTGGATTTCTTGTCTAGATTCTCAGGATATTCAATTCTTCCGAGCTCCGTCTCATATTCTTGGAGTTTACCAAACAATGTTGCAGATGTCATCGTTGATAGATTTTTGTTTTCGGATATTTGCCGTCACTTTCGGTTGCCATTCCCTGGTTAGAGATCTGAGTACTTTAAGACTAAGTTTATCATTAGTTAAAGTCTTATCGAGGGTTTTCAGGTGGTCCGTCAAATGCACAAATATTTTCTGCATATCGAGAATTGATTCTCCAGGTTGCAGTCGAAATAACTCGTATTCTTGACTTAACGTGTTCAATCCTTATCTTTCAACCTCTGCGGTTCCTACACGTGTTTCGACCAAAGTGTCCCAAATTTATTTTGTCGTTGTACATGTTGAAATTCAGAAGAACTCATCCATGCCAAGAGCATCTTGAAGAAGATTTATTGCTTTCTTGTCATAAAGAACATTTTTCTCATCATCTTCATTCATGATGCTTCGGGCTTAGGAGTGCCAACGCCATTAAGAGCCGAAGTAGGAACGAACGGACCTTCTAGGACAACTTTCCAAACATCTTTTCCTTGATCCTCTAGATGCACCTTCATTCGTATTTTCCAAAAGTCAAAATATTCTCCACAAAATAGTGGGGGCTTGTCATTGCTCCCACCGTCTCTAAAAACAAGATTTGAGTTTTTGGAAGCCATGGATCTTCTAGGAGTAGGTTACCTATAACCTGCTCTGATACCAATTGTAAGTTTGGAGTGCGCCTAAGGGGAGTTTAATTAGGACCAATAAAAAATTCTGGTTTTAGAGACAAGGTACGTCTAGTCCCCTTTCAACACAAAAGAGATTTTATTATCTGTTATGACTTGTACAAGACAAACACAATCACCAAGGAAAACCTCTTTTGATTACCAAGTTGATATGAGAACAATCCTCTCAAAATCAGCTCTCTTGCTTCCAACAATCCTGGACAACAAGGTGTTTACAAAACAAACGATCTTATTTTCAACAAATCTGAAAAATAAGATATGGATTACAACACGCAGTGGTAAATCAATTTACATAGTGGGTAAATCTATTTCCATGTGGCAACGTTTACAATTTTTCAAAAACTCATAGTGGTAAATCGATTTCCCTAAGAGGTAAATCGATTTACCTAGTTGAAAAAATTAACTTTTTGCTTTTGGAAATGTAATGCTTAAGTGGTAATTCGATTTTCCGAAGTGGTAAATTGATTTACCTAGTTGAAAAATTTATTCTTTGCATTTAGAAATGTGTAGGCTTTAGTGGTAAGTCGATTTCCCTAAGAGGTAAATCGATTTACCCAATAGAAAAATGAAAATTTTACACCTAAGACATTTTCCATGCACAAGGAAAGTTTATGCAGTGATATTTGAATACTTGATCATCTAAGACTTAAGTGAAGGTAAATATTCTCATTATTCCTTCTTGAAATGCAATAGCTTAACTTCTTGAATCATAATGCTTTACCATTGATAAACATCTTTTCCTTCTTGTGAATTGGAGTTTTGTCTTCATCAAAATAAATTCATCATAGAGAAGCTTGACTTCACATAGACATATTACCATATGCAGCTTAAAGTTATCACCTGTATACGCATCCTCAACATCAATGACTTCTTCCCACAACAGTTTTAAATCTTTAATCAATGGAGTTAAATAAACATTTATGTCGTTCCCTGGTTGTTTTGGATCCGAAATCATCATTGGCATCATCATATATTTGCGCTTCATGCACAACAATGAATATATGTTATAAATTATGAGAAGAACATGCCATGACGTATGGTTTGCTCTCCAATTACCAAAAGGTTTCATTATGTCGGTGGCAAGTCCAAGCCTAAAGTTCCTCGGTTCTAGTGCAAATCTGGAAATAAGGAATCAATTTTCTTCCATTGCAATGAATTAGGGGTGTACATGGGCCAATTTGGGTTGGGTTTGGTCAAACCCAATACGCAATCCATATAGGACACTCCGGTTTGGGTGAGATAAAATAACCACCCGCTACACCAATTTGTCGGTTTGGGCAAATATACTAATTTTCGTATTGCGTTGAGTTGGATTGTGGGTTGCCCAAATAAAATTTTCTATTTTATTAATATTAAATAACTAAATGATGAGTCGCCATATTTTTTTATAAAAATTATTCAACATTTTTATCTTAAAAAAATTAGATAAGATATTTTTACTATTTTTTACCATTATAAAATAATAAATGATAGATCGACTAATAAAAATTATCATAAATTAGTAGCAACAAACTAAAGTTGCATGACATAAAATCGAATTTGCATTAAAATAATCAAAGAGTGAAATATCCAAAATTAATTAAAGTCATGGTTCACTAAAATAGTAAATGTTCAAGAGATTAAATTTGCAACAATTAAGTTAATATTCATCAAAATAATTAAAACTATAATAATAATTTTATTATTAGTGTGTTAGTGTGTTTTTTGGGTTTGAGTCCAGTGTTACCCGAAATTCGATTATTTTAATAGGTTTTTTAGTTTTTAAATCCATATCCACCCAATTAACCGACCCAACCCACTTTTATGGATTTTTGTGTGTGTGGGTTTTACCAGTGTTTGTGGGTTAACCCAACCCATGTACACAATGAATCATCTACATGGCGAATTTTCCATCACACACTCTGTCATCTGCATGCCATTTAGTATTCTTTGCATCATTTGCATTAGAAAACAACCTCTTGAACCTTTAAATTACTGGTAGGTACCACATCACCTTAGAAGAAACACCATTTCTAATTACACTTTCTTCGTCTTCAACACCATTGACTTTCTTCGTCTTCAACACCATTGACCTCCTTCAAGTTTTCATATTCTTTCCTATATAATATGCAATTATTACGACATGCATGTATTTCTACATAATCCAAACCCATAGGATTAAATATCTTTTTGGCCCCATAACTACGGTTCGACAACGTGTTACCTTCTGAAAGCATTTCTATCAATAATTCAAGCAACTCAGTGAAACTTTTATTCGTCCTTCCACTTCCTGCCTTAAGATTAAATAGTCTTAACATAACTAACAATCTTGTAAAGTATTTTCATCCTAGATATAATGACTCTTCCATATATTTTTGCAAAGTATCTACCACATTAGCATTCTTGAAAGTGTCTACCCCAATATCAGAAATCATGTCTTCTAGAGTATCATTCATAAATCCACCATCATCTTTAATTGTAGGTGACAAAGGTCTTTTTTTTGTCACTTCACCCTGCCATATCCATTTCGTGTAATTTTGAATAATTTCACTACAACCTAAATAATTGAATATTTCATACTTTGGATGTTTGCACATATTTTGACAAATTTTATAATGACAACTAAAAATCCATTTCTGGTTAGGAAGGTTTTTTTCCCGCAAAATCAAGAAATTATATCACTCCATTATCATACTCTTTACTTAATCTATTGACTTTCATCCAATTACGGTCCCTAAAAATCAAGTTCTGAAAATAAAATAAAATAGTACACAAACAACAATAACTACCAGAAAGACAACAAATATAATAAGAACATTATAGTAAACATTCTAAGTCTCAAAAACCATTCTAACACCAATAACAATCATATATGACAATAACATCAACAAAGAACAACAACAACAACCTACAACTACAATATCAACGACGGAAACAACAACAACAACAATAACAGTAATGGAAAATTTGTACATAATGTAAATATGATGACACTCAACAGGGAAGAATTCAAGCTTACGTCCTCCTCGGAGAAGAAATATGGTGGTTCTGTGTATTCGGAAATCCCTTCGTTCACTGGAGAAGAATGAGTTCCTTTTGTTCGCTAGGGGGCAAAAAGTGAACGAAACAAAACATTATAAATCTGAAGGAATAAAAATTGTTTTTAGAATTTTTACCTCGGTTTTCTTTAACAACCGAGGGATAATATCCGACATAAAATATAAAAAAAAACAATAAAAGATGCATTTTTAGTTGTAAATAAAATATAAAATTGCAGGAGTTGGAAATCGGAACTCAAACACTAAACATCATTTTCCTAGAACATCATTTATATATATATATATATATATATATATATATTTATATATATATATATATATATATATATATATATATATATATATATATAGTGTTGTAGACCCAATGTAGAAGAATGGAATGCTGAATTAAGGAAAGGAAACTTTGTAGAAGAAGGGAGCACAGAAATAGGAAAGAATATTATAAAAAAATTAATGTGCTCATAAATTGTTAGGTGAACTATGAAAGTGACATGTCAAGCATTTTAAGGTGGCGAGGATAACATTTTTAAAGAGTTTATTGAGCTCACACATTTAAAGAATGTATATATATTTTAAAGTTTATAGAAACATTTTTTTCAAGTGCAGGCACATAATATGTTTGGATGGCTACTTCTTGAAAGGCTATTATGAAGGGTAAAATACTTGTGGTAATTGGAACAGACCTAAATGATCAAATGTTGCCAATTGTATTTGTTGTTGTAGAATATGAAACCAAGGACTCATGGAGTTGGTTTCTAGAATTATTGATAAGTGAACGTGGTGGTTTAAGATTATGCATTAGTGATCAATAAAAGGTAACATTAGTTGGGAAAATAACAAATAAGTAAATAATTTTACGCATGCGGAAGCATACCCTAAAGAAAAAATTCAAACAAAAAACTCAAAAACTCATAAAATCATAATTTAACATGTAATTTTTACAAGGACAAAATTACAAACCCTCCACTGTACAATTGGAATTTGTAAGGAGAAAATTGCAAACCCTTCAAACTGCAATTTTTGAACTGAAAAAATAAAAACTCTCTCTATTATAATTTTTGAATGGAAAAATTATAAATCATCTCTCAATTACAATTTTTAAACGAAAAAATTACGAACCCTCTCAATAAGTTATTTTTGAATGGAAAAATAGGAAACGCTCTGAACAAAATATTTTTTAACAGAAAAATAAAAAACCCTCTCTAAACACATAACTATACAAATCTGCAATACATCCAAAAGATTACATTTTGTTGTTTTGTAAAAAAATTAAAACTAACTATCTCTATTTATATTAATATTCAAATTTTGTTTTCATCTCAGTCGATCCCAACATTCACATCAAGTTCTATGGCAGTCATGAGACATCAGATGGATGAAAGCAATCACGAAATGGTCCATATGCTGACTCAGCAAATGGGTACCATATTGAGACTATTGATTCATGGTTCGACTCAGAGTTAACAACAATTGGCATCTCAAATGACACGAATAGGGGATTTTCTAAGGGCGCCCAGAGTGCAAGTTCGACAGACTCCCACACCTCCACCTCGACCGAAAATGCCAGTCCGACATGAGGAGATGGGCAACGAAACTATTGATCAAGAACACCAGATGGTCAAATCAATACCCAGGGATTCATGGAGTTGGTTTCTAGAATTATTGATAAGTGAACATGGTGGTGCACGATTATGCATGACTTAGACATTCATTAGTGATCAATAATAGGTAACATTTGTTGGGAAAATAATAAATAAATAAATAATTTTACCCACGCGGAAGTGTTCTCTGAAAACAAAAAGAAGCAAAAATTCAAACAAAAAACTCATAAATCATCATTCAATTTTACGAAGAAATTTCAAACCCTCCAAATTGCAATTTTTAAACAGAAAAATTAAAAACTCTCTCTCAAGTACAATTTTTGAAAAGAAAAATTAAAAACTCTCTTTCAATTACAATTTTTGAATGCAAAAATTGTAAATCATCTATAGATTACAATTTTTGTTCGGAAAAATTGCAAACCCTATCAATAAACTATTTTTGAATGGAAAAATATGAAGCCCTCTAAAGAAATATTTTTTAACGGAAAAATAGAAAACCCTCTCTATACACATTACGAGACAAATCTCTAATACATCCAAAGACTATATTTTCTTATTGTGTAGACAACTGAAACTAACTATCTCTATTTATATTACTATTCAAATTCTATTTTCTTCCTAATACCCGTAGTGGGTTTTGGATGAATATACTATTTGACCAAACATCCTTTTCGGAAGTTAATTTGATAGTCTGAGTTAATTATAATTTCTATTAACAATTTATATCATTATGCATTCTAGTTTAGACTTGCAGGTTGGTTTAATATTGATTAAGTTCCCTAGATTTTTAATTTAGTTTCACTTTTAACCTTTAACTCTTGAGTATTGGCATTTCTAGGCATTTATACAATAACTTCAGGAAGAAGTTTACGAACATTAAGCTGAAGGAACTGATGTGGAAGACTGCTACTGCTAGTTATGTCAATTCATAGGAAAAGGTCATGCTTGAAATCAAGAAAGTGAATGAGGAGGCATTCAAGCACTTAACGAAGATTCTACCAAGGTTTTGGAGAAAATATAGGTTTAGAATCACTCAAGATGTAATACTTTGGTGAGCAATATGTTAGAGGGTTGTCATGCTTTCATGCAATATCCTGCATGAAGGGTCTACACTTAGAAATTCAAGAAATAGTGCCTTAATGCTATAAAAGTGACTGCTATGAGGCTTTATATGCACATATTATATATCCATTGAATGGATAAACTTTGGGGCCTATGAGACTTTACAGGCACCACTAATCAAAATATACCTAGAAGGCCAAAGAAGAAAAGAAACAAAGACGCCGACAAAATTATGAAATATGAGACATAACGAAAGCATGTTAAATTTCAATCAAGTGCGGTATGTGCCACAAGGTTGAACACAACAGAGCTACTTGTAAACTTTTGTTACACAATATTCAAGTCAGTATACACCAAGTCTGCCTGCACCAACTCAGCCTGCACCGAACTAGCCTGTACCAACTTAGCTTGCACCAAGTCACCTTGAACCAATTGCATTGTGATTTTATATTTGTGATACTTTTTGTATAAACGTCTGGGAACACTATATTTATTTGTTTTTGTGAACATCAATAATTCTAACATTATGGTTTCGTGGCAACATTTTGTGTTTTTATGGTTTCAATGCCAATATGGTTCAACGTAACAAGATTCTTATTGTAATCATGTTAGTTAAATCTTCTTTGTATATATTTAACCCTATAATACCATGTAAGATTATTTCCATCATAAGATATCAGGTGAGAATTATATCTAATCAAGGATAACTTAAACCTAATAGCTAAACTTATGACGTTTTTTATTAAGAAGTCCATTGAAAGTCCCTTAAGAAACATTTTGCCAAGGGTTATATTATCAATTTTAAAGTATTTACTAATTTTAGTCAAAGATGACTTAAAGACTCAATTCAAATAGTGCTTATGAACAGAAGGTTTGAAAATTATAAGCATAAGGCTTAGGTTTCTATGTTTGAAAAGAAATGTTAAATGTTTGCACAAAAGTTTGGCTTGGGTTAGAGTGGAGGGAAGAAGAAGAATGGCTAATTCCTAATCATACAAGAGATAAGAGATAATAACAAGACCAACAAATGGAGTTCCTCTCTTGGATCATTTGATGATCCAAGTAGCTCCCATCCTTTGGAATATGCAAGCAGATAATAGCAAGCTCAAGCAATCAACATAATCAAACAAGCTCTTTAGGAGATCCCCAATGTATCTTGTATCTTTCACTTTGGATGAATAAATGGAAATGGTTCTTCAATTTGAGCTCTCATAGGATCCCCTAGCACAAAAGCACACACATCAAAAGTTCCATGAAGTAATCAAGAATGGACAAGGGTGAGTTTAGAGGTTTGGTCCTTCTAATCCATCTTCAACATTAGGGTCCTTTTACTTCAATTTTGCATAGGGAATGTCCTAGAAACTAAGTCCATTTGTCCATTTCTTTGCATTTGGTCCACAACCATCAAAACAAAACACAAGCACAATAATATATATATATATTACACAATTATGTGCTCAAGTGAGCAAAAGGCAAATTGCATTAACATAAACATGTGCTCAAGTGAGCAAAGGAAAAGCAAATGAATAATATGACAAGAATAGTAAATTGCATAAATGTAAAGAGCAAGAATTAAATGTTAATGGTTAATGGTTAGTGTTAGTAGTTAGTGTGCCAAAAGGCAAATTTAGCGCTATGTTAAGCAATCGTAATTGACTTATGTAAAAGTCACAACTATCTGAGGCCGGTCAATAATAATGTAGGCAACAACACACTTAGAGGTCTTGATTAGTGAATCAAACTCCAACAACTTGCCATGCCAAAAAGAAGGGGAGAAATGACTTGTATTGATTTAGGTCCTTTGCATATTTAGGAAGCAATCTATCCTTAATGCAAAGCCATTCACTGATCCATGATCAAGATGAATTAGATTTGAATCAAAGATTAAACCTCCTTAATCAATGCTAACCACCAATCTTTAACTCATTGATCAAAAAAGAAAAGAAGAAGGAGAAGAAGAAGATAAAGAATTAAAGTGCATTAAATGAAATGGTATGTATTAATCAACAAGCATTGACCAAAGATAGAGGAGATCAAGGTCAACAACAGAAAACAGAAGCAAAATGAAGATTAGAAGTCAAGAAACAAGTCAAATATTTTTGGCAGTTTTAATATTTAAAATAAAACTTGAATTAAAATAATAAAGAAAGGTCAAACTTCAAATTCACTTCAAATCAACTTTGAAAAGTCCAAGTGAATTATCCCAAGTTCAACAAGGTGAAACAATGTTTGACAAAAAAAATTCAGCATTTTAAAAGTCAGAAACTATTAAAATCAACTAAAAATGCATAAAAATACCTAATTGAATTAAAATCTCAAATAAATCTCAAATCAATTAATAAATTGATGAAATATTTTTCATAGATCTATCATCATTCAAGAGGTTGGAGAAATATTTTTGTATTTTTTAAATATCAAAACTATTAAAATGAATTAAAAATGACCAGAAAAGAGAAAATTACTAACAAATAGCAAATGATAAATAAAAATCATTAAAAATCATTTTAGAAACTAGAAATTAAAAGAGAAATAATGCAATTGGTCCCATAATTTTTGGACCAATCATGAGAGAGATATGAATTTTAAAAAATGAAATGGAATTAAAAATAAAATGGAAATTAAAATCAGAATTTAAATATAAGGAAAACATGAGGCGTTGGATCAGGCTCATTAATTGAGGTGGCACATCAAACGTTCCTTAAGCGCGCATCCACCAAAGTCCAGGGTTAACTGAAATAACACAAATATTAAAAGAAAGTCATAACATCCAATGGATCTGATTAGATCTGAAGCATGATCCAACGACCCACATTAAAACTGGCAAACAGACGGTGGCCAGCGCCACCGTCTTCTCCGGCTAGCTCCGGCGGAGATCAGAAATTGCAAAGAAATAAATATGCATGAAAATGCGCGATCCAGGTACCAAACGTAAGGTGGAGTGATGTACATCACTCCTGTGCCACTCAATTCCATAATAGATCTCTAGATTGAGAGAAATCAGAGATGCAAGAAATGAAGCTCCAATGCAATGTATTTATAGGCAAGGCCATGCTGAATGCATGATTTCAAATTTGCATGAATGGAAGGCCTCCATGCATGAGCCTGTACAGGCGCATGGAGGGCCCAATTCCACTTGGTTTGGCAAGCTGAGATCATAAATGAATGAAATGGACGTGCAAATTAGACTGTATGAGCTCATGCATGGCAATTGAATCAAGTTTCCGAAAATGCACTAAAAAGTACCCCTCTTCGAAAATGATACTTCCAAATTTGAAACATAGGCTTATGGATAATGGTTGGAAAGCATATTGCATAAGGAACAAATGTCATGTTGATAAAACTTCATTTGGGCCTTGGAAATAAATGAAAATTGAGCTTGAAGTGTAAGGTGCAAAACATGCATATGTGAAATTTCCAAATTTGGCCAATGTTCAAGCCCCTCTGTCTCAATGATGCAAGCTCCAAATGATAAAATCTTCAACATGAAAGTTGTAGATCTTGTCAAGTCAATCAATTTGGACTTACATTTTTCACCATTTGTATTTTTGATGAAGACGTTATGGGCACTTGAAATTAGACTTTTTCACTTTTCAATGCACTTAGCCCAAAGTGACTTATAATGTTTTGCATTATCACATGTATTTCTTTTGAGATTTTGCAATTTTTCTCAACATAAATTGAAGTAGACACATTAAGCTTTCCAATTCATTAAGTCTCACCTCAAAATCATGAAAAATGAAGGAGTTATGTTCTTGGGAAGTTGACCCAAATTAGGGTTTCAGTCAAAATGACCTATAATGTCTTGGAATGGATGATGACCTTCCAAGCTTCAAATTAACTTTTAATGAACATGAAAGTTGTTCATATTGTCCTTAATACCATTTTTTCGCTTGGGGTCATCTCATTTTCCAAACACATAAAAATTTAGGTCTCAGTGTATTTCAAAATAGTTAGATGAATTGACTGATCAACTTCTCAAGTCCAAAACTCATATCTTGATGAATTGATGATTGAGGACACTCAAATAAGTTCAAATATGCATGAAATGATGAATTAAAGAACTTCCCTTGATTGTATTTGACCATTGGGCTGAGGTTGCTTCATGAGCAAGGCATAGTTGATGAATAGATGAATTAGGGTTTCCTTGGGAAACAAGCCTCAAACCCCTTGACTTGCTTTGATAAAAATAATGAATTGAGATACTTGGGAGGCATATTTGATGGATGAGAGCTTTGGGAACCATTACCATGCTTGCTTTCATCTTCTCTTGACTATATCAATGCACAGGTGGTCTCCTATAAGCCCTTAGACCTTGTGACAGATCAAGCTATAAACAAGAGATGTTAGTGACATATTTTTGTGCTTTTGAGTTAATAAAATGAGAAAAGAAAAGATATACAATTCAAGCGTGCTTGGTGATCTCAAATAAATCTCACAAGAGATCCCACCCAAAAGGCAAAGGGAACCAAGATGCTTATGATCCTTGAGGCAATGTAAATGCAATGTTGTGATGCCATGAGGGATCTTAGGGTCAAAATTAGGGTCTTAAAGATACACGTGTCTTATGGTTTAGACTTGATTTGGAAATTGAAAATTCCTAGCAAGGTCCAAGTTTTCTGTTGGATAATGTTGATGAAAGAATATTCTTCTTTAGACTAATAGTGGAGAGCTTGTCCTTTTTTGTCAAGTAATTGAGGAAGAGGAGTTGCATCTTTTCAAGAACTATGTAATTAGCAAAGTTGTTTAGCTAGGAATTGAGGTGGAGGAGGGAAATAGCTGCCTAGTATATTACCTGTTATTAATTCGCTCAAAGTTGGAAAACTGATTTTCTGACAAATTACTTGGATTGATTCTAGCAGCAACTTGTTCGATTCTTTGATTGAACTGAAATGTTATTATTTTCAAGGAGGACAAGTTGGCTAACTTTAAGCTTGTAAATTCTTCTAATTTAAAAAAATGATATGATAAAGAAATTTTACTTATCAAATCGATTACACTTAAGTGTTTCAATAAATGATATGTAACGCTTTTACAAACCAAAAAAACATGTATAGAGGTCAAAATTCCAAAATCCTAAAAGATTGAAAGTGAGGGTGATAAAAAAAACACCACTAACCATTTTCCCATGTTTCACCCTTAACCATTTTAAAGTAAAAATATAATGTAATTAAAGAGAAATCCCATTTTTTAATATTTTTTTTATCTTCAATACAAAATTATTTTAAAATATTTATATATTAATAATTATTTTAAATTATTTTACAAAATTATTTTAAAATATTCATTCAGCGGAAGTCTCTACGATGCCATTTGATTGGTCTCTGTTAGAGTTTATTTTTCTTTTCCTCGGCCGTGATTTCCTTGATTAATTGAGGTGAGTCATAGTTTTTATATTCAATAATTATTCTTGTATTTGTTAAGAATTTGAAGTTTGTTTTATGGTTTTTTTTTTCGTGTTTGATGGAATTATGATAAGATTAAAATATATGCTTGTTAGTTATGTCTGGTCTCTTAATTATGTAGTTTGCAGATTTGATGGAATATATTTTGTTGAGCTAGGTTCTCGAGCATCTTCCTCATGAAGACATTGAAAGACAAAATATCAACTCGAACGAAAGCACTATTGAGGATGGTACTAATGCAAACATTCAAAATTCTGAAACAAACTCAGATTTTGTAAACAATTTCAATTAATGATTTCATCCATTGCATGTGAAGCAAATGATGATGGATTTTCAAATAGGAAATAAATAAGGGTATAATGAAATAAATGAAAAACATTCTTGCTTTATGTTTGAGATTCCATATTCTCAAATTATGTAAACAAGTCCAATTAATGGACCTCACCATTGCATGTGAAGCAAATGATGAAAGGTAGAATCAAATAATGAATAAATTTCTTATTTATTGTTAGGAATGTGTTATTTCATTTTTTACATGTGTTATGTTAGACAACTTTATTTCTTTCTTAGGTGCCACGCAAATGATTTTCGATGGATTCATGGATTATGTAAAATGTAGCAGCAAAATGATTAAATCAAATTAATTTTTATAATTTTAGTAAATAATAATAATCGTAGTGTAATAAAGGTAATAAAAGGATTTTTTTTATTTATATTGATTTTTCATTATTTTTAGACTAAAATACATGAAAAATGAATAATATAATATTTAATTTATAAAAATTAATAAAAAATTCGAAAATTAAATATAAACATTAAAAAGAAGAAGTTTAATTTTAAAATAATTTAAGTGATGGTAAAAACATAACAAAAAGAAAACTCTAAAAATAGTGAATATTCAATGTGTGAAAATGTTTCTTCTATTTATATCAAGTTTAGGTTAAAACATTTAATTATAACATTAAAAGCTGAATCAACAATAAAATAGAATAAATATTTAATGTTAATGGATTCTAACCTAATATATTTTTTTGATTTTATTCAATGAATCAAAATATTTGAGTTTTATGGTTTTTAAATAAAACAAAATTTTCAAAAATGAAATAAAGGATAAAAATAAAAATTAATTAATAAAAATTAAAATAACCCTTTTGACTTTTTATTTTTTTATCCTTAACTTTTATCAAACCATCATATATATTCACGTAAATTGGTAGCTTCAACTCTTAATACAACCTCATGAATTTGATTTAAATTCTACAGGGCTTATGCTTTACCTTCCTCAAATATATTCCCGTAGGTATGTGAATCAACGATGTTACCCTAGGTTTGATTTAAATACTGGTATGTATTTGCACTATTTCTTTAGATCTAATTCCCTATCAATTAAATTTCACTTAATTTCATTCATATGTGGTATTCTATAATCTCTTCTAAATTTTGTTCTAAATTATGGAGCTTCATTCTAACAGTTGAAGATGAAGTTTATTCATTCAGCGGAAATCTCTACGCTGCAATTTGATTGGTCTCTTGTCAAAGTTTATATTTTCTTTTCCTCGACCGTGATTTCCTTGATTAATTGAGGTGAGTCATAGTTTTTATATTTGATAATTATTCTTGTATTTTTAAAGAATTTGAAGTTTGTTTTATGGATTTTTTTTGTGTTTGACGGATTTGTGATAAGATTAAAATATATGCTTGCTAGGTATGTTTGGTCTCTTAATTATGTAGTTTGCAAGATTTGATGGAATATATTTTGTTGGATTCTTGCAGTTTTGATAGATTTAAGCTTATTAAAGTTACTGAATTATAGGATAATTTTTTCTTTTGTTGTGCTTGATGATATTCTGTATGGAATTGTGATAACGACAAAATATATGCTTGTTAGGTACGTTTGGTCTCTTCATTATGTAGTTAGCAAGATTTCTATATATATTTTTGTTGGATTCTTGCAATTTTTATAGATTTTAGCTTTGTAAAGCTACTGGATTATAGGGTAATTCTGTATTTGGTGTTCATTTATTTTTATAGGGTAATTGTGTAATTGTGTATTTGTTTATTAGTGAAGGCTGACAACTATTTCAGTGATATTAATCCTTTGTGCCGTTATATCACTTTACTAATGAATTTATTATTTATGTGCAGTCTATATTCAAAATGGTAATGGATGCATATGTAAGTGTTGCACCTTCATGTTGGTAATGGATGCATATGCAAGTGTTGGTCCTTCATGTCATTCTATCACATTGCAAATGGATTCATGTGTGTT
Organism: Lathyrus oleraceus; assembly: GCF_024323335.1. Lineage (NCBI taxonomy): Eukaryota > Viridiplantae > Streptophyta > Magnoliopsida > Fabales > Fabaceae > Lathyrus > Lathyrus oleraceus. The sequence goes on along the minus strand of NC_066585.1, from coordinate 37,661,217 downwards.
TATTTTTGAAATGGTAATTGATGTATATGTAGACAAGAGGAAGACAAGAAAATCTTTGCTGCAAAATCATTGTAATTGTAAATGTTATTTTATAATATTAGGCTAGTGAAAGTTTTATTGTCATTGAGCTAGCTTCTCGAGCATCTTCCTCCTGAAGACATTGAAAGACAAAATATCAACTCGAATGAAAGCACTATTGAGGATGGTACTAATACAAACATTCAAAATTCTGAAACAAACTCAGATTTTGTAAACAATTTCAATTAATGATTTCATCCAATAAATCTGAAGCAAATGATGAATGTATTTTCAAATAGGAAGTAAATAAGGGTAGAGTGAAATAAATGAAAAACATTCTTGTATTATGTTTGAGATTCCAAATTCTCAAATTATGTAAAAAAGTCCAATTAATGGACCTGAACCATTGCATGTGAGTCAAATGATGAACGGGTAGAATGAAATAAATGAATAAATTTCTTATTTAATGTTAAGAATGTTTTTTCTCCCCATATTTACTTGCATTTTTTGTGCTATTTCATTTTTTTTACATGTGTTATGTTAGAAAACTTTATAGATCTCGTGCTTGTGGTAATTTTGTTGTTCTGTTAGTTTTATAACAAGATAGGTGTTTAATGAGACATTGTGACTTCTGAAAAGTTACTTTTTACCCCTTCAAACAAAACTTTTATGTATGTAAGGAACGAACACAAAAACCTTTTACATAAGGAATCAATTCTATTAGAAAGATTCTAATGTACACAAATTTAATGTTTGATAGGAAAAAGTAAATACTATATGTTCATAACTATTATTTTCAAATAAAAATATGTAAAATGATACTAAAGACTATTCATATGAAACAACGTAAACTTCTTCGTTGCTTTCCTGAACTCCATTACTTTCAAGACTTTAGGCACATCATTAGCCTATCAAGTTTTTGTTTTTTACAAAAATCATTTCTAGATCTAGACCATATAAAATCATCCATAATAAAAAAAATTATACGCTAGTTTGATAACACAAACTCATGAAAGAAGAATACGAGAAGAGGCCAAAATATGCATTGCCATTTCAATACACTTCTACCATTCTTAAATAAAACCTCATATTCTAATGTCATAGCTCCTTCATGACAGGTTTGCATAATTTTCACTTCGCTGCAAATATACAATTCTCCTTATCTTCAAAATATGCATTGGGCCAAAGATACAGAAACCCGATTGATATTTATAAACCCATCATTACATAATTTCAAACCCTAGCTAGACAAACCCTACGTATATATTCACGTAGCATCATCTGTTAATACCAACTCATGACGACACTACTGCTGAGTTTGATTTAAGTACTGGTAATATGCTTTTTAACTACTTCTTTAGAACATGTTGAGTTTGCTACACAACTATAAATAAAGATAATATACACAACATACAATAATATTTTATTTCATAAGAACACAAATGATATATACAAAAATAAGAAGACAACATTTGTTTGATAGAAACACAAATTGTATATACAACTATAGCAAGAATTATTCCACTCTTTTTCTTTAAATTCAGATGTATTTCATTTGTTTCTTAGGTGCCACGCAAATGATTTTCGATGGATTCATGGATTATGTAAAATGTAGCAGCAAAATGATTAAATCAAATAATTTTTATAATTTTAGTAAATAATAATAATCGTAGTGTAATAAAGGTAATAATAAAAGGATTTTTATTTTTATTTTTTTTATATTGATTTTTCATTATTTTTAGACTAAAATACATGAAAAATGAATAATATAATAATTAATTTATAAAAATTAATAAAAAATTTGAAAATTAAATATAAACATTAAAAAGAAGGTTTAAATTTTAAAATATTTAAGTGATGGTAAAAACATAACAAAAAGAAAAACTCTAAAAATAGTGAATATTCAATGTGTGAAAATGTTTCTTCTATTTATATCAAGTTTAGGTTAAAACATTTAGTTATAACATTAAAAGCTGAATCAACATTAAAATAGAATAAATATTTAATGTAAATGGATTCTAACCTAATATATTTTTTTGATTTTATTCAATGAATCAAAATATTTGAGTTTTATGGTTTTTAAATAAAACAAAATTGTCAAAAATGAAATAAAGGATAAAAATAAAATAATTAATAAAAATTAAAATAACCCTTTTGACTTTTTATTTTTTTATCCTTAACTTTTATCAAACCATCATATATATTCTCGTAAATTGGTAGCTTCAACTCTTAATACAACCTCATGAATTTGATTTAAATTCTACAGGGCTTATGCTTTACCTTCCTCAAATATATTCCCGTAGGTATGTGAATCAACGATGTTACCCTAGGTTTGATTTAAATACTGGTATGTATTTGCACTATTTCTTTAGATCTAATTCCCTATCAATTAAATTTCACTTAATTTCATTCATATGTGGTATTCTATAATCTCTTCTAAATTTTGTTCTAAATTATGGAGCTTCATTCTAACAGTTGAAGATGAAGTTTATTCATTCAGCGGAAATCTCTACGCTGCAATTTGATTGGTCTCTTGTCAAAGTTTATATTTTTTTTCCTCGACCGTGATTTCCTTGATTAATTGAGGTGAGTCATAGTTTTTATATTGATAATTATTCTTGTATTTGTAAAAATTTGAAGTTTGTTTTATGGATTTTTTTTGTGTTTGACGGATTTGTGATAAGATTAAAATATATGCTTGCTAGGTATGTTTGGTCTCTTAATTATGTAGTTTGCAAGATTTGATGGAATATATTTTGTTGGATTCTTGCAGTTTTGATAGATTTAAGCTTATTAAAGTTACTGAATTATAGGACAATTTTTTCTTTTGTTGTGCTTGATGATATTCTGTATGGAATTGTGATAACGACAAAATATATGCTTGTTAGGTACGTTTGGTCTCTTCATTATGTAGTTAGCAAGATTTCTATATATATTTTGTTGGATTCTTGCAATTTTTATAGATTTTAGCTTTGTAAAGCTACTGGATTATAGGGTAATTCTGTATTTGGTGTTCATTTATTTTTTATAGGGTAATTGTGTAATTGTGTATTTGTTTATTAGTGAAGGCTGACAACTATTTCAGTGATATTAATCCTTTGTGCCGTTATATCACTTTACTAATGAATTTATTATTTATGTGCAGTCTATATTCAAAATGGTAATGGATGCATATGTAAGTGTTGCACCTTCATGTTGGTAATGGATGCATATGCAAGTGTTGGTCCTTCATGTCATTCTATCACATTGCAAATGGATTCATGTGTGTTTATTTTTGAAATGGTAATTGATGTATATGTAGACAAGAGGAAGACAAGAAAAATCTTTGCTGCAAAATCATTGTAATTGTAAATGTTATTTTATAATATTAGGCTAGTGAAAGTTTTATTGTCATTGAGCTAGCTTCTCGAGCATCTTCCTCCTGAAGACATTGAAAGACAAAATATCAACTCGAATGAAAGCACTATTGAGGATGGTACTAATACAAACATTCAAAATTCTGAAACAAACTCAGATTTTGTAAACAATTTCAATTAATGATTTCATCCAATAAATCTGAAGCAAATGATGAATGTATTTTCAAATAGGAAGTAAATAAGGGTAGAGTGAAATAAATGAAAAACATTCTTGTATTATGTTTGAGATTCCAAATTCTCAAATTATGTAAAAAAGTCCAATTAATGGACCTGAACCATTGCATGTGAGTCAAATGATGAACGGGTAGAATGAAATAAATGAATAAATTTCTTATTTAATGTTAAGAATGTTTTTTCTCCCCATATTTACTTGCATTTTTTGTGCTATTTCATTTTTTTTACATGTGTTATGTTAGAAAACTTTATAGATCTCGTGCTTGTGGTAATTTTGTTGTTCTGTTAGTTTTATAACAAGATAGGTGTTTAATGAGACATTGTGACTTCTGAAAAGTTACTTTTTACCCCTTCAAACAAAACTTTTATGTATGTAAGGAACGAACACAAAAACCTTTTACATAAGGAATCAATTCTATTAGAAAGATTCTAATGTACACAAATTTAATGTTTGATAGGAAAAAGTAAATACTATATGTTCATAACTATTATTTTCAAATAAAAATATGTAAAATGATACTAAAGACTATTCATATGAAACAACGTAAACTTCTTCGTTGCTTTCCTGAACTCCATTACTTTCAAGACTTTAGGCACATCATTAGCCTATCAAGTTTTTGTTTTTTACAAAAATCATTTCTAGATCTAGACCATATAAAATCATCCATAATAAAAAAAATTATACGCTAGTTTGATAACACAAACTCATGAAAGAAGAATACGAGAAGAGGCCAAAATATGCATTGCCATTTCAATACACTTCTACCATTCTTAAATAAAACCTCATATTCTAATGTCATAGCTCCTTCATGACAGGTTTGCATAATTTTCACTTCGCTGCAAATATACAATTCTCCTTATCTTCAAAATATGCATTGGGCCAAAGATACAGAAACCCGGTTGATATTTATAAACCCATCATTACATAATTTCAAACCCTAGCTAGACAAACCCTACGTATATATTCACGTAGCATCATCTGTTAATACCAACTCATGACGACACTACTGCTGAGTTTGATTTAAGTACTGGTAATATGCTTTTTAACTACTTCTTTAGAACATGTTGAGTTTGCTACACAACTATAAATAAAGATAATATACACAACATACAATAATATTTTATTTCATAGGAACACAAATGATATATACAAAAATAAGAAGACAACATTTGTTTGATAGAAACACAAATTGTATATACAACTATAGCAAGAATTATTCCACTCTTTTTCTTTAAATTCAGATGTATATCATTTGTTTCTTAGGTGCCACGCAAATGATTTTCGATGGATTCATGGATTATGTAAAATGTAGCAGCAAAATGATTAAATCAAATTAATTTTTATAATTTTAGTAAATAATAATAATCGTAGTGTAATAAAGGTAATAATAAAAGGATTTTTATTTTTATTTTTTTATATTGATTTTTCATTATTTTTAGACTAAAATACATGAAAAATGAATAATATAATATTTAATTTATAAAAATTAATAAAAAAATCGAAAATTAAATATAAACATTAAAAAGAAGAAGTTTCAATTTTAAAATAATTTAAGTGATGGTAAAAACATAACAAAAAGAAAAACTCTAAAAATAGTGAATATTCAATGTGTGAAATGTTTCTTCTATTTATATCAAGTTTAGGTTAAAACATTTAATTATAACATTAAAAGCTGAATCAACAATAAAGTAGAATAAATATTTAATGTTAATGGATTCTAACCTAATATATTTTTTTGATTTTATTCAATGAATCAAAATATTTGAGTTTTATGGTTTTTAAATAAAACAAAATTGTCAAAAATGAAATAAAGGATAAAAATAAAAATTAATTAATAAAAATTAAAATAACCCTTTTGACTTTTTATTTTTTTATCCTTAACTTTTATCAAACCATCATATATATTCTCGTAAATTGGTAGCTTCAACTCTTAATACAACCTCATGAATTTGATTTAAATTCTACAGGGCTTATGCTTTACCTTCCTCAAATATATTCCCGTAGGTATGTGAATCAACGATGTTACCCTAGGTTTGATTTAAATACTGGTATGTATTTGCACTATTTCTTTAGATCTAATTCCCTATCAATTAAATTTCACTTAATTTCATTCATATGTGGTATTCTATAATCTCTTCTAAATTTTGTTCTAAATTATGGAGCTTCATTCTAACAGTTGAAGATGAAGTTTATTCATTCAGCGGAAATCTCTACGCTGCAATTTGATTGGTCTCTTGTCAAAGTTTATATTTTTTTTCCTCGACCGTGATTTCCTTGATTAATTGAGGTGAGTCATAGTTTTTATATTTGATAATTATTCTTGTATTTGTAAAAATTTGAAGTTTGTTTTATGGATTTTTTTTGTGTTTGACGGATTTGTGATAAGATTAAAATATATGCTTGCTAGGTATGTTTGGTCTCTTAATTATGTAGTTTGCAAGATTTGATGGAATATATTTTGTTGGATTCTTGCAGTTTTGATAGATTTAAGCTTATTAAAGTTACTGAATTATAGGACAATTTTTTCTTTTGTTGTGCTTGATGATATTCTGTATGGAATTGTGATAACGACAAAATATATGCTTGTTAGGTACGTTTGGTCTCTTCATTATGTAGTTAGCAAGATTTCTATATATATTTTGTTGGATTCTTGCAATTTTTATAGATTTTAGCTTTGTAAAGCTACTGGATTATAGGGTAATTCTGTATTTGGTGTTCATTTATTTTTATAGGGTAATTGTGTAATTGTGTATTTGTTTATTAGTGAAGGCTGACAACTATTTCAGTGATATTAATCCTTTGTGCCGTTATATCACTTTACTAATGAATTTATTATTTATGTGCAGTCTATATTCAAAATGGTAATGGATGCATATGTAAGTGTTGCACCTTCATGTTGGTAATGGATGCATATGCAAGTGTTGGTCCTTCATGTCATTCTATCACATTGCAAATGGATTCATGTGTGTTTATTTTTGAAATGGTAATTGATGTATATGTAGACAAGAGGAAGACAAGAAAAATCTTTGCTGCAAAATCATTGTAATTGTAAATGTTATTTTATAATATTAGGCTAGTGAAAGTTTTATTGTCATTGAGCTAGCTTCTCGAGCATCTTCCTCCTGAAGACATTGAAAGACAAAATATCAACTCGAATGAAAGCACTATTGAGGATGGTACTAATACAAACATTCAAAATTCTGAAACAAACTCAGATTTTGTAAACAATTTCAATTAATGATTTCATCCAATAAATCTGAAGCAAATGATGAATGTATTTTCAAATAGGAAGTAAATAAGGGTAGAGTGAAATAAATGAAAAACATTCTTGTATTATGTTTGAGATTCCAAATTCTCAAATTATGTAAAAAAGTCCAATTAATGGACCTGAACCATTGCATGTGAGTCAAATGATGAACGGGTAGAATGAAATAAATGAATAAATTTCTTATTTAATGTTAAGAATGTTTTTTCTCCCCATATTTACTTGCATTTTTTGTGCTATTTCATTTTTTTTACATGTGTTATGTTAGAAAACTTTATAGATCTCGTGCTTGTGGTAATTTTGTTGTTCTGTTAGTTTTATAACAAGATAGGTGTTTAATGAGACATTGTGACTTCTGAAAAGTTACTTTTTACCCCTTCAAACAAAAACTTTTATGTATGTAAGGAACGAACACAAAAACCTTTTACATAAGGAATCAATTCTATTAGAAAGATTCTAATGTACACAAATTTAATGTTTGATAGGAAAAAGTAAATACTATATGTTCATAACTATTATTTTCAAATAAAAATATGTAAAATGATACTAAAGACTATTCATATGAAACAACGTAAACTTCTTCGTTGCTTTCCTGAACTCCATTACTTTCAAGACTTTAGGCACATCATTAGCCTATCAAGTTTTTGTTTTTTACAAAAATCATTTCTAGATCTAGACCATATAAAATCATCCATAATAAAAAAAATTATACGCTAGTTTGATAACACAAACTCATGAAAGAAGAATACGAGAAGAGGCCAAAATATGCATTGCCATTTCAATACACTTCTACCATTCTTAAATAAAACCTCATATTCTAATGTCATAGCTCCTTCATGACAGGTTTGCATAATTTTCACTTCGCTGCAAATATACAATTCTCCTTATCTTCAAAATATGCATTGGGCCAAAGATACAGAAACCCGATTGATATTTATAAACCCATCATTACATAATTTCAAACCCTAGCTAGACAAACCCTACGTATATATTCACGTAGCATCATCTGTTAATACCAACTCATGACGACACTACTGCTGAGTTTGATTTAAGTACTGGTAATATGCTTTTTAACTACTTCTTTAGAACATGTTGAGTTTGCTACACAACTATAAATAAAGATAATATACACAACATACAATAATATTTTATTTCATAGGAACACAAATGATATATACAAAAATAAGAAGACAACATTTGTTTGATAGAAACACAAATTGTATATACAACTATAGCAAGAATTATTCCACTCTTTTTCTTTAAATTCAGATGTATTTCATTTGTTTCTTAGGTGCCACGCAAATGATTTTCGATGGATTCATGGATTATGTAAAATGTAGCAGCAAAATGATTAAATCAAATTAATTTTTATAATTTTAGTAAATAATAATAATCGTAGTGTAATAAAGGTAATAATAAAAGGATTTTTATTTTTATTTTTTTATATTGATTTTTCATTATTTTTAGACTAAAATACATGAAAAATGAATAATATAATATTTAATTTATAAAAATTAATAAAAAATCGAAAATTAAATATAAACATTAAAAAGAAGAAGTTTCAATTTTAAAATAATTTAAGTGATGGTAAAAACATAACAAAAAGAAAAACTCTAAAAATAGTGAATATTCAATGTGTGAAATGTTTCTTCTATTTATATCAAGTTTAGGTTAAAACATTTAATTATAACATTAAAAGCTGAATCAACAATAAAGTAGAATAAATATTTAATGTTAATGGATTCTAACCTAATATATTTTTTTGATTTTATTCAATGAATCAAAATATTTGAGTTTTATGGTTTTTAAATAAAACAAAATTGTCAAAAATGAAATAAAGGATAAAAATAAAAATTAATTAATAAAAATTAAAATAACCCTTTTGACTTTTTATTTTTTTATCCTTAACTTTTATCAAACCATCATATATATTCTCGTAAATTGGTAGCTTCAACTCTTAATACAACCTCATGAATTTGATTTAAATTCTACAGGGCTTATGCTTTACCTTCCTCAAATATATTCCCGTAGGTATGTGAATCAACGATGTTACCCTAGGTTTGATTTAAATACTGGTATGTATTTGCACTATTTCTTTAGATCTAATTCCCTATCAATTAAATTTCACTTAATTTCATTCATATGTGGTATTCTATAATCTCTTCTAAATTTTGTTCTAAATTATGGAGCTTCATTCTAACAGTTGAAGATGAAGTTTATTCATTCAGCGGAAATCTCTACGCTGCAATTTGATTGGTCTCTTGTCAAAGTTTATATTTTTTTTCCTCGACCGTGATTTCCTTGATTAATTGAGGTGAGTCATAGTTTTTATATTTGATAATTATTCTTGTATTTGTAAAAATTTGAAGTTTGTTTTATGGATTTTTTTTGTGTTTGACGGATTTGTGATAAGATTAAAATATATGCTTGCTAGGTATGTTTGGTCTCTTAATTATGTAGTTTGCAAGATTTGATGGAATATATTTTGTTGGATTCTTGCAGTTTTGATAGATTTAAGCTTATTAAAGTTACTGAATTATAGGACAATTTTTTCTTTTGTTGTGCTTGATGATATTCTGTATGGAATTGTGATAACGACAAAATATATGCTTGTTAGGTACGTTTGGTCTCTTCATTATGTAGTTAGCAAGATTTCTATATATATTTTGTTGGATTCTTGCAATTTTTATAGATTTTAGCTTTGTAAAGCTACTGGATTATAGGGTAATTCTGTATTTGGTGTTCATTTATTTTTATAGGGTAATTGTGTAATTGTGTATTTGTTTATTAGTGAAGGCTGACAACTATTTCAGTGATATTAATCCTTTGTGCCGTTATATCACTTTACTAATGAATTTATTATTTATGTGCAGTCTATATTCAAAATGGTAATGGATGCATATGTAAGTGTTGCACCTTCATGTTGGTAATGGATGCATATGCAAGTGTTGGTCCTTCATGTCATTCTATCACATTGCAAATGGATTCATGTGTGTTTATTTTTGAAATGGTAATTGATGTATATGTAGACAAGAGGAAGACAAGAAAAATCTTTGCTGCAAAATCATTGTAATTGTAAATGTTATTTTATAATATTAGGCTAGTGAAAGTTTTATTGTCATTGAGCTAGCTTCTCGAGCATCTTCCTCCTGAAGACATTGAAAGACAAAATATCAACTCGAATGAAAGCACTATTGAGGATGGTACTAATACAAACATTCAAAATTCTGAAACAAACTCAGATTTTGTAAACAATTTCAATTAATGATTTCATCCAATAAATCTGAAGCAAATGATGAATGTATTTTCAAATAGGAAGTAAATAAGGGTAGAGTGAAATAAATGAAAAACATTCTTGTATTATGTTTGAGATTCCAAATTCTCAAATTATGTAAAAAAGTCCAATTAATGGACCTGAACCATTGCATGTGAGTCAAATGATGAACGGGTAGAATGAAATAAATGAAAAATTTCTTATTTAATGTTAAGAATGTTTTTTCTCCCCATATTTACTTGCATTTTTTGTGCTATTTCATTTTTTTTACATGTGTTATGTTAGAAAACTTTATAGATCTCGTGCTTGTGGTAATTTTGTTGTTCTGTTAGTTTTATAACAAGATAGGTGTTTAATGAGACATTGTGACTTCTGAAAAGTTACTTTTTACCCCTTCAAACAAAAACTTTTATGTATGTAAGGAACGAACACAAAAACCTTTTACATAAGGAATCAATTCTATTAGAAAGATTCTAATGTACACAAATTTAATGTTTGATAGGAAAAAGTAAATACTATATGTTCATAACTATTATTTTCAAATAAAAATATGTAAAATGATACTAAAGACTATTCATATGAAACAACGTAAACTTCTTCGTTGCTTTCCTGAACTCCATTACTTTCAAGACTTTAGGCACATCATTAGCCTATCAAGTTTTTGTTTTTTACAAAAATCATTTCTAGATCTAGACCATATAAAATCATCCATAATAAAAAAAATTATACGCTAGTTTGATAACACAAACTCATGAAAGAAGAATACGAGAAGAGGCCAAAATATGCATTGCCATTTCAATACACTTCTACCATTCTTAAATAAAACCTCATATTCTAATGTCATAGCTCCTTCATGACAGGTTTGCATAATTTTCACTTCGCTGCAAATATACAATTCTCCTTATCTTCAAAATATGCATTGGGCCAAAGATACAGAAACCCGATTGATATTTATAAACCCATCATTACATAATTTCAAACCCTAGCTAGACAAACCCTACGTATATATTCACGTAGCATCATCTGTTAATACCAACTCATGACGACACTACTGCTGAGTTTGATTTAAGTACTGGTAATATGCTTTTTAACTACTTCTTTAGAACATGTTGAGTTTGCTACACAACTATAAATAAAGATAATATACACAACATACAATAATATTTTATTTCATAGGAACACAAATGATATATACAAAAATAAGAAGACAACATTTGTTTGATAGAAACACAAATTGTATATACAACTATAGCAAGAATTATTCCACTCTTTTTCTTTAAATTCAGATGTATATCATTTGTTTCTTAGGTGCCACGCAAATGATTTTCGATGGATTCATGGATTATGTAAAATGTAGCAGCAAAATGATTAAATCAAATTAATTTTTATAATTTTAGTAAATAATAATAATCGTAGTGTAATAAAGGTAATAATAAAAGGATTTTTTTTTTTTTTTTTATATTGATTTTTCATTATTTTTAGACTAAAATACATGAAAAATGAATAATATAATATTTAATTTATAAAAATTAATAAAAAATTCGAAAATTAAATATAAACATTAAAAAGAAGAAGTTTCAATTTTAAAATAATTTAAGTGATGGTAAAAACATAACAAAAAGAAAAACTCTAAAAATAGTGAATATTCAATGTGTGAAATGTTTCTTCTATTTATATCAAGTTTAGGTTAAAACATTTAACTATAACATTAAAAGCTGAATCAACAATAAAGTAGAATAAATATTTAATGTTAATGGATTCTAACCTAATATATTTTTTTGATTTTATTCAATGAATCAAAATATTTGAGTTTTATGGTTTTTAAATAAAACAAAATTGTCAAAAATGAAATAAAGGATAAAAATAAAAATTAATTAATAAAAATTAAATAACCCTTTTGACTTTTTATTTTTTTATCCTTAACTTTTATCAAACCATCATATATATTCTCGTAAATTGGTAGCTTCAACTCTTAATACAACCTCATGAATTTGATTTAAATTCTACAGGGCTTATGCTTTACCTTCCTCAAATATATTCCCGTAGGTATGTGAATCAACGATGTTACCCTAGGTTTGATTTAAATACTGGTATGTATTTGCACTATTTCTTTAGATCTAATTCCCTATCAATTAAATTTCACTTAATTTCATTCATATGTGGTATTCTATAATCTCTTCTAAATTTTGTTCTAAATTATGGAGCTTCATTCTAACAGTTGAAGATGAAGTTTATTCATTCAGCGGAAATCTCTACGCTGCAATTTGATTGGTCTCTTGTCAAAGTTTATATTTTTTTTCCTCGACCGTGATTTCCTTGATTAATTGAGGTGAGTCATAGTTTTTATATTTGATAATTATTCTTGTATTTGTAAAAATTTGAAGTTTGTTTTATGGATTTTTTTTGTGTTTGACGGATTTGTGATAAGATTAAAATATATGCTTGCTAGGTATGTTTGGTCTCTTAATTATGTAGTTTGCAAGATTTGATGGAATATATTTTGTTGGATTCTTGCAGTTTTGATAGATTTAAGCTTATTAAAGTTACTGAATTATAGGACAATTTTTTCTTTTGTTGTGCTTGATGATATTCTGTATGGAATTGTGATAACGACAAAATATATGCTTGTTAGGTACGTTTGGTCTCTTCATTATGTAGTTAGCAAGATTTCTATATATATTTTGTTGGATTCTTGCAATTTTTATAGATTTTAGCTTTGTAAAGCTACTGGATTATAGGGTAATTCTGTATTTGGTGTTCATTTATTTTTATAGGGTAATTGTGTAATTGTGTATTTGTTTATTAGTGAAGGCTGACAACTATTTCAGTGATATTAATCCTTTGTGCCGTTATATCACTTTACTAATGAATTTATTATTTATGTGCAGTCTATATTCAAAATGGTAATGGATGCATATGTAAGTGTTGCACCTTCATGTTGGTAATGGATGCATATGCAAGTGTTGGTCCTTCATGTCATTCTATCACATTGCAAATGGATTCATGTGTGTTTATTTTTGAAATGGTAATTGATGTATATGTAGACAAGAGGAAGACAAGAAAAATCTTTGCTGCAAAATCATTGTAATTGTAAATGTTATTTTATAATATTAGGCTAGTGAAAGTTTTATTGTCATTGAGCTAGCTTCTCGAGCATCTTCCTCCTGAAGACATTGAAAGACAAAATATCAACTCGAATGAAAGCACTATTGAGGATGGTACTAATACAAACATTCAAAATTCTGAAACAAACTCAGATTTTGTAAACAATTTCAATTAATGATTTCATCCAATAAATCTGAAGCAAATGATGAATGTATTTTCAAATAGGAAGTAAATAAGGGTAGAGTGAAATAAATGAAAAACATTCTTGTATTATGTTTGAGATTCCAAATTCTCAAATTATGTAAAAAAGTCCAATTAATGGACCTGAACCATTGCATGTGAGTCAAATGATGAACGGGTAGAATGAAATAAATGAATAAAAAATTTCTTATTTAATGTTAAGAATGTTTTTTCTCCCCATATTTACTTGCATTTTTTGTGCTATTTCATTTTTTTTACATGTGTTATGTTAGAAAACTTTATAGATCTCGTGCTTGTGGTAATTTTGTTGTTCTGTTAGTTTTATAACAAGATAGGTGTTTAATGAGACATTGTGACTTCTGAAAAGTTACTTTTTACCCCTTCAAACAAAAACTTTTATGTATGTAAGGAACGAACACAAAAACCTTTTACATAAGGAATCAATTCTATTAGAAAGATTCTAATGTACACAAATTTAATGTTTGATAGGAAAAAGTAAATACTATATGTTCATAACTATTATTTTCAAATAAAAATATGTAAAATGATACTAAAGACTATTCATATGAAACAACGTAAACTTCTTCGTTGCTTTCCTGAACTCCATTACTTTCAAGACTTTAGGCACATCATTAGCCTATCAAGTTTTTGTTTTTTACAAAAATCATTTCTAGATCTAGACCATATAAAATCATCCATAATAAAAAAAATTATACGCTAGTTTGATAACACAAACTCATGAAAGAAGAATACGAGAAGAGGCCAAAATATGCATTGCCATTTCAATACACTTCTACCATTCTTAAATAAAACCTCATATTCTAATGTCATAGCTCCTTCATGACAGGTTTGCATAATTTTCACTTCGCTGCAAATATACAATTCTCCTTATCTTCAAAATATGCATTGGGCCAAAGATACAGAAACCCGATTGATATTTATAAACCCATCATTACATAATTTCAAACCCTAGCTAGACAAACCCTACGTATATATTCACGTAGCATCATCTGTTAATACCAACTCATGACGACACTACTGCTGAGTTTGATTTAAGTACTGGTAATATGCTTTTTAACTACTTCTTTAGAACATGTTGAGTTTGCTACACAACTATAAATAAAGATAATATACACAACATACAATAATATTTTATTTCATAGGAACACAAATGATATATACAAAAATAAGAAGACAACATTTGTTTGATAGAAACACAAATTGTATATACAACTATAGCAAGAATTATTCCACTCTTTTTCTTTAAATTCAGATGTATTTCATTTGTTTCTTAGGTGCCACGCAAATGATTTTCGATGGATTCATGGATTATGTAAAATGTAGCAGCAAAATGATTAAATCAAATTAATTTTTATAATTTTAGTAAATAATAATAATCGTAGTGTAATAAAGGTAATAATAAAAGGATTTTTATTTTTATTTTTTTATATTGATTTTTCATTATTTTTAGACTAAAATACATGAAAAATGAATAATATAATATTTAATTTATAAAAATTAATAAAAAATTCGAAAATTAAATATAAACATTAAAAAGAAGAAGTTTCAATTTTAAAATAATTTAAGTGATGGTAAAAACATAACAAAAAGAAAAACTCTAAAAATAGTGAATATTCAATGTGTGAAATGTTTCTTCTATTTATATCAAGTTTAGGTTAAAACATTTAACTATAACATTAAAAGCTGAATCAACAATAAAGTAGAATAAATATTTAATGTTAATGGATTCTAACCTAATATATTTTTTTGATTTTATTCAATGAATCAAAATATTTGAGTTTTATGGTTTTTAAATAAAACAAAATTGTCAAAAATGAAATAAAGGATAAAAATAAAAATTAATTAATAAAAATTAAATAACCCTTTTGACTTTTTATTTTTTTATCCTTAACTTTTATCAAACCATCATATATATTCTCGTAAATTGGTAGCTTCAACTCTTAATACAACCTCATGAATTTGATTTAAATTCTACAGGGCTTATGCTTTACCTTCCTCAAATATATTCCCGTAGGTATGTGAATCAACGATGTTACCCTAGGTTTGATTTAAATACTGGTATGTATTTGCACTATTTCTTTAGATCTAATTCCCTATCAATTAAATTTCACTTAATTTCATTCATATGTGGTATTCTATAATCTCTTCTAAATTTTGTTCTAAATTATGGAGCTTCATTCTAACAGTTGAAGATGAAGTTTATTCATTCAGCGGAAATCTCTACGCTGCAATTTGATTGGTCTCTTGTCAAAGTTTATATTTTTTTTCCTCGACCGTGATTTCCTTGATTAATTGAGGTGAGTCATAGTTTTTATATTTGATAATTATTCTTGTATTTGTAAAAATTTGAAGTTTGTTTTATGGATTTTTTTTGTGTTTGACGGATTTGTGATAAGATTAAAATATATGCTTGCTAGGTATGTTTGGTCTCTTAATTATGTAGTTTGCAAGATTTGATGGAATATATTTTGTTGGATTCTTGCAGTTTTGATAGATTTAAGCTTATTAAAGTTACTGAATTATAGGACAATTTTTTCTTTTGTTGTGCTTGATGATATTCTGTATGGAATTGTGATAACGACAAAATATATGCTTGTTAGGTACGTTTGGTCTCTTCATTATGTAGTTAGCAAGATTTCTATATATATTTTGTTGGATTCTTGCAATTTTTATAGATTTTAGCTTTGTAAAGCTACTGGATTATAGGGTAATTCTGTATTTGGTGTTCATTTATTTTTATAGGGTAATTGTGTAATTGTGTATTTGTTTATTAGTGAAGGCTGACAACTATTTCAGTGATATTAATCCTTTGTGCCGTTATATCACTTTACTAATGAATTTATTATTTATGTGCAGTCTATATTCAAAATGGTAATGGATGCATATGTAAGTGTTGCACCTTCATGTTGGTAATGGATGCATATGCAAGTGTTGGTCCTTCATGTCATTCTATCACATTGCAAATGGATTCATGTGTGTTTATTTTTGAAATGGTAATTGATGTATATGTAGACAAGAGGAAGACAAGAAAAATCTTTGCTGCAAAATCATTGTAATTGTAAATGTTATTTTATAATATTAGGCTAGTGAAAGTTTTATTGTCATTGAGCTAGCTTCTCGAGCATCTTCCTCCTGAAGACATTGAAAGACAAAATATCAACTCGAATGAAAGCACTATTGAGGATGGTACTAATACAAACATTCAAAATTCTGAAACAAACTCAGATTTTGTAAACAATTTCAATTAATGATTTCATCCAATAAATCTGAAGCAAATGATGAATGTATTTTCAAATAGGAAGTAAATAAGGGTAGAGTGAAATAAATGAAAAACATTCTTGTATTATGTTTGAGATTCCAAATTCTCAAATTATGTAAAAAAGTCCAATTAATGGACCTGAACCATTGCATGTGAGTCAAATGATGAACGGGTAGAATGAAATAAATGAATAAATTTCTTATTTAATGTTAAGAATGTTTTTTCTCCCCATATTTACTTGCATTTTTTGTGCTATTTCATTTTTTTTACATGTGTTATGTTAGAAAACTTTATAGATCTCGTGCTTGTGGTAATTTTGTTGTTCTGTTAGTTTTATAACAAGATAGGTGTTTAATGAGACATTGTGACTTCTGAAAAGTTACTTTTTACCCCTTCAAACAAAAACTTTTATGTATGTAAGGAACGAACACAAAAACCTTTTACATAAGGAATCAATTCTATTAGAAAGATTCTAATGTACACAAATTTAATGTTTGATAGGAAAAAGTAAATACTATATGTTCATAACTATTATTTTCAAATAAAAATATGTAAAATGATACTAAAGACTATTCATATGAAACAACGTAAACTTCTTCGTTGCTTTCCTGAACTCCATTACTTTCAAGACTTTAGGCACATCATTAGCCTATCAAGTTTTTGTTTTTTACAAAAATCATTTCTAGATCTAGACCATATAAAATCATCCATAATAAAAAAAATTATACGCTAGTTTGATAACACAAACTCATGAAAGAAGAATACGAGAAGAGGCCAAAATATGCATTGCCATTTCAATACACTTCTACCATTCTTAAATAAAACCTCATATTCTAATGTCATAGCTCCTTCATGACAGGTTTGCATAATTTTCACTTCGCTGCAAATATACAATTCTCCTTATCTTCAAAATATGCATTGGGCCAAAGATACAGAAACCCGATTGATATTTATAAACCCATCATTACATAATTTCAAACCCTAGCTAGACAAACCCTACGTATATATTCACGTAGCATCATCTGTTAATACCAACTCATGACGACACTACTGCTGAGTTTGATTTAAGTACTGGTAATATGCTTTTTAACTACTTCTTTAGAACATGTTGAGTTTGCTACACAACTATAAATAAAGATAATATACACAACATACAATAATATTTTATTTCATAAGAACACAAATGATATATACAAAAATAAGAAGACAACATTTGTTTGATAGAAACACAAATTGTATATACAACTATAGCAAGAATTATTCCACTCTTTTTCTTTAAATTCAGATGTATTTCATTTGTTTCTTAGGTGCCACGCAAATGATTTTCGATGGATTCATGGATTATGTAAAATGTAGCAGCAAAATGATTAAATCAAATTAATTTTTATAATTTTAGTAAATAATAATAATCGTAGTGTAATAAAGGTAATAATAAAAGGATTTTTATTTTTATTTTTTTTATTGATTTTTCATTATTTTTAGACTAAAATACATGAAAAATGAATAATATAATAATTAATTTATAAAAATTAATAAAAAATTCGAAAATTAAATATAAACATTAAAAAGAAGAAGTTTAAATTTTAAAATAATTTAAGTGATGGTAAAAACATAACAAAAAGAAAAACTCTAAAAATAGTGAATATTCAATGTGTGAAAATGTTTCTTCTATTTATATCAAGTTTAGGTTAAAACATTTAGTTATAACATTAAAAGCTGAATCAACAATAAAATAGAATAAATATTTAATGTAAATGGATTCTAACCTAATATATTTTTTTGATTTTATTCAATGAATCAAAATATTTGAGTTTTATGGTTTTTAAATAAAACAAAATTGTCAAAAATGAAATAAAGGATAAAAATAAAAATTAATTAATAAAAATAAAATAACCCTTTTGACTTTTTATTTTTTTATCCTTAACTTTTATCAAACCATCATATATATTCTCGTAAATTGGTAGCTTCAACTCTTAATACAACCTCATGAATTTGATTTAAATTCTACAGGGCTTATGCTTTACCTTCCTCAAATATATTCCCGTAGGTATGTGAATCAACGATGTTACCCTAGGTTTGATTTAAATACTGGTATGTATTTGCACTATTTCTTTAGATCTAATTCCCTATCAATTAAATTTCACTTAATTTCATTCATATGTGGTATTCTATAATCTCTTCTAAATTTTGTTCTAAATTATGGAGCTTCATTCTAACAGTTGAAGATGAAGTTTATTCATTCAGCGGAAATCTCTACGCTGCAATTTGATTGGTCTCTTGTCAAAGTTTATATTTCTTTTCCTCGACCGTGATTTCCTTGATTAATTGAGGTGAGTCATAGTTTTTATATTTGATAATTATTCTTGTATTTGTAAAGAATTTGAAGTTTGTTTTATGGATTTTTTTTGTGTTTGACGGATTTGTGATAAGATTAAAATATATGCTTGCTAGGTATGTTTGGTCTCTTAATTATGTAGTTTGCAAGATTTGATGGAATATATTTTGTTGGATTCTTGCAGTTTTGATAGATTTAAGCTTATTAAAGTTACTGAATTATAGGATAATTTTTTCTTTTGTTGTGCTTGATGATATTCTGTATGGAATTGTGATAACGACAAAATATATGCTTGTTAGGTACGTTTGGTCTCTTCATTATGTAGTTAGCAAGATTTCTATATATATTTTGTTGGATTCTTGCAATTTTTATAGATTTTAGCTTTGTAAAGCTACTGGATTATAGGGTAATTCTGTATTTGGTGTTCATTTATTTTTATAGGGTAATTGTGTAATTGTGTATTTGTTTATTAGTGAAGGCTGACAACTATTTCAGTGATATTAATCCTTTGTGCCGTTATATCACTTTACTAATGAATTTATTATTTATGTGCAGTCTATATTCAAAATGGTAATGGATGCATATGTAAGTGTTGCACCTTCATGTTGGTAATGGATGCATATGCAAGTGTTGGTCCTTCATGTCATTCTATCACATTGCAAATGGATTCATGTGTGTTTATTTTTGAAATGGTAATTGATGTATATGTAGACAAGAGGAAGACAAGAAAAATCTTTGCTGCAAAATCATTGTAATTGTAAATGTTATTTTATAATATTAGGCTAGTGAAAGTTTTATTGTCATTGAGCTAGCTTCTCGAGCATCTTCCTCCTGAAGACATTGAAAGACAAAATATCAACTCGAATGAAAGCACTATTGAGGATGGTACTAATACAAACATTCAAAATTCTGAAACAAACTCAGATTTTGTAAACAATTTCAATTAATGATTTCATCCAATAAATCTGAAGCAAATGATGAATGTATTTTCAAATAGGAAGTAAATAAGGGTAGAGTGAAATAAATGAAAAACATTCTTGTATTATGTTTGAGATTCCAAATTCTCAAATTATGTAAAAAAGTCCAATTAATGGACCTGAACCATTGCATGTGAGTCAAATGATGAACGGGTAGAATGAAATAAATGAATAAAAATTTCTTATTTAATGTTAAGAATGTTTTTTCTCCCCATATTTACTTGCATTTTTTGTGCTATTTCATTTTTTTTACATGTGTTATGTTAGAAAACTTTATAGATCTCGTGCTTGTGGTAATTTTGTTGTTCTGTTAGTTTTATAACAAGATAGGTGTTTAATGAGACATTGTGACTTCTGAAAAGTTACTTTTTACCCCTTCAAACAAAAACTTTTATGTATGTAAGGAACGAACACAAAAACCTTTTACATAAGGAATCAATTCTATTAGAAAGATTCTAATGTACACAAATTTAATGTTTGATAGGAAAAAGTAAATACTATATGTTCATAACTATTATTTTCAAATAAAAATATGTAAAATGATACTAAAGACTATTCATATGAAACAACGTAAACTTCTTCGTTGCTTTCCTGAACTCCATTACTTTCAAGACTTTAGGCACATCATTAGCCTATCAAGTTTTTGTTTTTTACAAAAATCATTTCTAGATCTAGACCATATAAAATCATCCATAATAAAAAAAATTATACGCTAGTTTGATAACACAAACTCATGAAAGAAGAATACGAGAAGAGGCCAAAATATGCATTGCCATTTCAATACACTTCTACCATTCTTAAATAAAACCTCATATTCTAATGTCATAGCTCCTTCATGACAGGTTTGCATAATTTTCACTTCGCTGCAAATATACAATTCTCCTTATCTTCAAAATATGCATTGGGCCAAAGATACAGAAACCCGATTGATATTTATAAACCCATCATTACATAATTTCAAACCCTAGCTAGACAAACCCTACGTATATATTCACGTAGCATCATCTGTTAATACCAACTCATGACGACACTACTGCTGAGTTTGATTTAAGTACTGGTAATATGCTTTTTAACTACTTCTTTAGAACATGTTGAGTTTGCTACACAACTATAAATAAAGATAATATACACAACATACAATAATATTTTATTTCATAAGAACACAAATGATATATACAAAAATAAGAAGACAACATTTGTTTGATAGAAACACAAATTGTATATACAACTATAGCAAGAATTATTCCACTCTTTTTCTTTAAATTCAGATGTATTTCATTTGTTTCTTAGGTGCCACGCAAATGATTTTCGATGGATTCATGGATTATGTAAAATGTAGCAGCAAAATGATTAAATCAAATTAATTTTTATAATTTTAGTAAATAATAATAATCGTAGTGTAATAAAGGTAATAATAAAAGGATTTTTATTTTTATTTTTTTTTATTGATTTTTCATTATTTTTAGACTAAAATACATGAAAAATGAATAATATAATAATTAATTTATAAAAATTAATAAAAAATTTGAAAATTAAATATAAACATTAAAAAGAAGAAGTTTAAATTTTAAAATAATTTAAGTGATGGTAAAAACATAACAAAAAGAAAAACTCTAAAAATAGTGAATATTCAATGTGTGAAAATGTTTCTTCTATTTATATCAAGTTTAGGTTAAAACATTTAGTTATAACATTAAAAGCTGAATCAACATTAAAATAGAATAAATATTTAATGTAAATGGATTCTAACCTAATATATTTTTTTGATTTTATTCAATGAATCAAAATATTTGAGTTTTATGGTTTTTAAATAAAACAAAATTGTCAAAAATGAAATAAAGGATAAAAATAAAAATTAATTAATAAAAATAAAATAACCCTTTTGACTTTTTATTTTTTTATCCTTAACTTTTATCAAACCATCATATATATTCTCGTAAATTGGTAGCTTCAACTCTTAATACAACCTCATGAATTTGATTTAAATTCTACAGGGCTTATGCTTTACCTTCCTCAAATATATTCCCGTAGGTATGTGAATCAACGATGTTACCCTAGGTTTGATTTAAATACTGGTATGTATTTGCACTATTTCTTTAGATCTAATTCCCTATCAATTAAATTTCACTTAATTTCATTCATATGTGGTATTCTATAATCTCTTCTAAATTTTGTTCTAAATTATGGAGCTTCATTCTAACAGTTGAAGATGAAGTTTATTCATTCAGCGGAAATCTCTACGCTGCAATTTGATTGGTCTCTTGTCAAAGTTTATATTTCTTTTCCTCGACCGTGATTTCCTTGATTAATTGAGGTGAGTCATAGTTTTTATATTTGATAATTATTCTTGTATTTGTAAAGAATTTGAAGTTTGTTTTATGGATTTTTTTTGTGTTTGACGGATTTGTGATAAGATTAAAATATATGCTTGCTAGGTATGTTTGGTCTCTTAATTATGTAGTTTGCAAGATTTGATGGAATATATTTTGATGGATTCTTGCAGTTTTGATAGATTTAAGCTTATTAAAGTTACTGAATTATAGGATAATTTTTTCTTTTGTTGTGCTTGATGATATTCTGTATGGAATTGTGATAACGACAAAATATATGCTTGTTAGGTACGTTTGGTCTCTTCATTATGTAGTTAGCAAGATTTCTATATATATTTTGTTGGATTCTTGCAATTTTTATAGATTTTAGCTTTGTAAAGCTACTGGATTATAGGGTAATTATGTATTTGGTGTTCATTTATTTTTATAGGGTAATTGTGTAATTGTGTATTTGTTTATTAGTGAAGGCTGACAACTATTTCAGTGATATTAATCCTTTGTGCCGTTATATCACTTTACTAATGAATTTATTATTTATGTGCAGTCTATATTCAAAATGGTAATGGATGCATATGTAAGTGTTGCACCTTCATGTTGGTAATGGATGCATATGCAAGTGTTGGTCCTTCATGTCATTCTATCACATTGCAAATGGATTCATGTGTGTTTATTTTTGAAATGGTAATTGATGTATATGTAGACAAGAGGAAGACAAGAAAAATCTTTGCTGCAAAATCATTGTAATTGTAAATGTTATTTTATAATATTAGGCTAGTGAAAGTTTTATTGTCATTGAGCTAGCTTCTCGAGCATCTTCCTCCTGAAGACATTGAAAGACAAAATATCAACTCGAATGAAAGCACTATTGAGGATGGTACTAATACAAACATTCAAAATTCTGAAACAAACTCAGATTTTGTAAACAATTTCAATTAATGATTTCATCCAATAAATCTGAAGCAAATGATGAATGTATTTTCAAATAGGAAGTAAATAAGGGTAGAGTGAAATAAATGAAAAACATTCTTGTATTATGTTTGAGATTCCAAATTCTCAAATTATGTAAAAAAGTCCAATTAATGGACCTGAACCATTGCATGTGAGTCAAATGATGAACGGGTAGAATGAAATAAATGAATAAAAAATTTCTTATTTAATGTTAAGAATGTTTTTTCTCCCCATATTTACTTGCATTTTTTGTGCTATTTCATTTTTTTTACATGTGTTATGTTAGAAAACTTTATAGATCTCGTGCTTGTGGTAATTTTGTTGTTCTGTTAGTTTTATAACAAGATAGGTGTTTAATGAGACATTGTGACTTCTGAAAAGTTACTTTTTACCCCTTCAAACAAAAACTTTTATGTATGTAAGGAACGAACACAAAAACCTTTTACATAAGGAATCAATTCTATTAGAAAGATTCTAATGTACACAAATTTAATGTTTGATAGGAAAAAGTAAATACTATATGTTCATAACTATTATTTTCAAATAAAAATATGTAAAATGATACTAAAGACTATTCATATGAAACAACGTAAACTTCTTCGTTGCTTTCCTGAACTCCATTACTTTCAAGACTTTAGGCACATCATTAGCCTATCAAGTTTTTGTTTTTTACAAAAATCATTTCTAGATCTAGACCATATAAAATCATCCATAATAAAAAAAATTATACGCTAGTTTGATAACACAAACTCATGAAAGAAGAATACGAGAAGAGGCCAAAATATGCATTGCCATTTCAATACACTTCTACCATTCTTAAATAAAACCTCATATTCTAATGTCATAGCTCCTTCATGACAGGTTTGCATAATTTTCACTTCGCTGCAAATATACAATTCTCCTTATCTTCAAAATATGCATTGGGCCAAAGATACAGAAACCCGATTGATATTTATAAACCCATCATTACATAATTTCAAACCCTAGCTAGACAAACCCTACGTATATATTCACGTAGCATCATCTGTTAATACCAACTCATGACGACACTACTGCTGAGTTTGATTTAAGTACTGGTAATATGCTTTTTAACTACTTCTTTAGAACATGTTGAGTTTGCTACACAACTATAAATAAAGATAATATACACAACATACAATAATATTTTATTTCATAAGAACACAAATGATATATACAAAAATAAGAAGACAACATTTGTTTGATAGAAACACAAATTGTATATACAACTATAGCAAGAATTATTCCACTCTTTTTCTTTAAATTCAGATGTATTTCATTTGTTTCTTAGGTGCCACGCAAATGATTTTCGATGGATTCATGGATTATGTAAAATGTAGCAGCAAAATGATTAAATCAAATTAATTTTTATAATTTTAGTAAATAATAATAATCGTAGTGTAATAAAGGTAATAATAAAAGGATTTTTATTTTTATTTTTTTTATATTGATTTTTCATTATTTTTAGACTAAAATACATGAAAAATGAATAATATAATAATTAATTTATAAAAATTAATAAAAAATTTGAAAATTAAATATAAACATTAAAAAGAAGAAGTTTAAATTTTAAAATAATTTAAGTGATGGTAAAAACATAACAAAAAGAAAAACTCTAAAAATAGTGAATATTCAATGTGTGAAAATGTTTCTTCTATTTATATCAAGTTTAGGTTAAAACATTTAGTTATAACATTAAAAGCTGAATCAACATTAAAATAGAATAAATATTTAATGTAAATGGATTCTAACCTAATATATTTTTTTGATTTTATTCAATGAATCAAAATATTTGAGTTTTATGGTTTTTAAATAAAACAAAATTGTCAAAAATGAAATAAAGGATAAAAATAAAAATTAATTAATAAAAATAAAAATAACCCTTTTGACTTTTTATTTTTTTATCCTTAACTTTTATCAAACCATCATATATATTCTCGTAAATTGGTAGCTTCAACTCTTAATACAACCTCATGAATTTGATTTAAATTCTACAGGGCTTATGCTTTACCTTCCTCAAATATATTCCCGTAGGTATGTGAATCAACGATGTTACCCTAGGTTTGATTTAAATACTGGTATGTATTTGCACTATTTCTTTAGATCTAATTCCCTATCAATTAAATTTCACTTAATTTCATTCATATGTGGTATTCTATAATCTCTTCTAAATTTTGTTCTAAATTATGGAGCTTCATTCTAACAGTTGAAGATGAAGTTTATTCATTCAGCGGAAATCTCTACGCTGCAATTTGATTGGTCTCTTGTCAAAGTTTATATTTCTTTTCCTCGACCGTGATTTCCTTGATTAATTGAGGTGAGTCATAGTTTTTATATTTGATAATTATTCTTGTATTTGTAAAGAATTTGAAGTTTGTTTTATGGATTTTTTTTGTGTTTGACGGATTTGTGATAAGATTAAAATATATGCTTGCTAGGTATGTTTGGTCTCTTAATTATGTAGTTTGCAAGATTTGATGGAATATATTTTGATGGATTCTTGCAGTTTTGATAGATTTAAGCTTATTAAAGTTACTGAATTATAGGATAATTTTTTCTTTTGTTGTGCTTGATGATATTCTGTATGGAATTGTGATAACGACAAAATATATGCTTGTTAGGTACGTTTGGTCTCTTCATTATGTAGTTAGCAAGATTTCTATATATATTTTGTTGGATTCTTGCAATTTTTATAGATTTTAGCTTTGTAAAGCTACTGGATTATAGGGTAATTCTGTATTTGGTGTTCATTTATTTTTATAGGGTAATTGTGTAATTGTGTATTTGTTTATTAGTGAAGGCTGACAACTATTTCAGTGATATTAATCCTTTGTGCCGTTATATCACTTTACTAATGAATTTATTATTTATGTGCAGTCTATATTCAAAATGGTAATGGATGCATATGTAAGTGTTGCACCTTCATGTTGGTAATGGATGCATATGCAAGTGTTGGTCCTTCATGTCATTCTATCACATTGCAAATGGATTCATGTGTGTTTATTTTTGAAATGGTAATTGATGTATATGTAGACAAGAGGAAGACAAGAAAAATCTTTGCTGCAAAATCATTGTAATTGTAAATGTTATTTTATAATATTAGGCTAGTGAAAGTTTTATTGTCATTGAGCTAGCTTCTCGAGCATCTTCCTCCTGAAGACATTGAAAGACAAAATATCAACTCGAATGAAAGCACTATTGAGGATGGTACTAATACAAACATTCAAAATTCTGAAACAAACTCAGATTTTGTAAACAATTTCAATTAATGATTTCATCCAATAAATCTGAAGCAAATGATGAATGTATTTTCAAATAGGAAGTAAATAAGGGTAGAGTGAAATAAATGAAAAACATTCTTGTATTATGTTTGAGATTCCAAATTCTCAAATTATGTAAAAAAGTCCAATTAATGGACCTGAACCATTGCATGTGAGTCAAATGATGAACGGGTAGAATGAAATAAATGAATAAAAAATTTCTTATTTAATGTTAAGAATGTTTTTTCTCCCCATATTTACTTGCATTTTTTGTGCTATTTCATTTTTTTTACATGTGTTATGTTAGAAAACTTTATAGATCTCGTGCTTGTGGTAATTTTGTTGTTCTGTTAGTTTTATAACAAGATAGGTGTTTAATGAGACATTGTGACTTCTGAAAAGTTACTTTTTACCCCTTCAAACAAAAACTTTTATGTATGTAAGGAACGAACACAAAAACCTTTTACATAAGGAATCAATTCTATTAGAAAGATTCTAATGTACACAAATTTAATGTTTGATAGGAAAAAGTAAATACTATATGTTCATAACTATTATTTTCAAATAAAAATATGTAAAATGATACTAAAGACTATTCATATGAAACAACGTAAACTTCTTCGTTGCTTTCCTGAACTCCATTACTTTCAAGACTTTAGGCACATCATTAGCCTATCAAGTTTTTGTTTTTTACAAAAATCATTTCTAGATCTAGACCATATAAAATCATCCATAATAAAAAAAATTATACGCTAGTTTGATAACACAAACTCATGAAAGAAGAATACGAGAAGAGGCCAAAATATGCATTGCCATTTCAATACACTTCTACCATTCTTAAATAAAACCTCATATTCTAATGTCATAGCTCCTTCATGACAGGTTTGCATAATTTTCACTTCGCTGCAAATATACAATTCTCCTTATCTTCAAAATATGCATTGGGCCAAAGATACAGAAACCCGATTGATATTTATAAACCCATCATTACATAATTTCAAACCCTAGCTAGACAAACCCTACGTATATATTCACGTAGCATCATCTGTTAATACCAACTCATGACGACACTACTGCTGAGTTTGATTTAAGTACTGGTAATATGCTTTTTAACTACTTCTTTAGAACATGTTGAGTTTGCTACACAACTATAAATAAAGATAATATACACAACATACAATAATATTTTATTTCATAAGAACACAAATGATATATACAAAAATAAGAAGACAACATTTGTTTGATAGAAACACAAATTGTATATACAACTATAGCAAGAATTATTCCACTCTTTTTCTTTAAATTCAGATGTATTTCATTTGTTTCTTAGGTGCCACGCAAATGATTTTCGATGGATTCATGGATTATGTAAAATGTAGCAGCAAAATGATTAAATCAAATTAATTTTTATAATTTTAGTAAATAATAATAATCGTAGTGTAATAAAGGTAATAATAAAAGGATTTTTATTTTTATTTTTTTTATATTGATTTTTCATTATTTTTAGACTAAAATACATGAAAAATGAATAATATAATAATTAATTTATAAAAATTAATAAAAAATTTGAAAATTAAATATAAACATTAAAAAGAAGAAGTTTAAATTTTAAAATAATTTAAGTGATGGTAAAAACATAACAAAAAGAAAAACTCTAAAAATAGTGAATATTCAATGTGTGAAAATGTTTCTTCTATTTATATCAAGTTTAGGTTAAAACATTTAGTTATAACATTAAAAGCTGAATCAACATTAAAATAGAATAAATATTTAATGTAAATGGATTCTAACCTAATATATTTTTTTGATTTTATTCAATGAATCAAAATATTTGAGTTTTATGGTTTTTAAATAAAACAAAATTGTCAAAAATGAAATAAAGGATAAAAATAAAAATTAATTAATAAAAATAAAAATAACCCTTTTGACTTTTTATTTTTTTATCCTTAACTTTTATCAAACCATCATATATATTCTCGTAAATTGGTAGCTTCAACTCTTAATACAACCTCATGAATTTGATTTAAATTCTACAGGGCTTATGCTTTACCTTCCTCAAATATATTCCCGTAGGTATGTGAATCAACGATGTTACCCTAGGTTTGATTTAAATACTGGTATGTATTTGCACTATTTCTTTAGATCTAATTCCCTATCAATTAAATTTCACTTAATTTCATTCATATGTGGTATTCTATAATCTCTTCTAAATTTTGTTCTAAATTATGGAGCTTCATTCTAACAGTTGAAGATGAAGTTTATTCATTCAGCGGAAATCTCTACGCTGCAATTTGATTGGTCTCTTGTCAAAGTTTATATTTCTTTTCCTCGACCGTGATTTCCTTGATTAATTGAGGTGAGTCATAGTTTTTATATTTGATAATTATTCTTGTATTTGTAAAGAATTTGAAGTTTGTTTTATGGATTT
This sequence comes from Lathyrus oleraceus, assembly GCF_024323335.1. Lineage (NCBI taxonomy): Eukaryota > Viridiplantae > Streptophyta > Magnoliopsida > Fabales > Fabaceae > Lathyrus > Lathyrus oleraceus. The sequence goes on along the minus strand of NC_066585.1, from coordinate 37,632,187 downwards.
TTTTTGTGTTTGACGGATTTGTGATAAGATTAAAATATATGCTTGCTAGGTATGTTTGGTCTCTTAATTATGTAGTTTGCAAGATTTGATGGAATATATTTTGATGGATTCTTGCAGTTTTGATAGATTTAAGCTTATTAAAGTTACTGAATTATAGGATAATTTTTTCTTTTGTTGTGCTTGATGATATTCTGTATGGAATTGTGATAACGACAAAATATATGCTTGTTAGGTACGTTTGGTCTCTTCATTATGTAGTTAGCAAGATTTCTATATATATTTTGTTGGATTCTTGCAATTTTTATAGATTTTAGCTTTGTAAAGCTACTGGATTATAGGGTAATTCTGTATTTGGTGTTCATTTATTTTTATAGGGTAATTGTGTAATTGTGTATTTGTTTATTAGTGAAGGCTGACAACTATTTCAGTGATATTAATCCTTTGTGCCGTTATATCACTTTACTAATGAATTTATTATTTATGTGCAGTCTATATTCAAAATGGTAATGGATGCATATGTAAGTGTTGCACCTTCATGTTGGTAATGGATGCATATGCAAGTGTTGGTCCTTCATGTCATTCTATCACATTGCAAATGGATTCATGTGTGTTTATTTTTGAAATGGTAATTGATGTATATGTAGACAAGAGGAAGACAAGAAAAATCTTTGCTGCAAAATCATTGTAATTGTAAATGTTATTTTATAATATTAGGCTAGTGAAAGTTTTATTGTCATTGAGCTAGCTTCTCGAGCATCTTCCTCCTGAAGACATTGAAAGACAAAATATCAACTCGAATGAAAGCACTATTGAGGATGGTACTAATACAAACATTCAAAATTCTGAAACAAACTCAGATTTTGTAAACAATTTCAATTAATGATTTCATCCAATAAATCTGAAGCAAATGATGAATGTATTTTCAAATAGGAAGTAAATAAGGGTAGAGTGAAATAAATGAAAAACATTCTTGTATTATGTTTGAGATTCCAAATTCTCAAATTATGTAAAAAAGTCCAATTAATGGACCTGAACCATTGCATGTGAGTCAAATGATGAACGGGTAGAATGAAATAAATGAATAAATTTCTTATTTAATGTTAAGAATGTTTTTTCTCCCCATATTTACTTGCATTTTTTGTGCTATTTCATTTTTTTTACATGTGTTATGTTAGAAAACTTTATAGATCTCGTGCTTGTGGTAATTTTGTTGTTCTGTTAGTTTTATAACAAGGTAGGTGTTTAATGAGACATTGTGACTTCTGAAAAGTTACTTTTTACCCCTTCAAACAAAAACTTTTATGTATGTAAGGAACGAACACAAAAACCTTTTACATAAGGAATCAATTCTATTAGAAAGATTCTAATGTACACAAATTTAATGTTTGATAGGAAAAAGTAAATACTATATGTTCATAACTATTATTTTCAAATAAAAATATGTAAAATGATACTAAAGACTATTCATATGACACAATGTAAACTTCTTCATTGCTTTCCCGAACTCCATTACTTTCAAGACTTTAGGCACATCATTAGCCTATCAAGTTTTTGTTTTTTACAAAAATCATTTACAGATCTAGACCATATAAAATCGTCCATAATAAAGAAAATTATACGCTAGTTTGATAACACAAACTCATGAAAGAAGAATACGAGAAGAGGCCAAAATATGCATTGCCATTTCAATACACTTCTACCATTCTTAAATAAAACCTCATATTCTAATGTCATAGCTCCTTCATGACAGGTTTGCATAATTTTCACTTCGCTGCAAATATACAATTCTCCTTATCTTCAAAATATGCATTGGGCCAAAGATACAGAAACCCGGTTGATATTTATAAACCCATCATTACATAATTTCAAACCCTAGCTAGACAAACCCTACGTATATATTCACGTAGCATCATCTGTTAATACCAACTCATGACGACACTACTGCTGAGTTTGATTTAAGTACTGGTAATATGCTTTTTAACTACTTCTTTAGAACATGTTGAGTTTGCTACACAACTATAAATAAAGATGATATACACAACATACAATAATATTTTATTTCATAAGAACACAAATGATATATACAAAAATAAGAAAACAACATTTGTTTGATAGAAACACAAATTGTATATACAACTATAGGAAGAATTATTCCACTCTTTTTCTTTAAATTCAGATGTATTTCATTTGTTTCTTAGGTGCCAAGCAAATGAATTTCGATGGATTTATGGCTTATGTAAAATGTAACAGCAAAATGATTAAATGATTTTTTTTTCAGAATTTTATTGAATAATAATAATAGTAGTGTAGTAAAGGTAATAATAAAAGGATTTTTATTTTTATTTTTTTTATATTGATTTTTTCTTTATTTTTAGACTCAAATACACGAAAAATGAAAAATATAAAAATAATTTTAAAATTTTATAAAAATATTCGAAAATTAAAATTAAAAATTAAAAAGGTAGAATTTTTAATTTTAAAATAATTTAAGTGAAAGTAAAAGCATAAAAAGAAAAAAGAAAAACTCTAAAAATAGGGAAAATTCAGTATGTGAAAATGTTCTATTTATATCAAGTTTAGGTTAAAACATTTAATCATAATATTAAAAGTTGAATCAACAATAAAATAAAGTTAATAATTAATGTAAATGGATTCTAACCTAATATATTTTTGATTTTATTCAATGAATCTAAATATTTGACTTTTAGGGTTTTTAATTAAAACAAAATTGTCAAAAATGAAATAAAGCATAAAAATAAAATATTGTCTTTTTCATTTTGTGTATATCATCTTTATTCTTATCACATAAATGTTGTCTTTCTTTTGCTGTACATAACATGAACTCAAAATGCGAACTTAAAATACATGTGAATTAAAAAAACATTGAAATAATTCTTCCTACAGTTGTATATATAAATATAATATGTGTCTGTCAAACAAATGTTGTTTTCCTATTGTTGTAGATATCAATTGTGTTCTTATAAAAAAAATGATTGTCTTCTTTATGTTGTGTATATAGTTGTGCAGGAAATATTTAGGAAGTAAATCTCTAGCAAATCTCCAACAAATGACATCATTGGTAAATACTTCAGAAGTAAATCTCTTGAAAACTTTGCATGTTATACCCCAACAAATAAGATCATCAGTAACATAATCATCTACCATCTCATAAGTGTGTGTCAAAAATACCGCTGTCGGTGATAGTTGTTACGACATTATGCTTCTGGATCTACCCTTCAAACTCACAAACTCTTATTGTAATTTTTTGTCAAATAAAAAACAAAATGTAAGTATATTCGTAAACACAAAAAAAATCATAGAAAAAAAGGTTTCTTGTTAATGGATTGATCAATATCCATGAATCCAACTATAAGACATTAAGTTTCATAAGCTCAAATCTATCAAAATTGCAAGAATCCAACAAAATATATTCAATCAAATCTTGAAAACTACATAATGAAGAGACCAAACATATCTAGCAAGCGTATATTTTATTATCTCATCAAACAGAACTAATGAAACAACTAAGAAACACTTCACAACCACAAATTCACATAACACAAATTTCAAAATCTTATTAAAAACAAGAATCGTTGCTGAAAAATACAACTCTGACATGCGATCAATCATTTTGAAAATACAAACTATGACTCACCTTTTAATCAAGGAAATCACGATTGAAGAATAAAAAACTAGACCAATCAAATTGCATTGTAGAGATTTTTGCTGAATTAATAAACTTCATCTTCAACGGTTAGGATGAAGCTGCATAATTTATAACAAGATTAAGTGAAATTTAGTAGATGTGGAATCATATCTAAAGAAATAGTGCAAATGAAATACGAGTATTTAAATCAAACTCACGGTAGTTGCCATTGATTCAGGTTGAGTTGATATTAGCAATAGCGCCGTTGAATATTAGCATCAGTAGCGTCGTTGAATTTATAGTTAGGGTTTGAAACTATGTAATGGATTATTGTATCTATTTGGCCCAATAACAAAAATATTAATTAATGCATCTTAATATCAAATAATTTTATAATGAAGATAAAAAAAATCTTTACAAATTGTTTATGGTAATCTACACATTTTTATTCGTACTACCATTATATATTTTCAAACCCCTCTTTATCATTTAAATATTTATTCTCTATTTATTTATTTTAATGTTAAATATATATATATATAGTGTTGTAGACCCAATGTAGAAGAATGGAATGCTGAATTAAGGAAAGGAAACTATCTAGAAGAAGGGAGCACAGAAATAGGAAAGAATTATATAAAAAGAAATCATGTGCTCATGAATTGTTAGGTCTACTATGAAAGTGACAAGTCAAGCATTTTAAGGTGGTGAGGATAACGTTGAATATCCTAAGAGTTTATTCAGCTCACACTTTTAAAGAATGTATATATATTTTAAAGTTTATTGAGGATAATTTTACGCACGCGGTAACCTTCTCCGAAAAAAGAAAAAGAAGCAAAAAAATTCATAAAATCATCATTTAATTTTAGAGAAAATTGCAAACCCTTCCAATTGTAATTTTTAAACTATAAAATTAAAAACTCTCTCGATTACAATTTTTGAATGGAAAAATTAAAAGCTATCTCAATTACAATTTTTAACAGAAAAATTGTAAATCATCTATGGATTACAATTTTTGGACGAAAAAATTGCAAACCCTCTCAATAAACTATTTTTGAATGGAAAAATAGGAAACCCTCGAAACAAAATATTTTTTAACGGAAAAATAGAAAACCCACTCTAAACACATAACGACACAAATCTCTAATACATCCAAATGATTGTATTTTCTTCCTAATACCTGTATGTAGCGGTAAATTCATGACCATTAAGCTATGGATAAACTTAACGTCAACTAAACCAGAGTCACCATCCCACTTTCATTGTTTCCAAAGGAAAAGGGAAAAGTACGAACAAAATTCCAAGATAAGAAGTTTTCAAATCAAAACTAATAAAATGCCAGAGATTACATGTAAGAGGGTTACACAGAGGGAAGGTGTTAGCACCCAAAGTATCCTAGGCACTCCTAGGGAGCCCTTTCTTATCTGTGTATGTGTTTCGACATAAAAGATATTTGCAATAAATAGAATGTGGAGATGAGAAAAGAATGTAATAATTATATTTTTGTGTTTGACAAGACCTTCAGACTTGTGCCTACGTACCAACATAAAATGAGGGATCAAAACCTCATAGTTCGTGGTATAAATTTCAAAGTGAGTTAAATGCTTTTAACAAAAATTTAAGTTTAGGAAAGGAACCAAAGGCCTAAAAGAGTTTGAATGAGTGTTAGTTCTTTTTGTATTTTGAAATTGTAAGTCAATATGGTTAGATTCATTTACAAGTTTGGTATAAGAAAAGAGTTTAAAAATGCAATGGCATAAGGCCAAAGTTTCTAATTTGCAATAAAGTCTAAGTTTAGAAATCACGAGCAAAAAATATTTTTAAAAAGGGGGGAGAGATTTAAAATTTAAGAAGTGGGAGGAGATGAAGAGACTAATCCTAAGCAAGAATTTAAAAGTTAAGAGTTGAAAAGATCTTACCAATGGAATACAATCCAATAGACAAGAATGTCATATAGAAACCCAATTTTCCTTTGGACTTTGAAATCAAGCAATATCAATACACAAATAGCAAGATGAAGAGTAAAGGCATCAAATAAAGATAGCCACATCCAAGCTAGAAACTCCATAGTCTTCTTCTTAAGCTCCCATGTATCAGATGACATACTTCTTGAATGACTCAGAATAAGGCATTAGACACAGGTTTAAAGTAACATTTGCATCATGTAACAGATGAACTCAAAAAGGGATCTCAATACTTGCATCAGTTGAAAGTTCAATTCACAATGGCTTGGCTTCAGAAAATTTGGCATTGACCAAGTCCTTTTGCATAGGGAATGTTGCCTAATTCTAAGTCCAAAGTCTCATATCAAATCCAACAGTCGACACAAACATTTGTTTAAGGGTTTTATGTTGTTATTATGTACATTAAGGTCCTAAGGCCACAAACACAAATAAAATACACAGACAAGTATATACAATCACAATATATTCATAATGTATGGCTCAATTGAGCAAAGTGAAAATGACATTAAAAATAAAAAAGTTAAATGATAATGAATAATGATAAAATGGTAAAATGGCTTGAATTTAAAGTACATAATGTAAATGACTTGAATTTAAAAGTTAGTCCAAATGTTAGTTTATTAGATATTAGTTTTGCTTTTGGTTTTCAATTGTTTAAGTTAATCTTTGGAGAACATTCAACCCTCTATTCACAAGCATGGATCCTTGAACCAAAACATCTTCCAAAGGAAGGAAAAACGGCAAAGTTTCCACACAATACCATGAAAGGGGGGAGACTTACAATCTCACTTACTAGAATGCTATGCTTTTGGGTCAAAATTTAGCGAAATGTTAAGCAATCGTAATTGGACTTATGTAGAAGTCACAACTATCTGAGGTCGGGTAATAGAAATTTTAGTGTTAATGCATGTTAGAGATATGGTATAATGAACCATACTCCTAAAACATACCACACTTAAAAAGAAAATGGAAAAGGGTGGACCTAATCTCATCCATACTGGTATTGGTTTATGAACCAATTAGCCTTAGGACATAGAGATATCATAGGTCAATGGAATAAATGGATATAAAGGGATTGAAGATGAAGAGGGAGGGGGGATGAGACAAACACAAATTGGTCATGGGAGGACTTTTATCAAATTAAAATCATTCATTCATTTTGAGATATGAAATATACATTTCATCAATCCCCTAAATCCAATGGTTTTAATCCAACAAAAGTCAAATCAACCTTGACCAAGGCACAAACACAATAGTCAAACTTAACAAGTCAATAAAAATAGCTCAACACAATTTATTCACAATAAAACAAATTAAAAATCAAATTAAAATGCATTAAATTATAATATGTTTGATCAAAAACCTAAAATCTCTTCAAAACACCAAATAAACGGCCAAGAGATTTTTGACATAGATCAAACAAGATTAAAGGACCTTGGAGAAAAAATTCCATTATTTTTGGAGATTTAAAAGTATTATTTTTGGAGATTTGTCATGGGTCAAACAAGAGATTTGTCATAGGTCAGACAAGGTTAAAGGATCTATGCTCCACAATCTCAAAATCCAAATCAGACATGTCTTGATAGGACCAAGCAAACACATCTGAATACTCTCGAAGAAGATCAATCAACCCCTTCTTAACCTCTGGACACAGTCGAGACCCAATCTTGACTTCCTTCACATCATCCTCGGAACCCAAGTTGCCTAATTCAATCTGCTCTTCGAACGGCTGAATGGCTTTTTCCTCGTGCTCAAGTAGACGAAATAATTCATCAGACACTTCTTCATCACCTTCTTCCTCAGCCTCAAACACAGGGAATTCATAGTTCGGAGAAGGAGTAGGATCATTGTATTCAATGGGTTTAAAAGTATTACAAAAATCATTTACAAATCTAGACCATATAAAATCATCCATAATAAAAAAAAATTATGCTAGTTTGATAAAATAAAATGATGAAAGAAGAATAGGAGAAGAAGACAAAATATGCATTGCCATTTCATTACACTTCTACCATTCTTAAATAAAACCGCATATTCTATTGTCATAGCTCCTTCATGACAGGTTTGCTTAATTTTCACTTCGCTGCAAATATACAATTCTCCTTATCTTCAAAATATGCATTGGGCCAAAGATACAGAAACCCGTTGATATTTATAAACCCATCATTACATAATTTCAAACCCTAGCTAGACAAACCCTGTGTATATATTCACGTAGCATCATCTGTTAATACCAACTCATGACGACACTACTGCTGAGTTTGATTTAAGTACTGCTAATATGCTTTTTAACTACTTATTTAGAACTTGTTGAGTTTGCTACACAACTATAAATAAATATGATATACACAACATACAATAATATTTTATTTAATAGGAACACAAATGATATATGCAAAAATAAGAAGACAACATTTGTTTGATAGAAACACAAATTGTATATACAACTATAGCAAGAATTATTCCACTCTTTTTCTTTAACTTCAAATGTATTTCATTTGTTTCTTAGGTGCCAAGCAAATGAATTTCGATGGATTCATGGCTTATGTAAAATGTAAAAGCAAAATGATTAAATGATTTTTTTTCAGAATTTTATTGAATAATAGTAACAGTAGTGTAGTAAAGGTAATAATAAAAGGATTTTGATTTTTTTTATATTGATTTTCCTTTATGTTTAGACTAAAATACATGAAAAATGAATACTATAATAATTATTTTTAAATTTTATAAAAATATTCGAAAATTAAAATTAAAATTAAAAAAGTAGAATTTTTAATTTTAAAATAATTTAAGTGAAGGTAAAAACATAAAAAGAAAAAGTTAAAAACTCTAAAAATAGGGAAAATTCAGTATGTGAAAATGTTTTATTTATATCAAGTTTAGGTCAAAATATTTAATTATCACATTAAAAGTTAAATCAACAATAAAATAAAATTAATAATTAATGTAAATGGATTCTAACCTAATATATTTTTTTTGATTTTATGCAATGAATCAAAATATTTGAGTTTTATGGTTTTTTATTAAAATAAATTTGTCAAAAATGAAATAAATCATAAAAAAAAAATTAATAAAAATTAAAATTAGCCCTTTTGAATTTTGGATTTTTCTATAATAATCACAATATTTTTTATTTTTTTTTATAGATTTTGAATATAAAGTGAAAAAACAATGGATTTGTTTTATTTATTTCTTAGGTGTCAAGCAAATGAATTTGTATGGATTAATGGCTTATGTAAAATGTAACAACAAAATGATTAAGTGAAATTAATTTTTATAATTTTAGTAAATAATAATAATCGTAGTGTAATAAAGTTAATAATAAAAGGATTTTTATTTTTTACTTTTTTTATATTGATTTTTCTTTATTTCTAGACTAAAATACATGAAAAATGAATAATATGATAATTATTTAAAAAGTTTAAAAAAATATTGGAAATTAAATATAAATATTAAAAAAGTGGAAGTTATAATTTTAAAATAATTTACGTGAAGGTAAAAACATAACAAAAAGAAAAACTCTAAAAATAGGAAAAAAATCAATATGTGAAAATGTTTCTTCTATTTATATCAAGTTTAGGTTAAAACATTTAATCATAACATTAAAAGTTGAATCAACAATAAAATAAAATAAATAATTAATGTAAATGGATTCTAACCTAATATATATTTTTGATTTTATTCAATGAATCTAAATATTTGACTTTTAGGGTTTTTAATTAGAAGAAAATTGTCAAAAATGAAATAAAGCATAAATATAAAATATTGTCTTTTTTTTCGTGTATATCATCTTTATTCCTATCACACAAATGTTGTCTTTCTTTTGCTGTACATAACATGAACTCAAAATGCGAACTTAAAATACATGTGAATTAAAAAAACATTGAAATAATTCTTCCTACAGTTGTATAAATAAATATAATATGTTTCTATCAAACAAATGTTGTTTTCCTATTGTTGTAGATATCATCTGTGTTCTTATCAAAAAAAATGACTCCCTTCTTCATGTTGTGTATATAGTTGTGCTTGAAATATTTAGGATGTAAATCTCTAGCAAATCTCCAACAAATGACATCATTGGTAAATACTTCGGAAGTAAATCTCTTGAAAACCTTGCATGTTATACCCCAACAAATAAGATCATCGGTAACAAAATCATCTACCATCTCATAAGTGTGTGTCAAAAATACCGCTGTCGATGATAGTTGTTACGACATTATCCTTCTGGATCTACCCTTCAAACTCACAAACTCTTACTGTAATTTTTTGTTAAATAAAAAACAAAATGTAAGTATATTCGTAAACAGAAAAAAAAATCATAGAAAAAAAGGTTTCTTGTTAATGGATTGATCAATATCCATGAATCCAACTATAAGACATTAAGTTTCATAAGCTCAAATCTATCAAAATTGCAAGAATCCAACAAAATATATTCAATCAAATCTTGTAAACTACATAATGAAGAGACCAAACATATCTAGCAAGCATATTTTTATTATCTCATCAAACAGAACTAATGAGACAACTAACAAACACTTCACAACAACAAATTCACATAACACAAATTTCAAAATCTTAATAAAAATAAGAATCGTCGCTGAAAAATATAACTCTGACATGCGATCAATCATTTTGAAAATACAAACTATGACTCACCTTTTAATCAAGGAAATCACGATTGAAGAATAAAAAACTAGACCAATCAAATTGCATTGTAGAGATTTTTGTTGAATTAATAAACTTCATCTTCAACGGTTAGGATGAAGCTGCATAATTTATAACAAGATTAAGTGAAATTTAGTAGATGTGGAATCATATCTAAAGAAATAGTGCAAATGAAATACGAGTATTTAAATCAAACTCACGGTAGTTGCCATTGATTCAGGTTGAGTTGATATTAGCAGTAGCGCCGTTGAATATTAGCATCAGTAGCGTCGTTGAATTTATAGTTAGGGTTTGAAACTATGTAATGGATTATTGTATCTATTTGGCCCAATATCAAAAATATTAATTAATGCATCTTAATATCAAATAATTTTATAATGAAGATAAAAAAAATCTTTACAAATTGTTTATGGTAATCTACACATTTTTATTCGTACTACCATTATATATTTTCAAACCCTCTTTATCATTTAAATATTTATTCTCTATTTATTTATTTTAATGTTATATATATATATATATATATATATATATATATATATATATATATATATATATATATATATATATATATATATATTAGTGTTGTAGACCCAATGTAGAAGAATGGAATGATGAATTAAGGAAAGGAAACTATCTAGAAGAAGGGAGCAAAGAAATAGGAAAAAGTTATATAAAAAGAATCATGTGCTCATGAATTGTTAGGTCTACTATGAAAGTGACAAGTCAAGCATTTTAAGGTGGTGAGGATAACATTGAATATCCTAAGAGTTTATTCAGCTCACACTTTTAAAGAATATATATATATATTTTTCTTTAAGTTTATTGAGGATAATTTTACGCACGCGGTAACCTTCTCTGAAAAAAGAAAAAAGAAGCAAAAAAAATCCTAAAATCATCATTTAATTTAGAGAAAATTGCAAACCCTTCCAATTGTAATTTTTAAACTATAAAATTAAAAACTCTCCCGATTACAATTTTTGAATGGAAAATTAAAAGCTATCTCAATTATAATTTTTGAACGGAAAAATTGTAAATTATCTATCGATTATAATTTTTGGACGGAAAAATTGCAAACCCTCTCAATAAACTATTTTTGAATGGAAAAATAGGAAACCCTCTAAATAAAATATTTTTTAACGGAAAAATAGAAAACCCTCTCTAAACACATAACGACACAAATCTCCAATACATCCAAATGACTGTATTTTCTTCCTAATACCCGTATGTAGCGGTAAATTCATGACCATTAAGCTATGGATAAACTTAACGTAAACTAAACCAGAGTCACCATCCCACTTTCATGGTTTCCAAAGGAAAAGGGAAAAGTACGAACAAAATTCCAAGATAAGAAGTTTTCAAATCAAAACTAATAAAATGCCAGAGATTACATGTAAGAGGGTTACACAGAGGGAAGGTGTTAGCACCCAAAGTATCCTAGGCACTCCTAGGGAGCCCTTTCTTATGTGTGTATGTGTTTCGGCATAAAAGATATTTGCAATAAATAGAATGTGGAGATGAGAAAAGAATTTATTAATTAGATTTTTGTGTTTGACAAGACCTTCGAACTTGTGCCTACGTACCATCATAAAATGAGGGACCAAAATCTCTTAGTTCGTGGTATAAATTTCAAAGTGAGTTAATTGCTTTTAACAAAAATTTAGGTTTAGGAAAGGAACCAAAGGCCTAAAAGAGTTTGAATGAGTGTTAGTTCTTTTTGTCTTTTGAAATTGTAAGTCAATATGGTTAGATTCATTTACAAGTTTGGTTTAAGAAAAGAGTTTTAAAATGCAATGGCATAAGGCCAAAGTTTCTAATTTGCAATAAAGTCTAAGTTTAGAAATCACGAGCCAAAATATTTTTAAAAAGGGGGAGAGATTTGAAATTTAAGAAGTGGAAGGAGATGAAGAGACTAATCCTAAGCAAGAATTTAAAAGTTAAGAGTTGAAAAGATCTGACCAATGGAATACAATCCAATAGACAAGAATGTCATATAGAAACCCAATTTTCCTTTGGACTTTGAAATCAAGCAATATCAATACAAAAATAGCAAGATGAAGAGTAAAGGCATCAAATAAAGATAGCCACATCCAAGCTAGCAACTCCATAGTCTTCTTCTTAAGCTCCCATGTATCAGATGACATACTTCTTGAATTACTCAGAATAAGTCATTAGACACAGGTTCAAAGTAACATTTGCATCATGTAGCAGATGAACTCAAAAGAGATCTCAATACTTGCATCAGATCAAAGTTCAATTCACATTGGCTTGGCTTCAGAAAATCTGGTATTGACCAAGTCCTTTTGCATAGGGAATGTTGCCTAATTCTAAGTCCAAAGTCTCAGATCCAATCCAACAGTCCACACAAACACTTTTTAAGGGTTTTTTGTTGTTATTATGTACATTAAGGTCCTAAGGCAACAAACACAAATAAAATACACAGACAAGTATATACAATCACAATATATTCACAATATATGGCTCAAGTGAGCAAAGTGAAAATGACATCAAAAATAAAAAGGTTAAATGATAATGAATAATGACAAAATGGTAAAATGGCTTGAATTTAAAGTACATAAGGTAAATGACTTGAATTTAAAAGTTAGTCCAAATGTTAGTTTATTAGATGTTAGTTTTGCTTTTGGTTTTCAATTGTTTAAGTTATTCTTTGGAGAACACTTAACCCTCTATTCACAAGCATGGATCCTTGAACCAAAACATTTTCCAAAGGAAGGAAAAAAGGCAAAGTTTCCATACAATACCATGAAAGGGGGGAGACTTACAATCTCACTTACTAGAATGCTATGCTTTTGGGTCAAAATTTAGCGATATGTTAAGCAATCGTAATTGGACTTATGTAGAAGTCACAACTATCTGAGGTCGGGTAATAGAAATTTTAGTGTTAATGCATGTTAGAGATATGGTATAATGTACCATACTCCTAAAACATACCACACTTAAAAAGAATATGGCAAAAGGGTGGACCTAATCTCATCCATACTGGTATTGATTCATGAACCAATTAGCCTTAGGACATAGAGATATCATAGGTCAATGGAATAAATGGAATATAAAGGGATTGAAGATGAAGAGGGAGGGGGATGAGACAAACACAAATTGGTCATGGGAGGACTTTTATCAAATTAAAATCATTCATTCATTTTGGGATATGAAATATACATTTCATCAATCCCTAAATCCAATGGTTTTAATCCAACAAAAGTCAAATCAACCTTGACCAAGGCCCAAACACAATAGTCAAACTTAACAGTCAATAAAATAGCTCAACACGATTTATTCACAATAAAACAAATTAAAAATAAAATTAAAATGCATTAAATTATATATGTTTGATCAAAAACCTAAAATCTCTTCAAAACACCAAATAAATGGCCAAGAGATTTTTGACATAGATCAAACAAGAGAAAGGACCTTGGAGAAAAAATTCCATTATTTTTGGAGATTTAAAAGTATTATTTTTGGAGATTTAAAGAATATTTTTGGGATTTAAAAGTATTATTTTTGGAGATTTAAAAGAATTATTTTTGGAGATTTAAAAGTTTTATTTTTGGATATTTGTCATGGGTCAACAAGAGATTTGTCATAGTCAAACAAGGTTAAAGGATCTATGCTCCACAATCTCAGAATCCAAACCGGCATGTCATGTCTTGATAGAACCAAGCAAACACATCTGAATACTCTCGAAGAAGATCAATCAACCCCTTCTTAACCTCTGGACAGTCGAGACCCAATCTTGACTTCCTTCACATCATCCTCGAACCCAAGTTGCCTAATTCAATCTGCTCTTCGAACGGCTAATGCTTTTTCCTCGTGCTCAAGTAGATGAAATTCATCAGACACTTCTTCATCACCTTCTTCCTCAGCCTCATCTACAGGGAATTCAAAGTTCAGAGAAGGAGTAGGATCATTGTATTCAATGGGTTTAAAAGTATTACAAAAAATCATTTACAATCTAGACCACATAAAATCATCCATAATAAAAAATTATACGCTAGTTTGATAACATAAACTCATGAAAGAAGAATACGAGAAGAGGCCAAACATGCATTGCCATTTCATTACACTTCTACCATTCTTAAATAAAACCTCATATTCTAATGTCATAGCTCCTTCATGACAGGTTTGCATAATTTTCACTTCGCTGCAAATATACAATTCTCCTTATCTTCAAAATATGCATTAAGCCAAAGATACAGAAACCCGATTGATATTTATAAACCCATCATTACATAATTTCAAACCCTAGCTAGACAAACCTGTGTTGCAGTTTTGTAGCGCATCATCTTTTAATACCAATTCATGACGACACTATGCTGAGTTTGATTTAAGTACTGGTAATATGCTTTTTAACTACTTCTTTAGAACATGTTGAGTTGCTACACAACTATAAATAAAGACGATATAAACAACATACCATAATATTTTATTTGATAAGAACCAAATGATATATACAAAAATAAAAAGACAACATTTGTTTGATAGAATACAAATTGTTTATACAACTATAGCAAGAATTATTCCACTCTTTTTTCTTTAAATCAGATGTATTTCATTTGTTCTTAGGGCCAAGTAAATGAATTTCGATGGAATCATGGCTTATGTAAAATGTAACAGCAAAATGATTAAATGAATTTTTTTTTTCAGAATTTTATTGAATAATATAATAGTAGTGTAGGAAAGGTAATAATAAAAGGATTTGATTTTTTTTATATTGATTTTCCTTTATTTTAGACTAAATACATGAAAAATGATACTATAATAACTATTTAAAAATTTTATAAAAATATTCAAAAATTAATTAAAAATTAAAAAAGTATAATTTTTAATTTTAAATAATTTAACTGAAGGTAAACCTAAAAAAAAAAAGAAAAACTCTTAATAGGGAAAATTCAGTATGTGAAAATGTTCTATTTATATCAAGTTTAAGTCAAAATATTTAATTATCACATTAAAAGCTAAATCAACAATAAAAATAAAATTAATAATTAATGTAATGATTCTAACCTAATAATTTTTTTGATTTTATGCAATGAATCAAAATATTTGAGTTTTATT